>NC_136651.1:15400256-15763295 GCF_949748355.1 Melanostigma gelatinosum
TTTTTAGTTACTTTGGAAAAAAAAATATTTTTTAGTTACTTTGGAAAAAAAAATATTTTTTTAGTTACTTTGGAAAAAAAAATATTTTTTAGTTACTTTGGAAAAAAAAATATTTTTTTAGTTACTTTGGAAAAAAAAATATTTTTTTAGTTACTTTGGAAAAAAAAAAGATTTTTTAGTTACTTTGGAAAAAAAATATTTTTTAGTTACTTTGGAAAAAAAATATTTTTTTAGTTACTTTGGAAAAAAAAATATTTTTTTAGTTACTTTGGAAAAAAAAATATTTTTTTAGTTACTTTGGAAAAAAAAAATTTTTTTTAGTTACTTTGGAAAAAAATATTTTTTTTAGTTACTTTGGAAAAAAAAATATTTTTTTAGTTACTTTGGAAAAAAAAATATTTTTTTAGTTACTTTGGAAAAAAAAATATTTTTTTAGTTACTTTGGGAAAAAAAATATTTTTTTAGTTACTTTGGGAAAAAAAATATTTTTTTAGTTACTTTGGAAAAAAAAATATATTTTTAGTTACTTTGGAAAAAAATATATTTTTTTAGTTACTTTGGAAAAAAAAATATTTTTTTAGTTACTTTGGAAAAAAATATATTTTTTTAGTTACTTTGGAAAAAAAAATATTTTTTTAGTTACTTTGGAAAAAAAAATATTTTTTTAGTTACTTTGGGAAAAAAAATATTTTTTTAGTTACTTTGGAAAAAAAAATATTTTTTTAGTTACTTTGGAAAAAAAATATTTTTTTAGTTACTTTGGAAAAAAAAATTTTTTTTTAGTTACTTTGGAAAAAAAAAATTGTTTTAGTTACTTTGGAAAAAAAAAATTTTTTTAGTTACTTTGGAAAAAAAAATTTTTTTTAGTTACTTTGGAAAAAAAGTTACTTTTTTAGTTACTTTGGAAAAAAAAATCTTTTTTTAGTTACTTTGGAAAAAAATATATTTTTTTAGATACTTTGGAAAAAAATTTTTTTTTTTAGTTACTTTGGGAAAAAAAATATTTTTTTAGTTACTTTGGAAAAAAAAATATTTTTTTAGTTACTTTGGAAAAAAAAATATTTTTTTAGTTACTTTGGAAAAAAAAATATTTTTTTAGTTACTTTGGAAAAAAAAATATTTTTTTAGTTACTTTGGAAAAAAAAATATTTTTTTAGTTACTTTGGAAAAAAAAATATTTTTTTAGTTACTTTGGAAAAAAAAATATTTTTTTAGTTACTTTGGAAAAAAAATATTTTTTTAGTTACTTTGGAAAAAAAAATATTTTTTTAGTTACTTTGGAAAAAAAAATATTTTTTTAGTTACTTTGGAAAAAAAATTTTTTTTTTAGTTACTTTGGAAAAAAAAATATTTTTTTAGTTACTTTGGAAAAAAAAAAATTTTTTTAGTTACTTTGGAAAAAAAATATTTTTTTAGTTACTTTGGAAAAAAAAATATTTTTTTAGTTACTTTGGAAAAAAAATATTTTTTTAGTTACTTTGGAAAAAAAAATATTTTTTTAGTTACTTTGGAAAAAAAAATATTTTTTTAGTTACTTTGGAAAAAAAAATATTTTTTTAGTTACTTTGGAAAAAAAAATATTTTTTTAGTTACTTTGGAAAAAAAAATATTTTTTTAGTTACTTTGGAAAAAAAAAAAATTTTTTAGTTACTTTGGAAAAATTTTTTTTTTTTAGTTACTTTGAAAAAAAAATAATTTTTTAGTTACTTTGGAAAAAAATATATTTTTTTAGTTACTTTGGAAAAAAATATATTTTTTTAGTTACTTTGGAAAAAAAAATATTTTTTTAGTTACTTTGGAAAAAAAAATATTTTTTTAGTTACTTTGGAAAAAAAAATATTTTTTTAGTTACTTTGGAAAAAAAATATTTTTTTAGTTACTTTGAAAAAAAAATATTTTTTTAGTTACTTTGGAAAAAAAAAATATTTTTTTAGTTACTTTGGAAAAAAAAAATGTTTTTAGTTACTTTGGAAAAAAAAATAATTTTTTAGTTACTTTGGAAAAAAAAAATTTTTTTAGTTACTTTGGGAAAAAAAATAATTTTTTAGTTACTTTGGAAAAAAAAATATTTTTTTAGTTACTTTGGAAAAAAATATATATTTTTAGTTACTTTGGAAAAAAAAATATTTTTTTAGTTACTTTGGAAAAAAAAATATTTTTTTAGTTACTTTGGAAAAAAAAAATTTTTTTAGTTACTTTGGAAAAAAAAATATTTTTTTAGTTACTTTGGAAAAAAAAATATTTTTTTAGTTACTTTGGAAAAAAAAATATTTTTTTAGTTACTTTGGAAAAAAAAATATTTTTTTAGTTACTTTGGAAAAAAAAAATATTTTTTAGTTACTTTGGAAAAAAAATATTTTTTTAGTTACTTTGGAAAAAAAATATTTTTTTAGTTACTTTGGAAAAAAAAATATTTTTTTAGTTACTTTGGAAAAAAATATATTTTTTTAGTTACTTTGGAAAAAAAAAATTTTTTTTAGTTACTTTGGAAAAAAAAATTTTTTTTAGTTACTTTGGAAAAAAAAATATTTTTTTAATTACTTTGGAAAAAAAAATATTTTTTTAGTTACTTTGGAAAAAAAAATATTTTTTTAGTTACTTTGGAAAAAAAAATATTTTTTTAGTTACTTTGGGAAAAAAAATATTTTTTTAGTTACTTTGGAAAAAAAAATATTTTTTTAGTTACTTTGGAAAAAAAAATATTTTTTTAGTTACTTTGGAAAAAAAAATATTTTTTTAGTTACTTTGGAAAAAATATATTTTTTTAGTTACTTTGGAAAAAAAAATATTTTTTTAGTTACTTTGGAAAAAAAAATATTTTTTTAGTTACTTTGGAAAAAAAAATATTTTTTTAGTTACTTTGGAAAAAAAATATTTTTTTAGTTACTTTGGAAAAAAAATATTTTTTTAGTTACTTTGGAAAAAAAATTTTTTTTTTAGTTACTTTGGAAAAAAAAAATTGTTTTAGTTACTTTGGAAAAAAAAAAAAAATTTTAGTTACTTTGAAAAAAAAAAAAATTTTTTAGTTACTTTGGAAAAAAAGTTACTTTTTTAGTTACTTTGGAAAAAAAAAATCTTTTTTTAGTTACTTTGGAAAAAAATATATTTTTTTAGATACTTTGGAAAAAAAAATTTTTTTTTAGTTACTTTGGGAAAAAAAATATTTTTTTAGTTACTTTGGAAAAAAAAATATTTTTTTAGTTACTTTGGAAAAAAAATATTTTTTTAGTTACTTTTGAAAAAAAAATATTTTTTTAGTTACTTTGGAAAAAAAAATATTTTTTTAGTTACTTTGGAAAAAAAAATATTTTTTTAGTTACTTTGGAAAAAAAAATATTTTTTTAGTTACTTTGGAAAAAAAAATATTTTTTTAGTTACTTTGGAAAAAAAATATTTTTTTAGTTACTTTGGAAAAAAAAATATTTTTTTAGTTACTTTGGAAAAAAAAATATTTTTTTAGTTACTTTGGAAAAAAAATTTTTTTTTAGTTACTTTGGAAAAAAAAATATTTTTTTAGTTACTTTGGAAAAAAAAAATTTTTTTTAGTTACTTTGGAAAAAAAATATTTTTTTAGTTACTTTGGAAAAAAAAATATTTTTTTAGTTACTTTGGAAAAAAAATATTTTTTTAGTTACTTTGGAAAAAAAAATATTTTTTTAGTTACTTTGGAAAAAAAAATATTTTTTTAGTTACTTTGGAAAAAAAAATATTTTTTTAGTTACTTTGGAAAAAAAAATATTTTTTTAGTTACTTTGGAAAAAAAAATATTTTTTTAGTTACTTTGGAAAAAAAAATATTTTTTTAGTTACTTTGGAAAAAAAAAATTTCTTTTAGTTACTTTGGAAAAAAAAATATTTTTTTAGTTACTTTGGAAAAAAAAAAATTTTTTTAGTTACTTTGGAAAAAAAATATTTTTTTAGTTACTTTGGAAAAAAAAATATTTTTTTAGTTACTTTGGAAAAAAAATATTTTTTTAGTTACTTTGGAAAAAAAAATATTTTTTTAGTTACTTTGGAAAAAAAAATATTTTTTTAGTTACTTTGGAAAAAAAAATATTTTTTTAGTTACTTTGGAAAAAAAAATATTTTTTTAGTTACTTTGGAAAAAAAAATATTTTTTTAGTTACTTTGGAAAAAAAAAAATTTTTTTAGTTACTTTGGAAAATTTTTTTTTTTTTAGTTACTTTGAAAAAAAAATAATTTTTTAGTTACTTTGGAAAAAAATATATTTTTTTAGTTACTTTGGAAAAAAATATATTTTTTTAGTTACTTTGGAAAAAAAAATATTTTTTTAGTTACTTTGGAAAAAAAAATATTTTTTTAGTTACTTTGGAAAAAAAAATATTTTTTTAGTTACTTTGGAAAAAAAATATTTTTTTAGTTACTTTGAAAAAAAAATATTTTTTTAGTTACTTTGGAAAAAAAAATATTTTTTTAGTTACTTTGGAAAAAAAAAATGTTTTTAGTTACTTTGGAAAAAAAAATAATTTTTTAGTTACTTTGGAAAAAAAAAATTTTTTTAGTTACTTTGGGAAAAAAAATAATTTTTTAGTTACTTTGGAAAAAAAAATATTTTTTTAGTTACTTTGGAAAAAAATATATTTTTTTAGTTACTTTGGAAAAAAAAATATTTTTTTAGTTACTTTGGAAAAAAAATATTTTTTTAGTTACTTTGGAAAAAAAATATTTTTTTAGTTACTTTGGAAAAAAAAATATTTTTTTAGTTACTTTGGAAAAAAAAATATTTTTTTAGTTACTTTGGAAAAAAAAATATTTTTTTAGTTACTTTGGAAAAAAAAATATTTTTTTAGTTACTTTGGAAAAAAAAAATATTTTTTAGTTACTTTGGAAAAAAAATATTTTTTTAGTTACTTTGGAAAAAAAATATTTTTTTAGTTACTTTGGAAAAAAAAATATTTTTTTAGTTACTTTGGAAAAAAAAATATTTTTTTAGTTACTTTGGAAAAAAAAAATTTTTTTAGTTACTTTGGAAAAAAAAAATTTTTTTAGTTACTTTGGAAAAAAAAATATTTTTTTAATTACTTTGGAAAAAAAAATATTTTTTTAGTTACTTTGGAAAAAAAAATATTTTTTTAGTTACTTTGGAAAAAAAAATATTTTTTTAGTTACTTTGGGAAAAAAAATATTTTTTTAGTTACTTTGGAAAAAAAAAATATTTTTTTAGTTACTTTGGAAAAAAAAATATTTTTTTAGTTACTTTGGAAAAAAAAATATTTTTTTAGTTACTTTGGAAAAAATATATTTTTTTAGTTACTTTGGAAAAAAAAATATTTTTTTAGTTACTTTGGAAAAAAAAATATTTTTTTAGTTACTTTGGAAAAAAAAATATTTTTTTAGTTACTTTGGAAAAAAAATATTTTTTTAGTTACTTTGGAAAAAAAATATTTTTTTAGTTACTTTGGAAAAAAAATTTTTTTTTTAGTTACTTTGGAAAAAAAAAAATTGTTTTAGTTACTTTGGAAAAAAAAAAAAATTTTAGTTACTTTGAAAAAAAAAAAAATTTTTAGTTACTTTGGAAAAAAAGTTACTTTTTTAGTTACTTTGGAAAAAAAAATCTTTTTTAGTTACTTTGGAAAAAAATATATTTTTTTAGATACTTTGGGAAAAAAAATTTTTTTTTAGTTACTTTGGGAAAAAAAATATTTTTTTAGTTACTTTGGAAAAAAAAATATTTTTTTAGTTACTTTGGAAAAAAAAATATTTTTTTAGTTACTTTGGAAAAAAAAATATTTTTTTAGTTACTTTGGAAAAAAAAATATTTTTTTAGTTACTTTGGAAAAAAAAATATTTTTTTAGTTACTTTGGAAAAAAAAATATTTTTTTAGTTACTTTGGGAAAAAAAATATTTTTTTAGTTACTTTGGAAAAAAAATATTTTTTTAGTTACTTTGGAAAAAAAAATATTTTTTTAGTTACTTTGGAAAAAAAAATATTTTTTTAGTTACTTTGGAAAAAAATTTTTTTTTTAGTTACTTTGGAAAAAAAAATATTTTTTTAGTTACTTTGGAAAAAAAAAATTTTTTTTAGTTACTTTGGAAAAAAAATATTTTTTTAGTTACTTTGGAAAAAAAAATATTTTTTTAGTTACTTTGGAAAAAAAATATTTTTTTAGTTACTTTGGAAAAAAAAATATTTTTTTAGTTACTTTGGAAAAAAAAATATTTTTTTAGTTACTTTGGGAAAAAAAATATTTTTTTAGTTACTTTGGAAAAAAAAATTTTTTTTTAGTTACTTTGGAAAAAAAAAATTTTTTTTAGTTACTTTGGAAAAAAAAAAAATTTTTTAGTTACTTTGGAAAAAAAATATTTTTTTAGTTACTTTGGAAAAAAAAATATTTTTTTAGTTACTTTGGAAAAAAAATATTTTTTTAGTTACTTTGGAAAAAAAAATATTTTTTTAGTTACTTTGGAAAAAAAAATATTTTTTTAGTTACTTTGGGAAAAAAAATATTTTTTTAGTTACTTTGGAAAAAAAAAATTTTTTTTAGTTACTTTGGAAAAAAAAAATTTTTTTTAGTTACTTTGGAAAAAAAAAAAATTTTTTAGTTACTTTGGAAAAAAAATATTTTTTTAGTTACTTTGGAAAAAAAAATATTTTTTTAGTTACTTTGGAAAAAAAATATTTTTTTAGTTACTTTGGAAAAAAAAAATATTTTTTAGTTACTTTGGAAAAAAAATATTTTTTTAGTTACTTTGGAAAAAAAATATTTTTTTAGTTACTTTGGAAAAAAAAATATTTTTTTAGTTACTTTGGAAAAAAATATATTTTTTTAGTTACTTTGGAAAAAAAAAATTTTTTTTAGTTACTTTGGAAAAAAAAATTTTTTTAGTTACTTTGGAAAAAAAAATATTTTTTAATTACTTTGGAAAAAAAAATATTTTTTTAGTTACTTTGGAAAAAAAAATATTTTTTTAGTTACTTTGGAAAAAAAAATATTTTTTTAGTTACTTTGGGAAAAAAAATATTTTTTTAGTTACTTTGGAAAAAAAAATATTTTTTTAGTTACTTTGGAAAAAAAAATATTTTTTTAGTTACTTTGGAAAAAAAAATATTTTTTTAGTTACTTTGGAAAAAATATATTTTTTTAGTTACTTTGGAAAAAAAAATATTTTTTTAGTTACTTTGGAAAAAAAAATATTTTTTTAGTTACTTTGGAAAAAAAAATATTTTTTTAGTTACTTTGGAAAAAAAATATTTTTTTAGTTACTTTGGAAAAAAAATATTTTTTTAGTTACTTTGGAAAAAAAATTTTTTTTTTAGTTACTTTGGAAAAAAAAAATTTGTTTTAGTTACTTTGGAAAAAAAAAAAAAATTTTAGTTACTTTGAAAAAAAAAAAAATTTTTTAGTTACTTTGGAAAAAAAGTTACTTTTTTAGTTACTTTGGAAAAAAAAATCTTTTTTTAGTTACTTTGGAAAAAAATATATTTTTTTAGATACTTTGGAAAAAAAATTTTTTTTTTAGTTACTTTGGGAAAAAAAATATTTTTTAGTTACTTTGGAAAAAAAAATATTTTTTTAGTTACTTTGGAAAAAAAAATATTTTTTTAGTTACTTTGGAAAAAAAAATATTTTTTTAGTTACTTTGGAAAAAAAAATATTTTTTTAGTTACTTTGGAAAAAAAAATATTTTTTTAGTTACTTTGGAAAAAAAAATATTTTTTTAGTTACTTTGGAAAAAAAAATATTTTTTTAGTTACTTTGGAAAAAAAATATTTTTTTAGTTACTTTGGAAAAAAAATATTTTTTTAGTTACTTTGGAAAAAAAAATATTTTTTTAGTTACTTTGGAAAAAATTTTTTTTTTTTAGTTACTTTGGAAAAAAAAATATTTTTTTAGTTACTTTGGAAAAAAAAAATTTTTTTTAGTTACTTTGGAAAAAAAATATTTTTTTAGTTACTTTGGAAAAAAAAATATTTTTTTAGTTACTTTGGAAAAAAAATATTTTTTTAGTTACTTTGGAAAAAAAAATATTTTTTTAGTTACTTTGGAAAAAAAAATATTTTTTTAGTTACTTTGGGAAAAAAAATATTTTTTTAGTTACTTTGGAAAAAAAAAATTTTTTTTAGTTACTTTGGAAAAAAAAAATTTTTTTTAGTTACTTTGGAAAAAAAAAAAATTTTTTAGTTACTTTGGAAAAAAAAATTTTTTTTAGTTACTTTGAAAAAATAATAATTTTTTAGTTACTTTGGAAAAAAATATATTTTTTTAGTTACTTTGGAAAAAAATATATTTTTTTAGTTACTTTGGAAAAAAAAATATTTTTTTAGTTACTTTGGAAAAAAAAATATTTTTTTAGTTACTTTGGAAAAAAAAATATTTTTTTAGTTACTTTGGAAAAAAAATATTTTTTTAGTTACTTTGAAAAAAAAATATTTTTTTAGTTACTTTGGAAAAAAAAAATATTTTTTTAGTTACTTTGGAAAAAAAAATATTTTTTTAGTTACTTTGGAAAAAAAAATATTTTTTTAGTTACTTTGGAAAAAAAATATTTTTTTAGTTACTTTGGAAAAAAAATATTTTTTTAGTTACTTTGGAAAAAAAAATATTTTTTTAGTTACTTTGGAAAAAAAAATATTTTTTTAGTTACTTTGGAAAAAAAATATTTTTTTAGTTACTTTGGAAAAAAAAAATTTCTTTTAGTTACTTTGGAAAAAAAAAATTTTTTTAGTTACTTTGAAAAAAATATATTTTTTTAGTTACTTTGGAAAAAAAAAATATTTTTTTAGTTACTTTGGAAAAAAAAATATTTTTTTAGTTACTTTGGAAAAAAAAATATTTTTTTAGTTACTTTGGAAAAAAAATATTTTTTTAGTTACTTTGGAAAAAAAAATATTTTTTTAGTTACTTTGGAAAAAAAAATATTTTTTTAGTTACTTTGGAAAAAAAAAAATTTTTTTAGTTACTTTGGAAAAGAAGTTACTTTTTTAGTTACTTTGGAAAAAAAAAATTTTTTTAGTTACTTTGGAAAAAAAAATATTTTTTTAGTTACTTTGGAAAAAAAAAAATTTTTTTAGTTACTTTGGAAAAAAAAAATTTCTTTTAGTTACTTTGGAAAAAATTTTTTTTTTTAGTTACTTTGGGAAAAAAAAAATTTTTTAGTTACTTTGGAAAAAAAAAAATTTTTTTAGTTACTTTGGAAAAAAAAAAATTTTTTTAGTTACTTTGGAAAAAAAAATATTTTTTTAGTTACTTTGGAAAAAAAAATATTTTTTTAGTTACTTTGGAAAAAAAAATATTTTTTTAGTTACTTTGGAAAAAAAAATATTTTTTTAGTTACTTTGGAAAAAAAAATATTTTTTTAGTTACTTTGGAAAAAAAAATATTTTTTTAGTTACTTTGGAAAAAAAAATATTTTTTTAGTTACTTTGGAAAAAAAAAATTTTTTTTAGTTACTTTGGAAAAAAAATAATTTTTTTAGTTACTTTGGAAAAAAAAGAATTTTTTTTAGTTACTTTGGAAAAAAAAAATTTTTTTTAGTTACTTTGGAAAAAAAATATTTTTTTAGTTACTTTGGAAAAAAAAATATTTTTTTAGTTACTTTTGGAAAAAAAAATATTTTTTTAGTTACTTTGGAAAAAAAAATATTTTTTTAGTTACTTTGGAAAAAAAATATTTTTTTAGTTACTTTGGAAAAAAAATATTTTTTTAGTTACTTTGGAAAAAAAAAATATTTTTTTAGTTACTTTGGAAAAAAAAATATTTTTTTAGTTACTTTGGAAAAAAATATATTTTTTTAGTTACTTTGGAAAAAAAATATTTTTTTAGTTACTTTGGAAAAAAAAATATTTTTTTAGTTACTTTGGAAAAAAAAATATTTTTTTAGTTACTTTGGAAAAAAAAATATTTTTTTAGTTACTTTGGAAAAAAAAATATTTTTTTAGTTACTTTGGAAAAAAAAATTTCTTTTAGTTACTTTGGAAAAAAAAATTTTTTTTAGTTACTTTGAAAAAAAAATATTTTTTTAGTTACTTTGGAAAAAAAAAATATTTTTTTAGTTACTTTGGAAAAAAAAATATTTTTTTAGTTACTTTGGAAAAAAATATATTTTTTTAGTTACTTTGGAAAAAAAATATTTTTTTAGTTACTTTGGAAAAAAAAATATTTTTTTAGTTACTTTGGAAAAAAAAATATTTTTTTAGTTACTTTGGAAAAAAAAAAAATTTTTTAGTTACTTTGGAAAAAAAATAATTTTTTTAGTTACTTTGGAAAAAATTTTTTTTTTTTAGTTACTTTGGAAAAAAAATATTTTTTTAGTTACTTTTGGAAAAAAAAATATTTTTTTAGTTACTTTGGAAAAAAAAATATTTTTTTAGTTACTTTGGAAAAAAAATATTTTTTTAGTTACTTTGGAAAAAAAATATTTTTTTAGTTACTTTGGAAAAAAAAAATTTTTTTTAGTTACTTTGGAAAAAAAAATATATTTTTTTAGTTACTTTGGAAAAAAAATTTTTTTTAGTTACTTTGGAAAAAAAAAATTTTTTTAGTTACTTTGGAAAAAAAAATATTTTTTTAGTTACTTTGGAAAAAAAAATATTTTTTTAGTTACTTTGGAAAAAAAAATATTTTTTTAGTTACTTTGGAAAAAAAAATATTTTTTTAGTTACTTTGGAAAAAAAAATATTTTTTTAGTTACTTTGGAAAAAAAAATATTTTTTTAGTTACTTTGGAAAAAAAATATTTTTTTAGTTACTTTGGAAAAAAAAATATTTTTTTAGTTACTTTGGAAAAAAAAATTTTTTTTAGTTACTTTGGAAAAAAAAATATTTTTTTAGTTACTTTGGAAAAAAAAATGTTTTTAGTTACTTTGGAAAAAAAAATAATTTTTTAGTTACTTTGGAAAAAAAATTTTTTTTTAGTTACTTTGGAAAAAAAAATATTTTTTTAGTTACTTTGGAAAAAAAAAATGTTTTTAGTTACTTTGGAAAAAAAATAATTTTTTAGTTACTTTGGAAAAAAAAAATTTTTTTTAGTTACTTTGGAAAAAAAAATAATTTTTTAGTTACTTTGGAAAAAAAAATATTTTTTTAGTTACTTTGGAAAAAAATATATTTTTTTAGTTACTTTGGAAAAAAAAATATTTTTTTAGTTACTTTGGAAAAAAAATATTTTTTTAGTTACTTTGGAAAAAAAATATTTTTTTAGTTACTTTGGAAAAAAAAATATTTTTTTAGTTACTTTGGAAAAAAAAATATTTTTTTAGTTACTTTGGAAAAAAAAATATTTTTTTAGTTACTTTGGAAAAAAAAATATTTTTTTAGTTACTTTGGAAAAAAAAAAGATTTTTTTAGTTACTTTGGAAAAAAAATATTTTTTTAGTTACTTTGGAAAAAAAATATTTTTTTAGTTACTTTGGAAAAAAAAATATTTTTTTAGTTACTTTGGAAAAAAAAATATTTTTTTAGTTACTTTGGAAAAAAAAAATTTTTTTTAGTTACTTTGGAAAAAAAAATTTTTTTTAGTTACTTTGGAAAAAAAAATATTTTTTTAGTTACTTTGGAAAAAAAAATATTTTTTTAGTTACTTTGGAAAAAAAAATATTTTTTTAGTTACTTTGGAAAAAAAAATATTTTTTTAGTTACTTTGGGAAAAAAAATATTTTTTTAGTTACTTTGGAAAAAAAAATATTTTTTTAGTTACTTTGGAAAAAAAAATATTTTTTTAGTTACTTTGGAAAAAAAAATATTTTTTTAGTTACTTTGGAAAAAATATATTTTTTTAGTTACTTTGGAAAAAAAAATATTTTTTTAGTTACTTTGGAAAAAAAATATTTTTTTAGTTACTTTGGAAAAAAAATATTTTTTTAGTTACTTTGGAAAAAAAAAATTTTTTTTAGTTACTTTGGAAAAAAAAATTGTTTTAGTTACTTTGGAAAAAAAAAAAAATTTTAGTTACTTTGGAAAAAAAAAATTTTTTTTAGTTACTTTGGAAAAAAAATTATTTTTTTAGTTACTTTGGAAAAAAAAATATTTTTTTAGTTACTTTGGAAAAAAAAATATTTTTTTAGTTACTTTGGAAAAAAAAATATTTTTTTAGTTACTTTGGAAAAAAAAATATTTTTTTAGTTACTTTGGAAAAAAAAATATTTTTTTAGTTACTTTGGAAAAAAAAATATTTTTTTAGTTACTTTGGAAAAAAAATATTTTTTTAGTTACTTTGGAAAAAAAAATATTTTTTTAGTTACTTTGGAAAAAAAAATATTTTTTTAGTTACTTTGGAAAAAAAAATTTTTTTTTAGTTACTTTGGAAAAAAAAATATTTTTTTAGTTACTTTGGAAAAAAAATATTTTTTTAGTTACTTTGGGAAAAAAAATATTTTTTTAGTTACTTTGGAAAAAAAATATTTTTTTAGTTACTTTGGAAAAAAAATATTTTTTTAGTTACTTTGGAAAAAAAAATATTTTTTTAGTTACTTTGGAAAAAAAAATATTTTTTTAGTTACTTTGGAAAAAAAATTTTTTTTTAGTTACTTTGGAAAAAAAAAAAATTTTTTAGTTACTTGGAAAAAAAAAAAAATTTTTAGTTACTTTGGAAAAAAAAATTTTTTTTAGTTACTTTGAAAAAAAAATAATTTTTTAGTTACTTTGGAAAAAAATATATTTTTTTAGTTACTTTGGAAAAAAATATATTTTTTTAGTTACTTTGGAAAAAAAAATATTTTTTTAGTTACTTTGGAAAAAAAAATATTTTTTTAGTTACTTTGGAAAAAAAAATATTTTTTTAGTTACTTTGGAAAAAAAATATTTTTTTAGTTACTTTGAAAAAAATATATTTTTTTAGTTACTTTGGAAAAAAAAAATATTTTTTTAGTTACTTTGGAAAAAAAAATATTTTTTTAGTTACTTTGGAAAAAAAAATATTTTTTTAGTTACTTTGGAAAAAAAATATTTTTTTAGTTACTTTGGAAAAAAAAATATTTTTTTAGTTACTTTGGAAAAAAAAATATTTTTTTAGTTACTTTGGAAAAAAAATATTTTTTTAGTTACTTTGGAAAAAAAATATTTTTTTAGTTACTTTGGAAAAAAAAAATTTCTTTTAGTTACTTTGGAAAAAAAAATTTTTTTTAGTTACTTTGAAAAAAAAATATTTTTTTAGTTACTTTGGAAAAAAAAAATATTTCTTTAGTTACTTTGGAAAAAAAAATATTTTTTTAGTTACTTTGGAAAAAAAAATATTTTTTTAGTTACTTTGGAAAAAAAATATTTTTTTAGTTACTTTGGAAAAAAAAATATTTTTTTAGTTACTTTGGAAAAAAAAATATTTTTTTAGTTACTTTGGAAAAAAAAATTTTTTTTAATTACTTTGGAAAAGAAGTTACTTTTTTAGTTACTTTGGAAAAAAAATTTTTTTTTAGTTACTTTGGAAAAAAAAATATTTTTTTAGTTACTTTGGAAAAAAAAATATTTTTTTAGTTACTTTGGAAAAATTTTTTTTCTTTTAGTTACTTTGGAAAAAAAAAATTTTTTTTAGTTACTTTGGGAAAAAAAAATTTTTTTAGTTACTTTGGAAAAAAAAAATTTTTTTTAGTTACTTTGGAAAAAAAAAATTTTTTTTAGTTACTTTGGAAAAAAAAATATTTTTTTAGTTACTTTGGAAAAAAAAATATTTTTTTAGTTACTTTGGAAAAAAAAATATTTTTTTAGTTACTTTGGAAAAAAAAATATTTTTTTAGTTACTTTGGAAAAAAAAATATTTTTTTAGTTACTTTGGAAAAAAAAATATTTTTTTAGTTACTTTGGAAAAAAAAATATTTTTTTAGTTACTTTGGAAAAAAAAGAATTTTTTTTAGTTACTTTGGAAAAAAAATAATTTTTTTAGTTACTTTGGAAAAAAAAGAATTTTTTTTAGTTACTTTGGAAAAAAAAATTTTTTTTTAGTTACTTTGGAAAAAAAATATTTTTTTAGTTACTTTGGAAAAAAAAATATTTTTTTAGTTACTTTTGGAAAAAAAAATATTTTTTTAGTTACTTTGGAAAAAAAAATATTTTTTTAGTTACTTTGGAAAAAAAATATTTTTTTAGTTACTTTGGAAAAAAAAAATTTTTTTAGTTACTTTGGAAAAAAAAAATATTTTTTTAGTTACTTTGGAAAAAAAAATATTTTTTTAGTTACTTTGGAAAAAAAAAAATTTTTTTAGTTACTTTGGAAAAAAAATATTTTTTTAGTTACTTTGGAAAAAAAAATATTTTTTTAGTTACTTTGGAAAAAAAAATATTTTTTTAGTTACTTTGGAAAAAAAAATATTTTTTTAGTTACTTTGGAAAAAAAAATATTTTTTTAGTTACTTTGGAAAAAAAAAAATTCTTTTAGTTACTTTGGAAAAAAAAAATTTTTTTAGTTACTTTGAAAAAAAAATATTTTTTTAGTTACTTTGGAAAAAAAAAATATTTTTTTAGTTACTTTGGAAAAAAAAATATTTTTTTAGTTACTTTGGAAAAAAAAATATTTTTTTAGTTACTTTGGAAAAAAAATATTTTTTTAGTTACTTTGGAAAAAAAATTTTTTTTTTAGTTACTTTGGAAAAAAAATATTTTTTTAGTTACTTTTGGAAAAAAAAATATTTTTTTAGTTACTTTGGAAAAAAAAATATTTTTTTAGTTACTTTGGAAAAAAAATATTTTTTTAGTTACTTTGGAAAAAAAATATTTTTTTAGTTACTTTGGAAAAAAAAAATTTTTTTAGTTACTTTGGAAAAAAAATTTTTTTAGTTACTTTGGAAAAAAAATTTTTTTTAGTTACTTTGGAAAAAAAAATTTTTTTTAGTTACTTTGGAAAAAAAATATTTTTTTAGTTACTTTGGAAAAAAAAATATTTTTTTAGTTACTTTGGAAAAAAAAATATTTTTTTAGTTACTTTGGAAAAAAAAATATTTTTTTAGTTACTTTGGAAAAAAAAATATTTTTTTAGTTACTTTGGAAAAAAAAATATTTTTTTAGTTACTTTGGAAAAAAAATATTTTTTTAGTTACTTTGGAAAAAAAAATATTTTTTTAGTTACTTTGGAAAAAAAAAATTTTTTTTAGTTACTTTGGAAAAAAAAATATTTTTTTAGTTACTTTGGAAAAAAAAATGTTTTTAGTTACTTTGGAAAAAAAAATAATTTTTTAGTTACTTTGGAAAAAAAAAAAAATTTTTAGTTACTTTGGAAAAAAAAATAATTTTTTAGTTACTTTGGAAAAAAATATATTTTTTTAGTTACTTTGGAAAAAAATATATTTTTTTAGTTACTTTGGAAAAAAAAATATTTTTTTAGTTACTTTGGAAAAAAAAATATTTTTTTAGTTACTTTGGAAAAAAAATATTTTTTTAGTTACTTTGGAAAAAAAAAAATTTTTTTAGTTACTTTGGAAAAAAAAATATTTTTTTAGTTACTTTGGAAAAAAAAATATTTTTTTAGTTACTTTGGAAAAAAAAATATTTTTTTAGTTACTTTGGAAAAAAAAATATTTTTTAGTTACTTTGGAAAAAAAATATTTTTTTAGTTACTTTGGAAAAAAAATATTTTTTTAGTTACTTTGGAAAAAAAAATATTTTTTTAGTTACTTTGGAAAAAAAAATATTTTTTTAGTTACTTTGGAAAAAAAAATATTTTTTTAGTTACTTTGGAAAAAAAAATATTTTTTTAGTTACTTTGGAAAAAAAAAAAATTTTTTAGTTACTTTGGAAAAAAAAATATTTTTTTAGTTACTTTGGAAAAAAAATATTTTTTTAGTTACTTTGGAAAAAAAAATATTTTTTTAGTTACTTTGGAAAAAAAAATATTTTTTTAGTTACTTTGGAAAAAAAAATATTTTTTTAGTTACTTTGGAAAAAAAAATATTTTTTTAGTTACTTTGGAAAAAAAAATATTTTTTTAGTTACTTTGGAAAAAAAATATTTTTTTAGTTACTTTGGAAAAAAAAAAATTTTTTTAGTTACTTTGGAAAAAAAAAAATTTTTTTAGTTACTTTGGAAAAAAAAATATTTTTTTAGTTACTTTGGGAAAAAAAATGTTTTTAGTTACTTTGGAAAAAAAAATAATTTTTTAGTTACTTTGGAAAAAAAAAAAATTTTTTAGTTACTTTGGAAAAAAAAATAATTTTTTAGTTACTTTGGAAAAAAATATATTTTTTTAGTTACTTTGGAAAAAAATATATTTTTTTAGTTACTTTGGAAAAAAAAATATTTTTTTAGTTACTTTGGAAAAAAAAATATTTTTTTAGTTACTTTGGAAAAAAATATATTTTTTTAGTTACTTTGGAAAAAAAAATATTTTTTTAGTTACTTTGGAAAAAAAAATATTTTTTTAGTTACTTTGGAAAAAAAAATATTTTTTTAGTTACTTTGGAAAAAAAAATATTTTTTTAGTTACTTTGGAAAAAAAAATATTTTTTTAGTTACTTTGGAAAAAAAAAAAATTTTTTAGTTACTTTGGAAAAAAAAAAATTTTTTAGTTACTTTGGAAAAAAAATATTTTTTTAGTTACTTTGGAAAAAAAAATATTTTTTTAGTTACTTTGGAAAAAAAAATATTTTTTTAGTTACTTTGGAAAAAAAAATATTTTTTTAGTTACTTTGGGAAAAAAAATATTTTTTTAGTTACTTTGGAAAAAAAAATATTTTTTTAGTTACTTTGGAAAAAAAATATTTTTTTAGTTACTTTGGAAAAAAAAATATTTTTTTAGTTACTTTGGAAAAAAAAAATTTTTTTAGTTACTTTGGAAAAAAAAATATTTTTTTAGTTACTTTGGAAAAAAAAATGTTTTTAGTTACTTTGGAAAAAAAAATAATTTTTTAGTTACTTTGGAAAAAAAAAAATTTTTTAGTTACTTTGGAAAAAAAAATAATTTTTTAGTTACTTTGGAAAAAAATATATTTTTTTAGTTACTTTGGAAAAAAATATATTTTTTTAGTTACTTTGGAAAAAAAAATATTTTTTTAGTTACTTTGGAAAAAAAAATATTTTTTTAGTTACTTTGGAAAAAAAATATTTTTTTAGTTACTTTGGAAAAAAAAATATTTTTTAGTTACTTTGGAAAAAAAATATTTTTTTAGTTACTTTGGAAAAAAAATATTTTTTTAGTTACTTTGGAAAAAAAAATATTTTTTTAGTTACTTTGGAAAAAAAAATATTTTTTTAGTTACTTTGGAAAAAAAAATATTTTTTTAGTTACTTTGGAAAAAAAAATATTTTTTTAGTTACTTTGGAAAAAAAAAAAAATTTTTAGTTACTTTGGAAAAAAAAATATTTTTTTAGTTACTTTGGAAAAAAAAATATTTTTTTAGTTACTTTGGAAAAAAAAATATTTTTTTAGTTACTTTGGAAAAAAAAATATTTTTTTAGTTACTTTGGAAAAAAAAATGTTTTTAGTTACTTTGGAAAAAAAAAAAATTTTTTAGTTACTTTGGAAAAAAAAATATTTTTTTAGTTACTTTGGAAAAAAAAATGTTTTTAGTTACTTTGGAAAAAAAAATAATTTTTTAGTTACTTTGGAAAAAAAAAAAAATTTTTAGTTACTTTGGAAAAAAAAATAATTTTTTAGTTACTTTGGAAAAAAATATATTTTTTTAGTTACTTTGGAAAAAAATATATTTTTTTAGTTACTTTGGAAAAAAAAATATTTTTTTAGTTACTTTGGAAAAAAATATATTTTTTTAGTTACTTTGGAAAAAAAAATATTTTTTTAGTTACTTTGGAAAAAAAAATATTTTTTTAGTTACTTTGGAAAAAAAAATATTTTTTTAGTTACTTTGGAAAAAAAAATATTTTTTTAGTTACTTTGGAAAAAAAAATATTTTTTTAGTTACTTTGGAAAAAAAAAAATTTTTTTAGTTACTTTGGAAAAATAAATAAATTTTTAGTTACTTTGGAAAAAAAATATTTTTTTAGTTACTTTGGAAAAAAAAATATTTTTTTAGTTACTTTGGAAAAAAAAATATTTTTTTAGTTACTTTGGAAAAAAAAATATTTTTTTAGTTACTTTGGGAAAAAAAATATTTTTTTAGTTACTTTGGAAAAAAAAATATTTTTTTAGTTACTTTGGAAAAAAAATATTTTTTTAGTTACTTTGGAAAAAAAAATATTTTTTTAGTTACTTTGGAAAAAAAAAATTTTTTTAGTTACTTTGGAAAAAAAAATATTTTTTTAGTTACTTTGGAAAAAAAAATGTTTTTAGTTACTTTGGAAAAAAAAATAATTTTTTAGTTACTTTGGAAAAAAAAAAATTTTTTAGTTACTTTGGAAAAAAAAATAATTTTTTAGTTACTTTGGAAAAAAATATATTTTTTTAGTTACTTTGGAAAAAAAAATATTTTTTTAGTTACTTTGGAAAAAAAATATTTTTTTAGTTACTTTGGAAAAAAAAATATTTTTTAGTTACTTTGGAAAAAAAATATTTTTTTAGTTACTTTGGAAAAAAAATATTTTTTTAGTTACTTTGGAAAAAAAAATATTTTTTTAGTTACTTTGGAAAAAAAAATATTTTTTTAGTTACTTTGGAAAAAAAAATATTTTTTTAGTTACTTTGGAAAAAAAAATATTTTTTTAGTTACTTTGGAAAAAAAAAAAAAATTTTAGTTACTTTGGAAAAAAAAATATTTTTTTAGTTACTTTGGAAAAAAAAATATTTTTTTAGTTACTTTGGAAAAAAAAATATTTTTTTAGTTACTTTGGAAAAAAAAATATTTTTTTAGTTACTTTGGAAAAAAAAATGTTTTTAGTTACTTTGGAAAAAAAAAAAATTTTTTAGTTACTTTGGAAAAAAAAAAATTTTTTTAGTTACTTTGGAAAAAAAAATAATTTTTTAGTTACTTTGGAAAAAAAAATATTTTTTTAGTTACTTTGGAAAAAAAAATATTTTTTTAGTTACTTTGGAAAAAAAAATATTTTTTTAGTTACTTTGGAAAAAAAAATATTTTTTTAGTTACTTTGGTAAAAAAATATTTTTTTAGTTACTTTGGAAAAAAAAAAATTTTTTTAGTTACTTTGGAAAAAAAAATATTTTTTTAGTTACTTTGGAAAAAAAAATATTTTTTTAGTTACTTTGGAAAAAAAAATATTTTTTTAGTTACTTTGGAAAAAAAAAAGATGTTTTAGTTACTTTGGAAAAAAAATATTTTTTTAGTTACTTTGGAAAAAAAATATTTTTTTAGTTACTTTGGAAAAAAAAATATTTTTTTAGTTACTTTGGAAAAAAAAATATTTTTTTAGTTACTTTGGAAAAAAAAATATTTTTTTAGTTACTTTGGAAAAAAAAATATTTTTTTAGTTACTTTGGAAAAAAAAATATTTTTTTAGTTACTTTGGAAAAAAAAATATTTTTTTAGTTACTTTGGAAAAAAAAATATTTTTTTAGTTACTTTGGAAAAAAAAATATTTTTTTAGTTACTTTGGAAAAAAAAATATTTTTTTAGTTACTTTGGAAAAAAAAATATTTTTTTAGTTACTTTGGAAAAAAAAATATTTTTTTAGTTACTTTGGAAAAAAAAATATTTTTTTAGTTACTTTGGAAAAAAAAATATTTTTTTAGTTACTTTGGAAAAAAAAATATTTTTTTAGTTACTTTGGAAAAAAAAATATTTTTTTAGTTACTTTGGAAAAAAAAATATTTTTTTAGTTACTTTGGAAAAAAATATATTTTTTTAGTTACTTTGGAAAAAAATATATTTTTTTAGTTACTTTGGAAAAAAAAAAATTTTTTTAGTTACTTTGGAAAAAAAATATTTTTTTAGTTACTTTGGAAAAAAAAAATTTTTTTTAGTTACTTTGGAAAAAAAAAATTTTTTTTAGTTACTTTGGAAAAAAAGTTACTTTTTTAGTTACTTTGGAAAAAAAAATCTTTTTTTAGTTACTTTGGAAAAAAATATATTTTTTTAGATACTTTGGAAAAAAAAAAATTTTTTTAGTTACTTTGGGAAAAAAAATATTTTTTTAGTTACTTTGGAAAAAAAAATTATTTTTTTAGTTACTTTGGAAAAAAAAATATTTTTTTAGTTACTTTGGAAAAAAAAATATTATTTTAGTTACTTTGGAAAAAAAAATATTTTTTTAGTTACTTTGGAAAAAAAAATATTTTTTTAGTTACTTTGGAAAAAAAAATATTTTTTTAGTTACTTTGGAAAAAAAAATATTTTTTTAGTTACTTTGGAAAAAAAAATATTTTTTTTAGTTACTTTGGAAAAAAAAATATTTTTTTAGTTACTTTGGAAAAAAAAATATTTTTTTAGTTACTTTGGAAAAAAAAATATTTTTTTAGTTACTTTGGAAAAAAAAATATTTTTTTAGTTACTTTGGAAAAAAAAATATTTTTTTAGTTACTTTGGAAAAAAAATATTTTTTTAGTTACTTTGGAAAAAAAAAAAATGTTTTTAGTTACTTTGGAAAAAAAAAAAATTATTTAGTTACTTTGGAAAAAAAAAAATTTTTTTAGTTACTTTGGAAAAAAAAATAATTTTTTAGTTACTTTGGAAAAAAAAATATTTTTTTAGTTACTTTGGAAAAAAAAATATTTTTTTAGTTACTTTGGAAAAAAAAATATTTTTTTAGTTACTTTGGAAAAAAAAATATTTTTTTAGTTACTTTGGAAAAAAAATATTTTTTTAGTTACTTTGGAAAAAAAAAAATTTTTTTAGTTACTTTGGAAAAAAAAATATTTTTTTAGTTACTTTGGAAAAAAAAATATTTTTTTAGTTACTTTGGAAAAAAAAATATTTTTTTAGTTACTTTGGAAAAAAAAAAGATGTTTTAGTTACTTTGGAAAAAAAATATTTTTTTAGTTACTTTGGAAAAAAAATATTTTTTTAGTTACTTTGGAAAAAAAAATATTTTTTTAGTTACTTTGGAAAAAAAAATATTTTTTTAGTTACTTTGGAAAAAAAAATATTTTTTTAGTTACTTTGGAAAAAAAAATATTTTTTTAGTTACTTTGGAAAAAAAAATATTTTTTTAGTTACTTTGGAAAAAAAAATATATTTTTAGTTACTTTGGAAAAAAAAATATTTTTTTAGTTACTTTGGAAAAAAAAATATTTTTTTAGTTACTTTGGAAAAAAAAATATTTTTTTAGTTACTTTGGAAAAAAAAATATTTTTTTAGTTACTTTGGAAAAAAAAATATTTTTTTAGTTACTTTGGAAAAAAAAATATTTTTTTAGTTACTTTGGAAAAAAAAATATTTTTTTAGTTACTTTGGAAAAAAAAATATTTTTTTAGTTACTTTGGAAAAAAAAATATTTTTTTAGTTACTTTGGAAAAAAAAATATTTTTTTAGTTACTTTGGAAAAAAAAATATTTTTTTAGTTACTTTGGAAAAAAATATATTTTTTTAGTTACTTTGGAAAAAAATATATTTTTTTAGTTACTTTGGAAAAAAAAAAATTTTTTTAGTTACTTTGGAAAAAAAATATTTTTTTAGTTACTTTGGAAAAAAAAAATTTTTTTTAGTTACTTTGGAAAAAAAATAATTTTTGTAGTTACTTTGGAAAAAAAAAAAATTTTTTAGTTACTTTGGAAAAAAAAAATTTTTTTTAGTTACTTTGGAAAAAAAGTTACTTTTTTAGTTACTTTGGAAAAAAAAATCTTTTTTTAGTTACTTTGGAAAAAAATATATTTTTTTAGATACTTTGGAAAAAAAAAAATTTTTTTAGTTACTTTGGGAAAAAAAATATTTTTTTAGTTACTTTGGAAAAAAAAATTATTTTTTTAGTTACTTTGGAAAAAAAAATATTTTTTTAGTTACTTTGGAAAAAAAAATATTTTTTTAGTTACTTTGGAAAAAAAAATATTTTTTTAGTTACTTTGGAAAAAAAAATATTTTTTTAGTTACTTTGGAAAAAAAAATATTTTTTTAGTTACTTTGGAAAAAAAAATATTTTTTTAGTTACTTTGGAAAAAAAAATATTTTTTTTAGTTACTTTGGAAAAAAAAATATTTTTTTAGTTACTTTGGAAAAAAAAATATTTTTTTAGTTACTTTGGAAAAAAAAATATTTTTTTAGTTACTTTGGAAAAAAAAATATTTTTTTAGTTACTTTGGAAAAAAAAATATTTTTTTAGTTACTTTGGAAAAAAAATATTTTTTTAGTTACTTTGGAAAAAAAAATAATTTTTTTAGTTACTTTGGAAAAAAAAATTTTTTTTTAGTTACTTTGGAAAAAAAAATTTTTTTTTAGTTACTTTGGAAAAAAAAATTTTTTTTTAGTTACTTTGGAAAAAAAGTTACTTTTTTAGTTACTTTGGAAAAAAAAATCTTTTTTTAGTTACTTTGGAAAAAAATATATTTTTTTAGATACTTTGGAAAAAAAAAAATTTTTTTATTTACTTTGGGAAAAAAAATATTTTTTTAGTTACTTTGGAAAAAAAAATATTTTTTTAGTTACTTTGGAAAAAAAAATATTTTTTTAGTTACTTTGGAAAAAAAAATATTTTTTTAGTTACTTTGGAAAAAAAAATATTTTTTTAGTTACTTTGGAAAAAAAATATTTTTTTAGTTACTTTGGAAAAAAAAATATTTTTTTAGTTACTTTGGAAAAAAAAATATTTTTTTAGTTACTTTGGAAAAAAAAAAAAATTTTTTAGTTACTTTGGAAAAAAAAATTTTTTTTAGTTACTTTGGAAAAAAAAAAATTTTTTTAGTTACTTTGGAAAAAAAATATTTTTTTAGTTACTTTGGAAAAAAAAATATTTTTTTAGTTACTTTGGAAAAAAAATATTTTTTTAGTTACTTTGGAAAAAAAAATATTTTTTTAGTTACTTTGGAAAAAAAAATATTTTTTTAGTTACTTTGGAAAAAAAAATATTTTTTTAGTTACTTTGGAAAAAAATTTTTTTTTTTAGTTACTTTGGAAAAAAAAATTTTTTTTTAGTTACTTTGGAAAAAAAAAAATTTTTTAGTTACTTTGGAAAAAAAAATTTTTTTTAGTTACTTTGGAAAAAAAAATTTTTTTTAGTTACTTTGAAAAAAAAAAATTTTTTTAGTTACTTTGGAAAAAAATATATTTTTTTAGTTACTTTGGAAAAAAATATATTTTTTTAGTTACTTTGGAAAAAAATATATTTTTTTAGTTACTTTGGAAAAAAAAATATTTTTTTAGTTACTTTGGAAAAAAAAATATTTTTTTAGTTACTTTGGAAAAAAAAATTTTTTTTAGTTACTTTGAAAAAAAAATATTTTTTTAGTTACTTTGGAAAAAAAAAATATTTTTTTAGTTACTTTGGAAAAAAAAATATTTTTTTAGTTACTTTGGAAAAAAAAATATTTTTTTAGTTACTTTGGAAAAAAAATATTTTTTTAGTTACTTTGGAAAAAAAAATATTTTTTTAGTTACTTTGGAAAAAAAAATATTTTTTTAGTTACTTTGGAAAAAAAAATATTTTTTTAGTTACTTTGGGAAAAAAAATATTTTTTTAGTTACTTTGGAAAAAAAGTTACTTTTTTAGTTACTTTGGAAAAAAAGTTACTTTTTTAGTTACTTTGGAAAAAAAGTTACTTTTTTAGTTACTTTGGAAAAAAAATTACTTTTTTAGTTACTTTGGAAAAAAAAAATTTTTTTTAGTTACCATGGAAAAAAAAAATTTTGTTTAGTTACTTTGGAAAAAAAAATATTTTTTTAGTTACTTTGGAAAAAAAAAAAAATTTTTAGTTACTTTGGAAAAAAAAATATTTTTTTAGTTACTTTGGAAAAAAAATATTTTTTTAGTTACTTTGGAAAAAAAAATATTTTTTGTTACTTTGGAAAAAAAAATATTTTTTTAGTTACTTTATAACTAAATAATTGTTGACTTGGTAGATTTTAAAACTGCACAGTTCACGTATGAGGTCAAAAACAAATGAGTCCCTGAAAGTATGCAAAAGTTGTTTAAAATGAGAAAAGTCAATGTGATTTTCGACAAATGTGCAAGTTTCTTTATGGAAAAGCTAGTGAGGAACTAGATGTGAGGCACACTATATAAATTTAAAGAAATCTTTAAACACAATTTACAAATTTAATAATGTAAAAGAAGAAAATGTCTGGCATTATGCAAAAAGGTGTCAAACTAAATTTTGCTGTTGCATTATTTTCTTTGCGGAACTAAACAGACGGAATAATATCAGTGCAATGTCGTAGGCACACAAAAGACAAACAAAACAATTAACACTTTACAGCTTTTTTGAGAGAAACAAGCAATTTTTAAATACCACTTCTGGTTAGTTTCAACTGTACTGCTCCTCGATGAGTGCATTTTGCCAATACACGTACCTGATTGGCATAATGAGTCATCAATAAGTTTTAACGACCAATTAAAAGCATTTTGGACACTGATTTGGACACTGATTTGTATATCCTGCAAGCCACAGCAGCAGTGTTTTTATCTACAACGTGTTATTATTTATATAAACCTTTCTCGAGCTTCCAGAATGCTAGAATAAAGAAATGTTGACAAACTCCACGAGTTGTTCACATTGACTGACATTGAATCTATCCCCCTGCAAATGTATGACAGGAGGAATTGTTTTTAATTTCATGAACACATGGATTGTTCCAGCAATATCTCTGTGGCAGCAATCCCCACAACTACCCCTCCAAATGTGTTGTTGCTGTCTCCGTAATCACTCCCGGCTTGTTTCAGAAGTTGAGGATCATACGTGAGCAAGAACACACGAAGCCCTTTTTGCTTACTGTTATAAAACAGGGGAATTTGACATGTAATGGTTTTCCAATCCTTCCTAATGAGGATCAGGGGTTGTTGGGAGGGATGCTGGAGTTAAAGACTGAAACAAACACTGGTGGTCCCTCAGAACTCGGCAGTGCCGGAGAGAGAGGTCTGCACATTTCAAGACTCTGTGAGTCATATGTGTTCTACAGACAAACTGTAGAAGAGATTGTTTTAAAAACTAAAATGCGAATGCGCCTTGCACCTCAGAAGAGCAGGTTTTGACTGGGTGAAATGGGCTCTGCACTGACATGCATGCAAATGTTGCATGTTGTGTAAATCCTCTTCTCTCTAACTCACCTACACAGGAGCGGTGCACCTGGAAAATGCAGTTTCGGTAAAGCCTATTCGAGGTGAGTTACTGCGTCTGGTCGTTCATCATTGTGAGGAAAGAAGGAAGTCAACCTCACAGTTGGAGGAAGGACTGCTGAGCTTCCCTCTGATCAAGTTCTCTTAGTCTGAAAGATGTCAACTGCCACCGCAGACAGTGTAGGAAGAGGAACCAAACCCTCTGAAGCGTCAAAGGATCATAAAAAGGTAAGCAGCCGTCAGTATGCTTTCCAATTAAGGAAGGGAATATCTCAAAACATCCCCTGTTCTAAAAAAAGTGACGATTCCTTTTCCCAGAATCATTGCTGATATCAAAACAGAATTCACATAATTATGTAAAGATATTCAAATACGAAGAACATCATATTACAGTGTATTGCACTGGACTTATCTACCTCCTAAATATGTATGAGACTGAGAATACAACCTCTCAGTATATTTCATACTATAAGACAGGAAAGCATTTTTTTGTTCAGAAATGTGAAGAGGGAAAAAAATCTTTCATTTCCTGGTATGAGAGCTCCAAAGAGCAACACCACACCTGCAGCTCAGTGATGTTTTTGTTGGTCAGTTATGTAACAGCTGTTTAGTGATGGAGGGGAAAGAGCGGTGGTGAAAGAGATGATTGGGTTGATTCTCTTCAGTTTCAATTTGTTGGAGGGAAATTACTTTACAAGATCAATGGAAAATGTCACGTACTGTACTTTTTTGTATCTAGCAATACTATATTAGGTGCCTCATGCTTTGGTCAAATTGTCTTCGTTTTAAAGTACTTTTCTGTTGTTGTTATCAGGGGCTTCTTGTCGACTTATTACCATCAAAACATTTGATTCTCTCTTAACAAATTAATTTATTAATTATCACAAATGTTTTTTTGTTTTGTTCTAGGAATGTAGATGTCAGTTTGTTTGTCAGTCCACCACTTTGGTCTAGACTGAAATATCTCAGCAGCTATGGATAAGGCCCACTATTGAAGGCTGGGCTCACATGATGAGCAACACAGCAACAAGCTACGAGTCATGTTCAATAGAAGCCGGTGACATGAAGCTACAAACTGACGCCCGGAAGGTTTAGTTTGTGGCGTGACACGTCACAAAGTTGAGCTGATCTCAATTGTCAATAGAAGAACGAGTTCATTCCTTTTTTTCAAACAAATATGTTTTCCCATTCAGCCCACGGCAGCTGCCCTGAAAGGAGCCATTCAGCTGGGTATTGGTTATGCTGTGGGAAACCTCAGCTCTAAATCGGACAGAGATGTTCTCATGCAGGACTTCTCTGTGGTGGAGAGCGTGTTCCTGCCCAGGTAGGCCTCTCATTTTTACACTTTTTTTTTTGTTCAGTGGTATCTAGACATTCAGAGAGTCTGGTTGTATTTGGTGAGGTTTTGAAATATCTGTCCCTGGTTCACCACAGCGAAAAAGAGGGGAATGTTGTTGTGTTTGTACGGCTGGAAGAATTGCAAATGTTTTTAAATGATTTCCTATAGTTTTCAACAAAGAGCAATTTTTACATTTACAAAAGGAAAGACAAACTTATCTTAACCTAAACAAATACTTTGTCATGCTTAATTTTACAGGTTCCTTTTCAGGAAATTATTAAGATCCTATGGGATCCTTAAAATAATATATGACCAACTATTTAACAAGCTTAATTAATTGCATGAATATATACAGATGTAACAAGCATGCATACGTTTGTCTTAATGTTAAGAAATGAAGGAAGTCACTTCTTTGGAAGTTTACAACCGGATTACCGTGCTTGTGGTTTGGTAGATAACCACACATTTCAGCAACTGGTCTTTTTCACAGCATTTTGACATCACACGTCGGTGTTACTAATAGCATTAACAATGGCTCTGGTCTATTCAAGTGTCCCAGTAAGCCATGACAGTGTGAAAGTGAGCCAGCATGAACAATAGCAGGACCCTGAAACTGAAGAAGCTGAGTGTAATTTATCCATCATTAATCATATCATCATCATATCATCTGTGCCATGTGAAAATATCGTCTGTGAAAAAGGCCTTTTTGTTGCAAACAGCTACTGATCTGTTATTGTGCACTGATATGTGTTTATTAGGGGTGTAACGGTACACATACTCGTATTGAACCGTTCGGTACGAGGCTCACGGTTCGGTACGCATGACGAACCGAATACGTTTGAATAAAAGAAAAAAGAAAAAATAATAATTTCATTTTTATTTTTTAAAAACCTTTATTTAACCAGGTAGTCCCATTGAGATTAAAAGTCTCTTTTGCAAGATGTAAGTAACAATACAAGATGTAAGCAAGATGTAAGTAACAACACTACATAACATTAAGGAGCAGTTTTTGTTTTTTATGCTTATGTGTTGCTAAGAAGACACCCCAGAAGATGGGTCACTCGGGTATAGTTCCATCATTGTTCAAAGTCAAAGAATAACTTCATGATGTTAGTTGTAATGAATAAATATATTTTAAAATCAAGTACATTTCTCTGGCATTTATAGTTTTCTACTGTACCGAAACGTACCGAACCGTGAATTTTGTGAACCGTTACACCCCTCGTGTTTATTTTCCTATAACGTACACACGTATATTGTTCTGTTGTCCAGTGAGGGCAGCAACCTGACTCCAGCACACCACTACCCAGATTTCCGTCTGAAAACGTACGCACCGCTGGCCTTTCGCTACTTCAGAGAGCTGTTTGGCATCAAGCCAGACGACTATCTGGTCAGTGTGGAAATTCACAGCTTCATTCTGATTCAGCACGATGTGGCGGAAGATTCTGTTGATGCCATTGCAATACTTTTTCCTGCTAAGACTGTTGCATCATTCTGAATTGCAGTACTCCATGATTAATGAGCCACTGATCGAGCTGTCCAACCCCGGCGCCAGCAGTTCCTGGTTCTACCTCACCAGCGACGATGAGTTCATCATTAAGACGGTGCAGCACAAAGAGGCCGAGTTCCTGCAGAAGCTGCTTCCTGGTTACTACATGGTGAGTTCCTCAAACACAAACTCTCTCTCTCTCTCTCTCTCTCTCTCTCTCTCTCTCTGTGTTGACATGCACACTAGCGTATATTTTTAGCAAACATGCTGAAAGTGACATTTCGGACATAAAGGTGCACTGTGGCACAGAAGGCTCCATGATACAAGTCACATATTATGGGGATTCCACCCCCGCCTGACACCAACTTATATCTTCAAACTTTCCATGTTTTTGGAATAACAGTCATCACATTATAACCTAAAACATTTTATTCTATACTTATCACGTCATAAATAGTATATTTGTGTGTAAAAAAATATCTTTTTAAAATGCTCAACCTTTCACGTTGTGACGTGATACTGCCAATGATGTGCTTTTGTAGTGAAAACTCGTTCCTTCCATTTGTTTGCACATTGCTCCGTGCCTTTGTGTGGTAGCACCGGCAACTGTCGATCAACGGAAAAGCATGAAAGCCGCTGCAGGAATATGTATCACATGTGCATCTTCTTCTTCTTGCACAAACAAGGCTACTAATGGTCAAAACACACTGCACAGGGCACCTCTAAAGTGAGAGACAAATGTAAAAACTTTTCCTCCCACCAACAACATTTCAAATAATTGTCAACTTTCATGTCACCTAAATGCAGTTTGACTTGATTACAAGCCAAACAATAGCATGAGTAATGTCTTTACATTTCTATTGAACATGTTATCCTGAAAGTCTCTTTCTTTGTTCTTGTAGAATCTGAATCAGAATCCGAGGACGTTGCTGCCCAAGTTCTACGGCCTCTACTGCATCCAGTCCAGCGGCGTCACCGTCCGCGTGGTGGTGATGAACAACGTGCTGCCGCGCGCCATGAAGATGCACTACATGTACGACCTGAAGGGTTCCTCGTACAAACGACGCGCCTCACGCAAAGAGCGCGTCAAATCCTCGCCCACGTTCAAAGACCTGGACTTCCAGGAGATGCACGAGGGCCTGCACTTCGACCCGGACACCTACAGTGCCCTGATGAAGACCCTGCAGAGGGACTGCCGGGTGTGTTCACGTCACCATCTTATATCTATTAGCAGTAGGGGTGGGGGGGGGGGGGGGGGAATCGATACAGCATAGAATCGTGATATTTTGCGTGCCGATATTATATCGATACACGGACGCCAAGTATCGATACTTTATTCGATAAACTATTTAAAAACCAGTCCACTAGATGGTGCTGAGTTGTTTTCTGGTGAGGTCAGCAGAGGTGCCGGGTCTGCGTGCGTGATTGGTAGGAAGTTGGTCGAAACAAAGATGGAGACATCAGAGAAAGAACTCAGATAAAACATGTTGCTGACACAGCTTTCCTTTGGGGACATAATTTGAAGTTGAAAAAAGTAATAAATCGCAATATATGTTATCACAATACTCAGAATATCGCAGTATCGTGAAAGTATCGTGATAATATCGAAGTATCGCGATAATATCGTATCGCGAGATCTCTGGCGATTCTCACCCCTAATTAGCAGTAGGTCATGATGTTGGTTTTCTGGGTAATGTCTGGTCCGTTCAAAGTGTCATCATATTTCAGCAACAGTGCAGAGTGTCTCAGAATCTGTCGCCACAAGAAATAGAATTTAGTATGGGTGGTTTTTCAACATGTACGCACAGCATACTGTATTGTGTCCAAGTACAAGATTGTTACAAAGAGTCCAAAAGGAAAGCTCAATACAGTAGTTTCATAACAGTGGGTTTAAATCTCTCAGCCTGAACTGTATTCGGCCAGTGATCAGGGCACCACTCCGCTCCCTTAGAAATACACAAAGTGGCCCGTCTGGGGTGTAACATGCTCTTATTGGGTCTCTTTGCATGACCTCAGTTACTGTATTAGGTAACACGGTGGAAAGTAAAGGCCTCTTTGTTTACAGGAGTTACTTCGTGACATCAGTGTTTAGTCAGAGGGATTGAGGATTATGTTGTGTTGTACTTTTGGTTTGCAGATCAAGGTTTAGTCCTTATAATTTGGACCAGCTTAGGTGTGGGACAGGTCAATATAAAGCTTGTTTAAGGTCAGAGGTCACGCTTGATGAGCTGTATCCCACACCTTCTGTATCCCATACTATTTTGTATGTCAGAAAAAGATTTAGTGTGTCTCAATACATAGTATGCCAAATGCAGAATGTCAAAAATAACAGGATATCCTTCTGCATCCTGTTGCATTCTGCAGTTTACCAGCATGCTTTTCTGGCTATTCTGACCCACAACCCTTGTTGCAGTGAGTATATGAGCAAGAGGGCATATACTAAATCTAACCATAAACATATGTGGTATTTTCTCACTGAAATGGACGTCATTATGCGTACTAAATATGTTTGATGCTGCCTTTGAGAGACAGCTCGAGGATATTCTGACTAACAAAAAAACAAGCATTCAAATTACTTGTTAATGAAACGGGACAGGTTTGTCAGCCCCATTATGACTTTTTTGTGTTTACTTTTGCTTCCGTCCACTTTCCGTCTCTCGCCAGGTCCTCGAGAGCTTTAAGATCATGGACTACAGTCTCCTGCTGGGGATTCACGTTTCAGACCGGAAGCCGCTGAGCAGAGAAAGCCGATGTGACAGCAGGAAGGGACAGAAAGTCCTCTACTCCACCGCCCTCGAGTCCATCCAGGGGAACGCGAAGGCCCCCGAACCGGTGGCTGATGACGACACGTGAGAAAATGTGTTTCCTGTGTAAACACCATTCCTCTGCTTTTTTTTGGGGGGCACGTAATACAGAAAAATACAGTTTTTTTAACATCACATTTCTCAGTTTGGTTTCATATCAGGGTTCTTTATGCAGCTACCTGAAAGCTATTTTTGGTAACAGTCTGCTTACACGCTTACAAACATATGGAAAGGTGTGTTTGACAGTGTGAAGTAAAGTAATATGCTTTAAAAACTTTCCAAACATTTAACTGTTGTTAAAGTTTGTATGAGGTCGGTCTCTTCTTCTGCTCTTTCTTCTGTTCTCTTACACAAACTGCTCTCCCATGAACAAAAGCTCACTGTTGAGAAGTTTGCCACAATAGTGTGATCCGGTCCAATTTGATTATGGGGATGATTTACCTGCTGACAGCATTATAGCTGTATGAATTATATAAATGTGTACTGTTAACTATTTCACCAAAATGAGAAAATTATACATTCCATGATGTTTCTGTTTTGTCATCAACTCATCTTTCTTTTTCTTCAGATTGGGTGGAATTCCTGCCAAAAATAAAGATGAGAACCTTCTCATCTTTTTAGGAATCATCGACATCCTTCAGTCCTACAGGTGAGCTCACACTGTACACACCTTTAGTCTTCATTTATTCATGTGGCCACTGGTTTTCAGTTATGTATTCATGTGCACGGACACATTTGTTCATTTGGACACGTTTTTTTGAACCAATTGTAATATTTAAATGAAATCACATTCAAATGTGTAAAATATTTCGTTTTGCCGAATTTAAGTATTCTGTATTCAACAATTAATTAGAAATAACATTGTAAAATGTTTTAAATGCTTTTAATCTATTCATTATTAAATCTTCAAGGTTCATCAAGAAGGTGGAACACTCCTGGAAAGCTCTTGTACATGACGGGGTAAGTAACTGCTCATCTGTGTGTTTTTATGTCCATATAACAGCGTTCATGTGTGTGTGTGTGTGTGTGTGTGTGTGTGTGTGTGTGTGTGTGTGTGTGTCTGACGGCATTCTTTGCTTCTCAGGACACGGTGTCGGTTCACAGGCCCAGTTTTTATGCGGACAGATTTTTGAATTTCATGGGCTCGACCGTATTCAAAAAGATTCATCGTAAGTCGCTGAGCGAACACAACTCCTGTATTCTTCGTCCTGCATAAAGTGTGAGATTAGTGAAAAATCTCTCTTTCTTCGTGTCCCTCAGCCTTAAGAGGAGCGTCTTCAAGGAGGAAGAAGAATTCCTTCTATGTGGCAAAGTCTGCCTCTCAGGAGTTTCTGTCCCCACTGAAGGAAGAGAAGAAGGATGAGAAGAAGGCCCATAGCTTGGACAACCTGGATGGAAACTGTAAGCGTATGGAATGCTTTTCATATGATATTCTCGTAGACATTTTTAAAGAGGAGGCTTTGCTTGATTTGCTTATTGATGATTTGCTTCTCACAACAGTTTACAGCTCCTCCAAGCAACCAGATCTCCTTCCGAGAGTTTCTTTTGAGTCCACAGGAAACGATGAGGAGGACATTGAAAACAGGTACGTTACACTTAAGTTCTGTATCTTTTGTCAGATTTCAAAGAATTCACAAAGTTGAGATTGTTTGATTGCTTCACATTCACAAAAAGGCTGGAAGAACTGAGCAGTGACAATATAAAAAACTGTGCAACAGGAAAATACATTCGTTTTTTATTTGCATCCTTTACAGTCTATGCTCATTTCTCTACACGACTAAATATTTTGTGTATTTTGATGCTGCAGTGAAGCCCGGCGAGCCTCCAGTTCAACAATCGCTCTGGACGATCCTCTGCCGTCTCTCAGCGAGAGCCTGCCAGACTCTGAACTGGACGTCTATTTGGTATGAGGTGATTTTAAATACATGGCATTGATCAACATACATCATTCAACCTTCTCCTGTATTACCAGCAGACCCCACAGCAGAGTGGCTGAAACTCCTGGAGTGTTTTGGCTTTGTCTAAGTCATGACATCTTAAACGGAAGCATAAAGTCCTGCGAGCAAATGTTTTAACCTGTATTTCAATTAGACAGAAATTATGAGTTTTTGAAGGCCTGCTGGAAGAACTGATGTTCTAACACTTTCACACTTGAAGCAATAGCCCAACGTGTCTTTTATTTGCTTTCCTACAGAGAGGTAGAGAAGATGGACACCCCTCTCATATTTCTGTGCTGGATATGAAGCTACACAGCAGTCGTTTAGCTCAGCAAAAAGACTGGAAGTAAAGGGGGAAACAGTTAACCAGGTTCCCCTTAAAGGTAAACAAATCTGCCTCTACCAGCACCTCTTTAGTTCAATCATTGTATTTCATTTGTTTAACCTGTACAAAAAACAAGTTTCTGGGAGAACTCATGGTGACAATAAGTCACTGCAATCCCCAAATTCAAATTCTCGCATTTAACTACAACTTGCTGTTTTTACACTTTGTGTTTTTTTACGCATTAAACTCACAAGATATAACTTAATTTGTGAGTTTTCGAGGTGCTGGTAGGTGGATTTTGTGACCATTGGACAGAACCAGACTTGCTGTTTTTCCCTGCTTCCAGTCTTTGTGCTAAGCTAAGCTAACCAGCTGCTGGCTATCAATATCCTCATCTCGGTGCAAGAGAGCAAAACAGCGCATTTCCCAAATTCTCTGACTTTTGCACAACACCATCTGAAATGATCTCGATGAGTTTCCTTTGGGGTGAATAATCAGGTATTTATTAGTATCAGCTCTTCCCTCATTGTGACAGCTCTCACCTGTTTACTTACAATACAATTATCAAATGGTTATTTTTAACATATTAAGATTTTTTTTATTCTTGTAATATTACAACTATATTCTCATAACTTTATGACTTTTTCTCTACAACGTTGAGGACAGTGGGCCTCGTACTTTGTTGCACTAGTGTATTTGGTGACATCATTCATGATGAATCCAGGGGTCACTGGGTGTCTCTGCATTTTCAGCGTCACACAGACTCACCCAGGGAACCCAGCTGGAGTTGAACAGTCGTTTGTGTCCCAGCATCCACAAACTGTCAGCAGCCAATGACACCCATTTTGATTTTGTTATATATATTTTCTTTTGGGAAAAGACAGTTTCTGCCTATGCATCAACAAAAAGCACAGGGGTCCCGATGATGACTCGCATCAGCAGAGGACACTGAATAATCTTTTGCCGCTGTCCCAGCATGCGATTTCTCACGTCTTCCTGGAACTTTCTTCTTCGGTGGTGGTAGCGCTTGGGTACTAGAGGCCCCACTGGCATCCTGTGACGTCAATACTGCATAACCAACCCCAACGGCCCTCAGTCCTTAAGTCTGTGTCAGCCTGAGAAACCTCAGTGAATCCCCTTTTCTACAGCACTTCTCTTACGTAACCACCAAATCCTCATTCGGGCTTATATGAAGCGATTCTTCAGCCCACATTAAGTAGTTCTACTCAGGCGCTGTGGGAAGCCTGCAGATGCTGGACTTAATCTGATCTGAAAGCCTCCGACCAAAAACTAAAGTACAGTGAGGGTTAAAGGGAAATCTAGGCCTTGGACTTCTCTGACAGCCATATGTCTTCTTGACTCTTATTTTTAACTGGTTCCCAGCTGTTTTTAACCTTTAACCAAAAATGACACGCACTTTTCCATTACTGCTGACCCTTTTCCCAAAGTTATCTCAGTGTTTTAAATATCAGAATATGTGTTTCCTTCCTCTCAGGCGGCCACTGGTTTTCAGTTATTTTAGTAAGGTATGAAAATCAACGTGTAAATACATGAAACTTGCTTGAGCATTAATATATATATGATATTCCCTTTGACGGTATCCCATGCATGTCTATGGAAACCATTTGCAGCCTGAAGGGGGAAAGAAATACTTAAAAAAAAAACTCCAACAAAACTTCTGCTGTGCCCGACCCGACTAAACCCAGAGGGCAAAGTTGAGACCAGAACCTGATCCGATGCCTAAAGCTATATTTTTGCTTTATGTCATCTATTACTGACCATTAGCATATTTTAGTTTTGCATGCTACTTTTGTCCTGCACCTTTTCACAACTGGGATTGGATGTGCACACAATCCGCTGTTTTTGCTTTGAATAATTGCGCTGCTAAATCATCCAAAAACAGCTTCTTTGAATTGAATTGTTTGACTCTCCAAATAGAAATAACAATGTCTCTTCAAACATTTTGCCTTGTGTAAATGTTCGAGTGTTAATTAGTTTGACTCGAAACGCCAACTGTTGTGCTTTGGTACCTAAATGACAAAAGGGAACGAATAACCTTTCTTTGTTTTCTAGTGAGGAGCCACCTGGACGTCTGACCTTTGACCTCCCAGTCCCACAGTGTCGAGACATCCGGACCCCACAGCAGTGTAAATGTGACACAAACTACAAGCAGCAACATGTCGATGTCAGTTGCACCACTGTGAGCATCACCTTGTGCCTCTATGACTTCCCTTTTTTAGTCAAAGTACATTATGCCAAATCACTGGCTCTTGATTATAAATGAATAAGAGATGGGGATACAGTCTGTGTTTCTGTGTGTTAAGCTCACTGAACCACTGTATTAATATAAAACACTAAGATGCCGTTTCATCTCTTGTTATTTGCACTTTGCTGCTAATTTAACAGTGCTAACAAAGAAAATTGAGTTTGACCTCCCCTCTTGGATGTCTGAATTGCCGTGCAAATGTTCTCAGCGGCTGGATCCCTGAGGAAATAGATTGTCTTGTAACTTAATCAGCTACGGGGAAAAAATAATTCTGTCATTTTTAAATCATACAATTACATGGAGTCGATTTGAGATCATTCAGGAGTCAGGAATCCGAATGAAAGATTCTTCTGTCGAGGCATTCAAATATGAGTAAAACAGAGTTTATACCCTGATCAACTTTATGTGTAACTCATTTTAGAATCCCAATTTGCATAAAACAACACATTTATATCACAATAGACAATTATTCATTTGTTCTATTTTTAAACTTGTAGAATCCGCTGTGTTCCTGTGTCATTACTAGAGAATGAACATTTCATCTTCACTGGGATTTATTAAAACGAATGCCTGCTTTCAACTCTTTTGAATCCTGGAGGTAAATAATGACCATATTGTACTTTGATCAACTGTCTTCGTTTGGCCTTCAAATGTTTGAAAATCTGTGCTTTTATGTGATTTATAGGCCCACAACTGTATTATAGCAATACTTTGAACTTGTATCTGTGAAATTAATTCATAAATTATGTTCCTATATCTTCACTCTTTTTTGAGAATTAATATTTAGTGTACATGTATTACCCAACAAATCACTGCAGTATCTGTAATGACAATGAAACGCTAACATCAGTTGCCATATTTTATTAAAACACAAGGGGGCACAGAAATGATACAATCATCCTAACTACAGTATGAGGATACATAGGTGGTGAATCTAAGGTTTGCCTGTACTTTGCATTTTACGCACGTGTTTCCTGTCCACTACTGCATACTGTGGATCACATGAGCTCTCTTTGGTTGGCAGGCCGACTGCTTGATAACATTACTGATTCGATTAAATGTAATATATGATGTGTAGATGTCTGTCTCCTCCCGCTGGTGGCTTTACAGAGCAGAGTGTGAAGCCACCACTGCAGGTTTAGAGGATTTAGGTTAATCTGACTTCGATCAAAACATCTGTAGTCGGCACTTAAATTGCGGATTTACATTTTGTGAAACTTAAAACTTTAAAACAAATATAAAAACACATTTTTCTACATGACTGAAGAATTTGTTGAGGGATTTAATTTGTGTATGTTTCTCCTCTGAACCTAGTGTTTCATCAGATCAACTTTTACTCAAATTGACGACATGATACAGTGGCTGGTTTGAGAATCAGAGCTGTTGCCGACTCGAGGTTCACTGTGACAGTGTTACCAGCTTTTACTGGGCTTCTCTGTTGTAGGGTCTGAACCTGAACAGGTTAAACCAGTCAGACCAGCACGGAAATCCGCTTTTGTACCATGGCCATGTATACTACATGAGTAATACAGTAAACAATAGAGTACATGTGTGCGCAGGTGGCACCATTTGGTTAATAAATAGTGCCACTATCAGTGAGTATGTGCATTGGTATTCAAAGTGATTTGTAAAAGAAAAAAAAGAGGAAGGTGAAGAGGAAAGAAAGAAAGAAAGATATTAATTCATTGGCATTCATCATTATCTTTTATCATGTTTATCATTCATTGTTTGAATCAATTGTATTTATGGACTAGAACATTCTTCTTTTATTGCCCATTTAAGGATCAATAAATGAAATACCTTTATTCTAAACAGGTTGTTGACGGTTTATTTTTGTTGTTTTGTTTGTCCAGTTAGATATCAATTAATAAAATGCTTTATAACATCTCACCTGTGGTCCTCTATCTGGGAAACACATGTGAAAACGTCAAATTCTGTCGAGGAAGTGATAATACCACCAGTCCATTTATTATAAAATGTCACCATGACATTTTTTTTGTCGATTTGTTTTATTGTATTTTAATTTTGCGTTGTTGTTGCTGTCATTATTTTCAAATAATATATACGTTTTCGGCCACCCACAACAAGTTATTTATTAATTACTGGTGTTAATTACAGATTCCCCATTAGTCTTGGATGAAGAACAGCAGCTTTGTGATACATTTTCTAGTACAGAAGATTCAAATGCTTTTTGTTTTGTTACTATTTGATTTGTCGTTAGTGAACTGAGTCATCGTGTCACTTTCAGGTCAGAGGATGGGTGACTCAGTAGAATGTCACCATCTTCCGCACCCACAGGGAGTCACATGTTGAAACGAGAGTTGTGGCTGCAGCCCTGCACACAGCACACCTGCTGTTCGTAAAACACGCCCACATACCTGCGAGAACCAGGAAGTGGCGTTTTCTTGTAGACCGGACGAAACCGAAATACGAACCAGAGTTTCGTCCCGTTGTAATTCTCATCGTCCTCTGCATCCTTCACTTCCATCCAAACTGTTCGGCTTAATGTGATCTGGACACATAACAAAAACAGGAAACAGACGGAGGTTCACCTGGTAAGTCGAACGTGTTTTGTTTGACCTGAATGTCGACATGTTTTCACCGTGTTTCGTCGCGCTCATTACCATATTAGGGCATTACACCGATGCCTACTAGAGCCACACAGGTTTATTTTGGCGGTTAAAGTAATAAACAACAATTTAATTTGCTCTTAATGGCAGCAGGCTTTCATTTGTATCGGGTTACTGTTAGCCGAATGTGACTTGCTGTGTGTGTGTGTGTGTGTGTGTGTGTGTGTGTGTGTGTGTGTGTGTGTGTGTGTGTGTGTGTGTGTGTTCGTGCATTGTGTTCGCTGCTGTGTAAACACAGGAGGCACTGCTGCTTGAAAGCTAGTGTTTATTCAGTGTGTGTTGTTACCAGCGAGCAGTGTGAGCAGCCAATTTGGGTTTCCAGTGGTGCAACTGATTTAGAGTATCCCAACATAAGTCCAGGCGTGTAAAGTAGTTAAGCTGGCTTCACTGAATCTTCTTCTTTATTTATTTTTTATAGACGGCAGGAGTTACTGGTTTCACTCAGTTGCCAGTTTACATCATTAATCTACAGACTAAAACATGGTGATCAAAGGTTTTTGTTGGAACTGTTTTGGAGACTTTGTGTTGCATTTTTTACATAACCTTTTGGATTATATTTCCCTATACTATCATAAAGGTTTGTAATATTTAGTCTACCCTACCTTAATATGCACGTTACCAGTTTAGTAGGTCCACCCAGCTAAAATGAATGCTGTCTGATACAACAGTCCTGCAGTAAATCGTTCCCCCGTGGAGGTTGTGATGTTCAGTATTTGTTGAAATTCTTGATTCAACAATAATGTCACTTTGGATGAAGTCGTTTGTATTGCTTCTATTTGACCTACCATCCACAATGATTGGGGTGGACAAAATATTAGAAATACCTGTATGTATAACGCAATACGATTCTACAACGCCACAAATTACAGGCTCCTCCCGTCCACAAGTCGAGTTGTCCTTGGGCAAGAAGCTCAAACTGCTCCCAAGCAGGCATCTTGTTGGCAGATACTGACTCAGAATCAGCCTAAAAAAAAGTGTAATATGTATTTGTTTTTCACGACATGTACCCTGATGATCCAGATTATACATGTGGAGGGCACGTGCACACACTGACTCTCTTTCCTCTGCCATATATATATATATATATATATATATATATATATATATATATATATATATATATATATATATATATATATATATATACATACATACATACATACATATACGTTTAATCTGTGCTGCGGTGTGGCGTGCCACGGTCTGGCTCAGGTGTGGGAGTGGAGAGGGGCGCTCCTTATCAAGGAGAGGGAGTTGGGGGGGGGGGGGTATATTACAGAGATGTATTAAAGACAAAACTAATAAATGGTTGTCAGAAAATCGGGTTCAGCTTTATCCCAAGCCACCACATGTGTATTTTGCTGGAATCCTCTGCATCTGTCATTTCAGTGGCCTCATTTACGGCTCATGTAGGAAGTGACTCATGTTGTTCCTGTGGGCGGTTAATGAGTCGATAAATGATATGATAACGTGATATCGGATCGGTCCATGAACTTGCATAGTCACTCGCTGATACCAGGTCTCTGAGGTATTTACGATACGGGTATCGGTATCGAGCACTGTGGTGATTGGTAAAAGTGTTGGAAACAATCTGTCAGATTGACTATTTCTTGGCAGACAAGGTGCATCTGGAGGAATTGTAAGATCTCACAAATATTGTGTTGATTGGGTGAAGCTGTTTTATAAGATAAGTCTGGTGATATTCTATATTTTTTGCATGAAAAAGCAACAAGGTTCTGATGTGACTAACACACAGCCGGATATATCTTCTCCCTCTGTGCCGTAGAGCTCCGTCGTTAAAAACACATCAATGAGCCACACTGGGTCACATGCATGCAGCATTCCTTTTATATGTCGCCAAATATGGTATTTTGTTTGACAAAAAGAGAAATACTGTTGTGAGATTGTGAGTCAGAATACACCAGAGCAGCTGCAGACAGTGATGAGAGCAGATTTCAACCGAGGCGTTCACAGAATCAGGGCATTGCTCTGAAAACAGGTTTTGTACTCTGAAATCTTGAAGTGCAGCTTGATTCCAGCTTAAATTACTTTAGTCGTAGTTGTCATTTAATAAACCCCGGCGGAGGGGTGTGTGAGGGTGAAGTAGATGGGTCTGTCTGGGTGTAAATGGTGAGGAGACTAAGCCTGGATGGGGTATTATAGGAGAAGGGGGCAGGGAGCATCCATGATCTGTCGGGGCTTAGTACCACAATTATTCCAGTGGCTGCAGAAGCAGCAGCAGCAGCGGCGGTGGTGGTGGTGGTGGTGGCAGAGGCTGTGTTTTCATTAGTGTAATGCCCAGAGAAGCTCCAGAATTATGTAAGAGTGACGTGCTGTCATCCTCTCTCGGCCGGCCCACCGCCTGGTTGGAACGTGGCCGTTTGTTTCCCTTTTATCCTCCCTCGCTTGGGGGGAAAAGCCAAAAAAGGACATCTGTCGGAGTCGGCAGTAAGAGGGACAGGACTCGTAGTCGCTCAGCCGCGGGGACCTCGCCGCTCCGGGTCCCTGAAGCCGCGGCTCGTAAGCATGGCGAGGACAAATTTGCCACGTTGAGGATGCGGGAAAGGAGATGAGCAAACGTGGAGACGTCGAATGTGCCGCTGGCCTTGCACTTCGTTTAGAAGATGAGTGTAGCAGCAGCAGTGTGACACTGTCGCCGTCAGAGGAGAGTTAGACGATGAAGTTTAAGAAGTTCATCACGATCATGCAGGCGGCCATAGGGGTTGTGCCCCTGAACAAACGGGAGCTTCTGCCGCCCGGCAGGAAACTGTGGAGACCCCAGGGGTGAGTTGGATCACATCGTGTCGTCACCTTTAAACGTGCATAGAGAGCTTCTGCACAGCAGTAGTGAACTGCATGTTGTAACAACTGCTGCAGCGTTTTTTATTCGAACAGATCTACTTTTAAATCCTGATAATGTTTCAGAAATGATGGTTTCTTGTTCGTGCCTAGTTCAGGGAAGCGACGGATGAATGTAAAACAGAAGTGGTGTGTGGTCGTGCAGATAGTTTTGGTTTTATATGACCAGGTTGTGAGTGTCTGATAAATAGACCTCACAGCGTTGGAAATTGACATCAACCAGAAACAATCTCTCTGTTATTCAGAATAATCCGGGGTAGTCGAGGACAAAATCTCAGATAAAGACGTCTCAAAAAAACCGGCACAAATAAAAACCAAAGTATCTGCAATGCTGGGCATCACCAGCAGTAAACAAACAAAGTGTTTTGAATGCCCTCTTTTCTGGGTGGTCTGACTGGATCAAGACAAATTGACTATTTCATTGGACCCTTCTGATGCATTTGGACATAAAGCTTTCAGGGATTTATTACATTGGTGCCCTTACTGCTTTGAGAGAGACACCATATTTTTTTAAGGTCAAGGTGTTTACCCTGCTGCGCATCGAGATGGACGATGATGGATCCTGAAGACGTCCATATTTCAGGCGAACCGCAGAGATCGTAGTCAATTCAATCAATGTCCTCTTACTTCTGTTTTCAAACTTCACATTACCTCACCGACGAGCGGATCCGCGCTACGAGAACAAACCTATAGATTGATGTAGCCAACTAGATTGCTATGCTAATTGGACGAAATACTTTACACGGCTCTCTTCCTTGTGTGATGTATTGGAAACCGTGCAATACGCTGATGCTTATCTTGTGTTTATTAAGTATATATCACAGTTATATCCCTTCTTACTCCACTCCCCCAATTCTTTATTCTACATTCTGTACATTCAGTCATCTTTATATCTCTATGCACAATGTTCACTAATGTCGAATTAGGTGCTAAACTGCCTCACGCTTTACTGGTACTGTGTGCATTGACAGTTGAGCCCAATCTACTAGACATCCACGTGTTAAAAAAAAAATCAAGATTGCTGTTCATTGCATATAAATACTCCATTCATTTCAAATAAACAACTACTAAAAGTACTTTAAAAAACTTCTTTTAGATGCACCAATTGTGCGTCCCCACATCCGCGACCCATCTTCACGACATCGAGATGTGATTCCACTGAAAGATGTCAAACAATATTATTGAATTATTGCCCAATAGGTTAAACAGGCACTTAAGTGGTTGACATGAACTGCATCACCTGTAAGGGAGGTCAGATATAATGTATTATATGTAAGTGTGATTGAGTAGATCAGTGGTGCCAGCTGAATGAACAGATGTTTAAAATCGATGGCGTTTGATATATTAGTGCAGAAACGATACCTGGGTTTTGCTCCTTAAATTATCTCAGGTTACGGTTGAGACGTGTGTTGACCAGACAGGAAGTGTCGAACATAAGACACGATGGAGTTTTAGCATGTGGGGTCCAGAGTTTTTGAAGCTTGACTTATATTGGGGACCGGGATATCTGCCTCTTGCTGCTTGGATCCGTCTCTTGTGAATCCCCCAACTTTACGAAAGTGCAATACTAAATGTCTTGAGTAAAACCTTCAATGGGAGCGTTGAGATGACGGGGTTCATACATATTGCTAAAGAGCAAGAAGTGAATGCTGCCGTACCCAGCCCGAGGTCTAAATCTTCTCTTTTTTAAATTTTTTTTATATGTCTTGGATTACTTAACTGCAACTGAATCTACAAGTCTGTGCTTAAAGGGCGTGTTTAGTCATGCCGGGGCGCTCGGCTTTCTTCACTTTGGACACATTTTCTGAGTATCGAGTGCATCCAGTCAGATGATCCAAATGCATCAGAAAGCTCACGTCTGACTCGCTGCTATGAAGTTGAGAACTGTAGTTTCAGCTGAGTGGAGAACTCCACATGTTGGGACACGTTAGAAGTGAGGCTGCAGATTATAGTATTACAGTCGGTAGTATCTGTGTGAGCCGGGTCTCCTCTGGCTTTACTCTGAGCCGTACATGGGTAGCTTAGTTCTGGGAAAACGTTGTATTCGCTATTTATAGCTCTACTTTTTGTTTCTGGTCCTGTAGTCTTTGAAGTATTTGGTTTATATCTCCAGTTTTTTTTTTTTTTTTTTACGGCTGCAACAAGTAGATAGTTTTAATCTTTAATGTGAAAGTGTGTCTCATCTACCAATACTTGTTACATGTCTAAAAGATGATTTGAAAAAAGTCAACAATGTGAAGAAATGTCCAACATCCCAGAGCCTACGCCGACATCTTCAAATGACTTGTTTTGATTGACCCAAAGGCAACGGAATAGTGTCTTTCATTGGACCCTCTCCAACAGGGAAATACTCGCATCTTACAGGCAACTTTTTCTCAAGCTGAGATAACCCTGATGACATCACTTTGACATCATCAGGGTTTTTCCTCAGAGTGAATGTTTGGTCTTATTAAAATATATATATATACTTTTAAGTGTAACACATTTTGCATTAAAGAGTTATCATTTAAAAGTGTGTGTTTCTCTCTGTGTGCGTAGGGACCAGCCTGGCTCCGACCAGACCGGCACTGACCTGCTCAAGTCCAACCGCAAGTTCCGCTGGTCCAGAGAAGCCCAGTACTTGTACCTTCGCCGCCTCTCTTCGCGCAGCTACTCGGCTATTACGATGGTACGTTGTCGACCGCGTGTTTAGTGTCGATGCTTTGTTTTCGGAGCGACGTACGTGTGGTCCCGTTGACCCCTCGCTGTGTGTTACAGTCTTAAAAATGCAGATCTATTTAGAGATTTTAGTTTTGAATCCAGTCACACGGAAGCACGAGGCAGCTATATTCATGAAGTCTGTTTTTCACACATACAATGTGATGTTTCAGTGAAGACTCGGCCTTTGCTTTTACTTCACATTTGAAACTCTCACAGCTTCGTGTAGCTTCAGTGATTTGCATGATTTCACATCATTTGGATGATTGTGTTTCTCTCTTGATGAAAATTTCATGAATTTTAATCTTGTGAAACTCTTTCATTATCCCGTCACTGAGTGAAATGAAAAACGGATACATGCTTTTTTTGGGGGGGGGGGGTTTATCCAAAAATAATTTGTAAGCTGCAAAACATGGCTGCTTCTCGTCTGACACGCTGATGATTTGAAGATATGAGTTTTCCTGAGTTAGTGTTTCCCAGACTTCTATACAAATACGCTTTAGTGACCCCTCCTGCACCCTGCATGATGATTAACCGGAGAGACATGTCATGTCCCGGAAGCTTCATTGTTTTAATCACTTGGTCACACGCATTATTCAGGCCGGTGAAGCCGTTTTGCATTCGGATGGCCTATTTTAAGGCCTATTTCGGATATGTCAGCTGATGAAAAAACATTTTTGATAAACTCTTGTTCTTTTTTTGCGAGCATAAAAGCTTCTGTCATCTCTTAAAATAGTGGATAAGGAAAGCAAACGGTTAAATTGCACATGGTATAAGGGATTTTGGACATTTTTGGGGTCAGCTGGTGTTGTTATGTGATTTGTCCTGTGTTGATAAAATACTAGATGAGGGTAGGCTTGAATGGATAGTATTACACACACACACACACAAAACAACAATAGCTTATTGTTGGACAGCTGCACATTGGCATAGTTTTTCCAGACTATGCCAGTCATGTTATTCCAGTCTTTAATTTTAAGAACTTTGCCTATTTCATACACATTATACTAACATTGTTTTGCCTCTGTAAAGCAGGCTACACAAAGTGTTTTGTCTGAAATACATTTCAGATTAATTCCCTCTCCCTGCACACTTGTGTTTTTAAATTGCACGTCCTTCTCGCAGTTATGTTCTGTGGTATGCTGTATTAAATCTGTTGTTGTCTGGCAGCCTCACAGCAGGCTTCCTAGAAATCAATGGGAATTTTGGACTGATCCATGTCGGCGGTATTAGACTTGCACGCCCCGCTACACTTGTGTCTATAGTGCGATCATCTGTTCGTTATTAATGATAGCTAACGGAGCACTTTCTTAATATCAAGCGAGTTTGATGTAATACCACGTTGTTTTAGTTTGCTGTCCTCTATCACGGTTGCTTTTAAATGTACCCCCCCCCCCCCCACACCTTGCTCACATTTGGTATGATCTTAACCAAGCCAGGAGCCGTCGGCGCTAGTTTTTGCTCTGAATGTTTACTCTTAATATTTGTAGTAGATAAAGTGCGATATTTTAATTAAAGGAGACGAAATTTGACCACTTTTTAGACCACTTTAAACTCTCAAGTTTCATCAAAACGTATGTCTACATCCGACCGTGAAGGTCTGAATAGTTTAGTTTGAATCTACAGTTCAAAGTGCGTGATGCCAGTAAACGGAGGGGGGCTGCTCTCGCTCAGCAGATACGCAACCCAGTATTTCACCGTAAGTACCTGCATAGCAAAGATCAGAGTATGCATAAATACTGATGTTGATGGATGATAGCACTGATATAATCCTGTTTCAGTGTGTGCATGTGTTTGTGGAGAAGTAACTGCAGTTATTTGGGAGTTTCCATGAACGCCTGTTGCATCTTGCTGCACCTGCTGTGATGTTAAGCTAAGTTAGCTGTCAGCTAGTTAACGTTATGTTAGCAGGAACACGTTCAAAGTCAATGCATCCGGTTTAAAACGCTGCTTTGAACTTATAACTGTTACTGATATGTCTACATCTCCCGTAATTGACACATTGTCTCATTTATAGTGCGCTTAAAGTGTTGTTCCTTCTCGTGCCTCACGATGTAATGTGGCGCTGTCTCCAGCAGGGGGCGGACGTGCGCAACGTTTCTGTTATCAGCCGCCAGCAGCACACAAACATTAAAACCTTCAGACTGCCCTTGAAGGATTGTTGGGAGTTGAAAAGACATAAAGTAAATGTATTGACTCAAACTAATTTACAACAAATATTTACAAAAGTATGGTCTTCATATGTTATATTGTTATATTGAGTACTGAGGTTGGCAAATTCAAAGATATTCAAGAGGAAAACAAAGCGAGTCATCTTTTCTTTCTCTTCATACCATGGCTAATACTGTCTGTTTTTAATTTAAACGTACACTTTATTTTGAATTCAGCGTCTTCCACAGTCCAGTAAAATTTCCAAACTATTTCCAATGTTTTCTGTAAAATTCCACAAAAATATTTGACAAAACAAGGCCTCACTTTGGACATTCTTTTGTTACATTTAGGCTTGACTTAATGATGAATGATATAAATAGTCAAGTCGATTAAATGTTAATAAAAAAATACTTATCTGCAGCTCTAAGTACTTGGACTCAAACATCCGATTATTTCTTTGTAAATTCCACCCACACATTCTGTGTTTCTGTTTTTTTTTAAAGAGTCTACCTCTCCTCTAAATAATTTATCGCGGCCTGTGAGGATGACCCAGTATTTTAACCCTCCCTCCGTGGAAATGTGTTTGTGTCTTGTTATGTAACGACCAACACTCAGGAGGCGACGACTTCTCCAGCAGGCCTGCCTGCGAGCAGCCATCACAATCATATTACAAAGTATAAGGAGACTGTCTCATTAAAACGTGTCTGGTTTGACCCAAAGCACTTCAGTTGTTCTGCTTCTTTTCGTCAGACTTTCAGACGATAATATGTTTCCTCTGTCCACACGCACAGAGGTTCTCTCTTCTGCTGCAGTTCTTGGCCTCTGGTGCAAAGATATGTCAAATATGCAGAAAGAAGCAGCAGTAGGCTACTTCTTAATGCTGCTTTTCTTTATCGATAAAACACATGTCTCACCTCTGAGAGGGCGACTCTCTAATGCACACACACAGCGAGCGATGCGGCTCCTTGTCTCTGTAATCGTCTCAGGCCAAAATTCAAAATGTAGTGGGGAAAAAAGATAGCGCTGTCGTTTACAAAATTTAATGTAAAAAAAATAAAATGACATTCAGTACGGCCCTATCCAAAATGTTTACTACTCTTATGAAGCGCGGAGCGGGCGTATGGCTGTCTGGTGTCGGATCCATAAAAATGAGATTAACGATTTTAAATTCACTCATGCTGACTAACGCAGCGGGCGGACGTGCAGCTCCACCAAAAACATCTCTGAATGCACAGCAGAGTGCAAAGAGTCTAGAGATTGTTTTATAACATTTCAGTTCTGATCGTAAGTTCGTTAATATCGTCTTATTATCGGCGTAGGAAATAGCAATTGTCGATCTACCCGTCAATCGTCGGCACAAGAGCATTTCATGGTGGCCGTTTCAAAGTGTCCAAGACAAAGATCCTCTCCTCTCTCCTCTGTAGTGTTCGTCCTGCTGCAGCAGATGCTGCTACTCATCTGGTTTTCCCTTGTAGGCCAGAAGATCAAAAAAGTGTGTTATGCTGGGTGAGCTGCTAGCCCCAGTTGTGCCCCCGTTTCATGAAGCGGCACACAGATTTCACTTTAGTTACCAAAAAAAACAATTCAAAATCCCGACCATTGTGTTGTCACGAACTTGGGATTTGCAGTCTGCGCATGTTGAGTGTTTGTTTGTCTTCGCCGAGGTGCGTGTGAATCATCTCTACAACTTTGAGGAGTGGGCTGGTTTATCTCAAGAGTCTGAGCAGACATCAGACCAGAACGCGTGCTGAGATTTATTTCCTGTGGTGTTTTGCGGACGAACAGTCGGGCGTGTGATCACCGCGTCCCTGTGCAGAAGTTGGTGCGTCTGTGTGTTTACACTGTCTGCAGATGGTGGGATTTGTGCTGAATGTAGGCCAGCAGAATCCCTCGTACGTCAAAGGCAGGCAGGCGGGAGGGCAGATGCAGGAAGAGAGCTGCTGCTGGTTGTGCAGCTGTGGCCATGGAGGAGGCTTTGGCGCACATCAGTCTGCCAGAGCACCGCTGGCGGTGAACGGGGAGAGACGCAGATAGGAAGAGACTGAGAGAGACGACGATGAAGACCGTCCTCAGCCTGCACAGGAAATGGGCCCACGCGGTCAAGACCATACGTATCCTTCAGGGACTCGTGAGTGTGATTCTGATCGACAGATTTGTTCAGATCTGTGGCCGGGGCAGCTGGACCTGACTGGTCCTGTGATGGTAGTGTTGGGTGTTTTTTTTTTAATAGACCTGATGAGTGTCAGAAATGGCTTGAGTTGAGTTGAGTTCTGAAATGAGGGATCCAGAATCGCAGAAAAAGTGGCATCAACTGTTCTAAAATCAACAATTTGAGACGGTAGCGTCTGATTTAAGTAGTGAAAGTCAAACTGAATCCATGGTAGTTTAGTAGAGAAATGGAGATATGTATCATCTTTGTTCTTGAATTTTTGACTTTCACTTGTTCTTAAATGATGGAATATCTTTGACCGAAGTTGGTTTGTAGTTCACAATGACTGATGGAGGGACTGATTGGATCATTGATCATTCATTGTTGGTCGCTTATCAGGAAGCTAATCATTAATTATGTAAAGTTGAAATTAAATAAAATCAGAAACTGTTTATTACCATCGTATGTTGAACATACAAGGAATTTGACATGACAGGAGGTGCGTAACATTTAACAACAATCAACAACGAGCAACAATGCAAAGTAGAACAAATTCAATTTACAGAAAATATAAGATGAAGTAAAACATAATAATTAAATTAATTACAGTAAAATAATACTGGTTTCAGCTCTTAAACGCAGTTATGGTTGTTTTTCTCTATTTCATACGATTTTATTTCTTTTCTTCTTTTTTTTACCATGTCTGACAAAACCAGTTTCTAGAGATGGGTTTGTGCTCCAGTATCTTTCGTTAATCCTGACAATTAATGAAACAAAGATTGTCATTTTCATTTTTAATAAAAAGCAAACTAATTGTTATTTGCAGCCCTTGACCGTGCTGCGTTTTGGTTGTTGAATGACTAAACCTCTCATTGTCCTTCTGGGAGCTCCTGGTTGTGTAAAGACAGCGTAAGCGAATGTGAACTAGCATTTGTCGTTTCATCCCGTGACACATTATTAATCTGGTCGGTGAGATGAAACTACCCCGTGGTAATCTTCCCTTTCTCTCCACAGAACCCGGTCATGGAGGAGACCGTGTGGGAGCAGTACACCGTGACTCTGCAGAGGGTGAGTCCATCTGCCCCAGAACACACCACACCTCTTCTTATTTATAGTATTCACATTTCAGCCATCAACACAGGCTGTTATTCTCAGTGCTTCACAGAGACACCATGCAGTCAGCTAACAGTTAACAGAGCACCCACACGACAGGCGTAGGAGACATCCCCTGACCTCTGAATGAGACCCGGAGAGAACTTACGCAATCATGAATAGTGAAGAACTAACACAACAAGATATATATGTACATTGCGAAATGTATATATCTGTGTGTATATACCAAGTCTGACTAGACATTCAATGCCAGCTTCCGGTACTCCGACTATTTCGGTACTCTGTGCTACTGACACATTCTACATGGTAGAAGTAATTGCTAGTTACAGCGTTAAATGTGTCACATCTGTGCCACATCTGTGCCACATCTCGCCACCAGCCAAGTGAACCAGGTTCTACACAGCGTACGACTTGTGTGTGTATGGGCTTAGGTAATCACCGTGATGAGCGCGTTGTCTCCTGCTGTGGTTCACTGGAGCCAAAAAAGCAGATTTAGTGCATAAAGGTCTGCTGGGGGCTTGTGACCCCCCCTCAACCCCACCGTAGCCAGCTGTCACTCTCTGCTCTGTACATCTACGTTTTATCCTCTTCTACCATTTGGTAGCTGAGTCGCCTTTTTATTTGTTTAGACATGTTGCCTCTGCTGCTGCCAGTGTCCTGTAGAACATCTCTAAAAACATCTTTACAGGTCCACGAGGCTTTAACAGACTTAAAACATTCATGTTGATTTTAATTACGTGATGTGTATGCAACATAATGTTCCTCTGGGAATGCACAGAGAACACTTAGTGCACAGCCCTGAGAAGCGACGAGGGTTGCTGTAAAGTTCACGGCCGGACCCACAAGCTTCCTCCCCCCCCTTGGCCTTTCCAAGCCACCTGATTTAGAACTATTTTCGATTCATTATGAGACCGTAGGGGACGGTCTAGTCTAGGTAGGGGACGGCACTGCCTCGTTGTGTATACTCACGCTCATGCCACCGTGGTTGAGTTCAGTTAAAGCCCAACGTTAGGAATATCTTGCTGAACAAAACGTGTAACCATTTAGCCACTCAAAGTCTAATGGAATAATCCTACTGGCTTTTTGTAGAGGGAACCAATGCCGTGCTAACGTCCGGGGTTGGCCTGCAACAATGTTATCCCTGCAGCACTCTAATAATTGGAAACATTGATTACAAGGTAGACTTTATTTATGAGGAACCGTGCATAGAATGTGATTGCATTGTGATGTAAATTGTGATTGTAAAAAAAACACAATCAGCCAAATGGCAAATTTTCATCTGCAGCTTAACGTTAAAAAGCAAAGAAGAGAAAATGCAAACACTGTATGTATGTATATATATATATATATAGATATGTATGTGTGTGTGTGTGTGTGTGTGTGTGTGTGTGTGTGTGTGTGTATATATACATACATATATATATATATATATCTGGGTTTGAAAACCAGATGAATTTACTTTGTTAATAAGTTCATGTACTGTATCAGATTGCTCGATGCAAAGGAAAAACAAACATGGAGGATAATAACAAAGTGGCAAAGATTTGTTGTGCCCAGTTTGAATCCTGGCTCTGTTTTGTTTCACTCTTAAAGCAGCAAAGCAAGGCTTGATGTAATGAAAAGACGCCGTCTTTGGCAAAGCAAAGTAAAGTATGTATTTAGAATAATACAGGCAATATGGAAGAGAAGAAATGAGGCAATCTGTTGCTTTGACTTCCAACAGTCAACATATCAACCCAACCCACGTCTTGCATCATGAATAGTGGACATTCTGCAGATGTCTGGCAGCAACAGTCCGGTTTTCCGCTAATTCTTCCCGAAATATTTTGATAAGAGGAAATAATTATTCTTTAAGAACGTTTTATCAGCGGTAAAGAGACTGTTGACGTATTCTTCTCCTCTGTGCCTTCATCTCTGCCCACGTCCTCCCTCCCTCTGCCTCCAAGGCCATCTGCCAGACACCGTGGTGAATTGTGTGGGTTTGTTTCTGTTCAGATGCAGATGGAAGGGAGGGGATAAAGAGACAGGCTCATGAAATCTGTGACCCAATCTCATCTGGGCGAAAGTGGAGCAGTGGCAGGTGGAGGCACCGTAAGCTCAAATATACGTTTCCACACGGAAACAAAACCCGGAGGGGTGACAAAGAAAATCCCTCCTTTTTAAAAACACTGCAGTGAATGCAAACACGGACGTGTCGGCTGCTGCACCGCTGCAGTCATACGTGACTCCAGAACGCACAACTGTAATCGCAATCGGAGTCAGAATCCCTTCAAGCACCACGTGCAATACAGCCATGATAATACACTGTGAGCCGACACACAGCACAGGGATTACAGGACCTCTCTCACACACACGCACACACACACTCACTGTGACACAGAATAGACGGAGGCTCCACATGATTTACATGTTTCCACTCTGTTTTGTTCTCAGGATCCGAAGATGGGCTTTGGCTTCGCAGTGTCGGGGGGGCGAGAGAACCCGAATGACGATAGCGGAGAGACGTCCATCGTGGTGTCCGACGTCCTGCAGGGAGGACCTGCTGACGGCTTTTTGTTGTGCGTACCGTTGTTGCTCGTGATTTAGTATGAAGACTCCACACAGCAACGCTCAGAAAACCTTTGCAGACTGTAAAGCAGTTTAGTGTCGTCGGTTAAAGTTCTCGTGTTGCGTCATTCAGTCGGGAAAGATACTGTTTTGACCAATTCATCTGTGCTCTAAATATTTAATTTCGTACAATTCAGCAGGACCCATATTGGATCTAAGGAGTTATTTATTATTAGAGATCTAAGGAGTTATTTCTCAACTTGTAGCCGTCACATTATGTGAATTAGTGTTCAGACAACTTTCTGAACAGAAAGTCACTTTAACCTAAAATATGAAATGTATGTATTCAAGTTATGTCTTCCATCCATGTTTACCAGTTGTTTTTGCATGTAGCATTAGCTCATATCGATGTGTGTTTGTGTTCAGTGAGAGTGACCGAGTGATCCAGGTGAACGCCATCCCCATGGAGGGGGCCCTCCACTCCTTCGCTGTCCAGACCCTCAGGAAGTGCGGCAAAGTGGCAAAAATTGTAAGTGCAGCTTTTGGTTTGTTGTTTGAAGCGTATTCTCCTTCTTGTTGCTTTGTAAACCACAACATTGTTCATGGAATCATGTGTGTTTGTAACATAATCACATGTATTGCTCCACCTCTCCTTGCATTTCCTCTCTCTCCCTCCACTTCTCAGGTACTGCTAAAGTGACCCCTGACCTCTTTTTGTTGTTGTTGAATAAAAGTCTTGTTTAATCAACAGACAGTCAAGAGGCCCAGGAAGGTTCCTGTGAATATGCTGAACCGCCCCCCGTCACCCGACGACAGAGTCTTTAACAACGACTACAATGAAGATTACAACTACGAGCATGACCGCCGCAGCGTGTACAGCGGCCGCAGTGGAGGCGGGCGGGACCACAGCCCGGAGAGGGAGCGAGGCGGCGGAGGCTACACGGATTCTGGCTACCAAACACGCGAGCGCGACTACGACCGGGACTACGACCGGGACCGGGACCGGCGGGAGCGCGGCAGGAGCACGGAGCGAGACCTGAGCCCGGACCGGCAGTACAGGAGAGACGGCAGCAAAGGCCGCACCTTGGACAGAGAGCGCAGCCCGGATCGCCCGTACAAGGGCGAGTCCAGCCCGGACAGAAGGTACCGCAGCGAGCGCGCATTAGAAAGAGGCCACAGTCCCGATCGGCGCTACCGCAGCGAGCGAGCCCTCGACCGGGAGGTCAGCCCGGACAGACGCTACCGCAGCGAGCGGACGCTGGACCGCACCAACAGCCCAGACCTGCGCTACGGACGCGAGAGCCACAGCCCGGCACGAGGCCGCGGACGCGAGCGCAGCTTGGAGCGAGGACGCGTTCGCGTCCCCAGTGACCCGAGGAAGTTCGAGGAGCCGATGAAGAGGAGCGGGAGCAGGGACCGTCTGGAGCGTTCGCCGTCACCCGCCGCCATGCCCATTCCTCTGGCCCGCCCCGCCGCCCGGGACATGGAGCCACTGGAGAGACCCATGAACGTGCTGCTGCTGAAGAACCGGCCCAACGAAGGTGAGAGACTGAAGAACCTCTTATAGTTGGTACTAAAACAGGTAATACGTTTTTTAACCAACTACTAAGGCGAGGTGTATCGATGGTTTATGTGTTATTACAAAGCTGATTATTTTCTACCATTTTTTTCCAGAGTATGGCCTTCGACTTGGCAGTCAGCTCTTCATCAAAGAGATGACGAGCACAGGACTGGCCTGCAGAGATGGGAGCCTGCAGGAAGGGGACATTATATTGAAGGTAGGGTCGAGGCTTTTCTCCAAAGTGCAGATTGAGAACAAGCCGTGTGTCAGAATAAAATTGTATATCCAACTTCTGGTGTGGGGGTTTGAATTTGGTGATTTGGAATGCTGTGTATCTTATTTGAAGTTTCAAACCTCTCGTCACTCTTTCTCCATAACAAATCTGTTTGATTACGTAACCATATTGCGTCTTTGTAGTTGGTGCAGTGATCTCTGGATCTCCTCTCCCTCTCTCGATCAGATTAACGGTACGGTGACCGAAAACCTGTCGCTCACCGACGCAGGGAAGCTGATCGAGAAGTCCCGCGGGAAGCTGCAGCTGGTGGTGCAGAGAGACAAGCAGCAAGTGCTGATCCGAGTCCCCCCGATGGCCGACAGCGACTCTGAGCTCGATGGTGAGAGACACTCGAAGCTGAAAAGCAGCAGGTCCTATCCGCCGTAAAGGCTAGCTGGAAGACTTGTGACCCACTTTGTCTGGTTTTGGGAGTGTGTGTGTGTGTGTGTGTGCTCACTCGCCTCAGGCAGGGTGATCTAATCCCTCATCATAATCTGCTATTGGATATGAGAGACTTTCATTACATTCGGGTCTGTAAAGGCCTCGGACAACAACAGGGACTGATTGTGTTGCGTGAGGAGTTTTCAGCGCTGCGACGTACAAACCACCCGAAGTGCAGCTACTTCATTTTGATTTGTAATGGTTTGCTGTGCTTCGTTCATCACGCCATGCTAAAATACACGGAAAACGCAATCTGGCTTGTTTCTCCTTGGAGTCGGTACCACATATAATTACTGGGCGTACTCCACTTTGTAGTGATGTGACCTTCATTTGTGCGCGTTTCTTCCCTTTGCTGCTTCCCTGACCTGTAGGCCATTTGAATTGTGTGAAAGCCTCGTTCAGTCATTTTAAAAATGGAGGAGCATTGAGGAGACATTAAACCCATGGACGTCTTTAAGTTCAGAAAGGATGCTTTATCTTTGTTAAATATTGAACGCGTTTGTTGTTTTGTGTTGCAGATATCTCCGAGATCGAGTCGTACCGCTCCTACTCTCCACAAGATGAGAGGCGGGGCCACCACTCCGACCTCTCCTCGCACTCCTCCAATGAGAGGCTGAGAGAGAAGCCGAGGTAAGCCGTCATTAAATCTTGAGCCGCGGGAAGTATTTATTCCTCCTACGCAAGAATTGAACTGCTTGATTCGAGTGGTTTGTGATGATCAAAGCCCCAGCGAGTCCGCTGAGATATCCCCAGTGACTGTATTATCTGTGTGTCGCTTAATACAGCGGGGAAATCAGGACAATGCAGGATTATGTTGATTTGTGTTTCATGAAGCTTTGCCAATCACATTAAAAGGAAAAGGGAAAAACACGAGTGGTGATAATGAGGAGGAGTTTCTCTTCAATGACTAATCTCAATAATGTTTCATTTGTCTGCCATTTTGTGTTTTTCTTGATAGTACCGACTGATTTTTGGGGCTCAGATTTGGTGGTATTAGTGTGTACTGAGGGATGACATGCAACAAAGGTCCCCAGCAGACCTGACGATGTGGCCACCAGAATATCCGATCGGCGATTAACCATATGTTGTGATGCTTGAATTTTGTGAAATCACCAGAGAGGACCCACCCAACAGACTGGCAAAAATGGGCGCCATGCCAACACCGTTCAGAGTGCCCGACAGGGTCGTAGAAGACACGCCCCCTTTGCAGGCAGACAGGGAGGAGCCACGATCGGACACTCCGCCAGGTACACGAGTGTCTCCTTCTGAATATATATAAAACTTCGATCATCAAACGGTTTTGAGTAAAATCTATGTTGATAGATATGAACATGTTTCTTCAGCACCAGCAGTTACTGCAGCCCCGAGGAATCACGCTGCTCATAAGGTGCCAATGAAGCCAAGCATAGAGGACCAGGACGTTTATGGGTCAGTATATCGCAAATAGTTATTCACCACACTGTTGGATCAGCTCTCTCTGGGTTCTTACACCAGAGACCCATAGTTCACGATTTCACATGAACTTTGTTTTCTTCCGTCCTTCCCGTTGTGTATATGTAATTCGTCGGTATGTGACGTAATGAGGTCTTTCTTTCCTCGGCCAGGCCGAACACGGTGATGCTGCGTTTCCACAAAGGGGACAGCGTGGGTCTGAGGCTGGCAGGAGGAAACGATGTAGGCATCTTCATCGCTGGCGTTCAGGATGACAGCGCAGCTGAGCAGGAGGGTCTCCGCACAGGAGACCAGATCGTGAAGGTGAGACTTCTTTTATTCCACATGAATTGATTAATAACCCACATTTAGGATCCCCATGAGACTCTGACCAGGTTGAAGGTACTAACCAGTGAACAGCACTGTAAACACAGCATGAAGACATTTAAAGGAGTCAAAATGAGGTGTCCTATCTGCTGGTCTTGTATTTAAGTCTTTTCTGTACTATACCGCTCTCTCTAACGGTATTTCTTGTCCGATTGGTCTGTTTCAGGTGAACAACATGGACTTCCGAGGCATGGTGCGTGAGGATGCCGTCCTCTACCTCCTGGAGATTCCCAAAGGAGAAGATGTCACCATTCTTGCTCAAAGCAAACCTGAAGGTACTGCACTGCATGGGTAATGGCTGCTAGCGGTGGATGATGTATAGAATATATACTGTGTGTATTGGGGCTTGTTGTACATGGGATGTAGTAAATGACCATATCTCGAACATGGAGTACAAATATTAACTGTCACATAAGACAGTAAGAGAATGGCTCCTAATACAACTAATACAAATATGTATTGCTATTAATAACAATGGTTAAGAAGGTCAGATAAATACAATGCCAAGCAAAACCAAGGTAATACCACTTGGTTATTAGCTATTAAATATGTTAGATTTTCGGATAATTTTCCAGAGATGCAGCAGGAAGATATAGAAAAGCAATGGACCCAGAACTGTGCCACCTAATCCACTTTAGAGGAGGAGAGGTTTGGTTTTGTGGATCATGCCTTGTGACCCAGAATGATGGGAGGTTGTTTTTTTTTCCATTTGTGTTCTGTTTCAGTGTACAAGGACATTTTAGCGTCTGGCAGAGGTGATTCTTTCTTCATCAGGACCCACTTTGAGTACGAGAAGGAGGCTCCTCAGAGCCTTGCTTTCACCAGAGGAGAGATCTTCAAAGTGACGGACACACTTTATGATGGCAAACTTGGCAACTGGCTGGCAATCCGCTCCGACAAAGACAACCAGCTGCAGGAGAAAGGAATCATCCCCAACAAGAGCAGGTGTGTGCAGGCTTGTGGTCATGTACGTAGGGTTGAGTATTTGTTAAATGAATCGACATGCTACGTCTGTATATGTTAGTGTTGGCCATGCTACGGTGATGCCGACTAAAGCTCTTTTTTATTCCGTCTCACAGAGCAGAGCAAATGTCCAACGTCCAGAATGCTGCTCGGGTGGCATCGGGCAACGACAGAGGAGACTTCTGGAGGCTGAGAGGTCAAAGGGCGGCGAAGAAGAAAGACTTGCGCAAGAGCCGAGAGGACCTGAGTGCAGCTCCAGTCACCACCAAATTCCCTGCATACGAGAGGGTGGTCTTACGTGAAGGTGCCCAAAGAAACAAAAGTTATCCTCTGGTCACGCTGCAGTTTCACACAAATGAAAGTTTTCTCTGTCTCCGTGTGACTGAATGTGTATTCTGTTGCATGTTCAGCTGGTTTCAGGAGGCCTGTGGTGATATTTGGGCCCATTTCCGATGCAGTGAATGAAAAGCTGGGCAACGACATGCCGAGCGAGTTCGTGGTCGCCAGTAAGTGCTGACCTCATCAGCTGTTCGTTGCTGTGGCAGTGTTTTATAACATACCGTATAAAGTGAAAATAGTTAATATTAAGTATTTTCGCATCACTCTGCATTGTTAATATTTTTTAATCCTCTCTCAGAAACGGAGCCCAAAGACGCAGGAACTGAGAAATCCACCGGAGTGGTGAGACTGAACACCATCAGACAAATCATTGAACAGGTATGGTACCCGAGAAGAAAAAAAAAAGGTAGTTTTCTGAAAATACTGTCGGATCGTCTAACACTCACGTTGTCCTCAGGACCGTCACGCTTTGCTGGATGTGACTCCCAAAGCCGTGGACACTCTGAACTACACCCAGTGGTATCCCATCGTCATCTTCCTGAACCCGGACAGCAAGCAAGGCATCAAGACCATGAGGAACCGCCTCGTGCCCGGATCCACCCGCAGCGCACGCAAACTGTACGAGCAGGCCGTGAAGCTGAGGAAGACCTGCTCGCACCTTTTCACCGGTAGGTTCTACTGCGAGAGCAGAATAAGGACAATCTAAATACATCTCTTAATGTTACGAGGTGCTGTACATGGATAAATCAAGGCTAAAGATGTCACGACTGTAAATAGTAACAATGAGCAATCGATAAAAATGGATGAGAAAAGAGAAACAGGACCAACAAGCGCATGTTTTGAGACACGATGGAAGGATCCTTTAGCGATCACACCTCTCCTTTCCTTCTGGATGTGAGGACTGTTATAACCTAGGAGTACTCCGGTGGCTCATTACGATTGACGCGGATTAACTGACGCGTTGTTCGGGATTCTTGGGCTAACCTTGTGTCGTCTTTTTTTTATTTTTTTTTATTTTTATTTTTTTCTTCTGTTCAGCGACTGTTGACCTGAGCTCGGCCAATGACGCGTGGTACGGCAGCGTGAAGGATTCAATCCAGCAGCAGCAGGACAGAGCTGTGTGGGTGTGTGAGGGCAAGGTGGGTCTAACGATCCGCGTGAGCGGAACACTGCCGCGGGCATTTCTCAACTGTTTACATGTCCTCCAAGAGTAGACTTTAGAAACGGCAGCAAAATGAACTTCGCCGTGTGGGTGGGTGTGAGGTTGAATACATCCAGGTTGAGTTTGTATCGTTGCCTTTTTCCTCCTCAGTTGGACGGTTCGGAGGAGGACCTGGATCTCCACGAGGACCGCATGTCCTACCTGTCGGCAATGAGCGCGGACTACCTGAGCATGGACAGCCGGCTCACCAGCGACTACGAAGACACAGCGGACGAGGGCGGGGCTTACACCGACAACGAGCTGGACGAGCCGCTGGACGAGCCCCAGCCGCTGTCTGCCATCGGTCGATCATCGGAGCCCGTGCTGCCAGATGAGGTGGGAATGCTCAATGAAATACTGCGCAGTGTATTTACTGTAGGTGGGGCAAAATCCATAATCTTACCCTGTCCACCCCCCCACTGTGTCCGTGTGTGTAGAAACCTCATCCTGAACCCCGGGCTCGAATGAGGAGGTCAGGGAGCAGAGAGATGCTGAACAGAGAGCCCAGCCCTCCCCTCCCTCATTTTGTCCCTGAACCTCCAAAGGTGAGATCCTCCCTCCCCCATACTGATACGAACAGAACTTAAGGAGGTGTTTAATTTGAGGAGCCTGGTGCTGAAGCAGGTCGTCCTCGCCAAAACCCCACTAAATAAAGGTTTTCAGAACGTTCCAGAATATCTCAAACTGTCCTTCCCTGCGACAGATGCGCGCTCAGACTCGGACTGACTCATCCCGGAGCTATGACTCGCACTCCAGCAGCACCATCAGCAGCGATGCGGTGGGCGTAAACAGGCCGCTCCCCCCTCCTGTGGCCCTGAAGCCCCCCGTACCACGTCAGAGCCAGCCGCCAGAGGAGCAGAGCCCGGGGGACGAGGACCCCGCCAACAAATCCTTCCTGGGCAAGGTTAGTGTCATCGTGCTGCATTTGTATCGCCAACAAAAGAGAGAACCTGAGCAACACATTCCTCTTCTGATCGATTCAATCTCAAATATCCCTTCTGAGTAACACTCTGTCACATGTTCCCGGCTCATCCAGCATTTAGAATGGTTTATTTCTGACGGAGGCTTTGACTCAGTTATTAAATGATTATTTATTTCATTTTCTTCCTCTTTCATTGCTTCTAATATGAAATAGAAAACGGGTGATCAGGTAACGGCATACGTCTGCCTTCGTGTTGAATGTTTGAAGCCCGCCTTTAAGTTCCACAATTACCCATCTGTTGTAATAATGTTCTGTCGTCTTCATTTCATTAAGTTACACTGAAATGTCCCACTGTCAGTCATTTGTTTATGAATCATGCCATGTGGATGTGCTGTCTACTATGTAGCATATAAAATGGAACATTAATTAATATTTATTCATCTCCTAGATTAAAGCTTTTGAGAAAATGGACCATCTGGCCCGAGCTCAGAGGATCCTGGAGCTGCAAGAGGCAGAAAATGCGAGAGTCAGTATTGTTTTTATTCATATTACGGCCTGAAGTACGAGGGTAGAGAGAGGATCAGAGTACAGCCACTGCTCTGTAGCTCTGCCCTGATCCTTGCTGTCTTTTCAGTATCTGATGCTTACGTTGGGACCGGTTCATTCACAACACACTGCCGTCAAATGATATTGTGGATCTAGCTCTCCAATGCATATTGGAGTCCTTTCTGCATACATCTCTCTTATATTTCACAACTATTATTCCAAAAATCTGCTATTATTTCCTCCGGAATATGTCTGATATTGTTGAAAACAAAAGTAACCATGGGGGAGGGGCTTAGCGAAGGGGTTGATTGAGCTGCCTGAACTCAAACCTCTGTGTCAAAATGACAGACAGCCTTCTGATTTTAAAAACACATCCGGTCAGCTCTGATCTGGGTCTTCTCTCTGCACAGTTGGAAATCGCCCAGAAGCATCCAGACATCTACGCCGTCCCGGTGAAACCGCCAAAACCCAACCTCAACCGTCCTCAGCCAATAGGGTGAGAGCATCACTCGTCACAGTAAAAACAATAGAGGTGTTAAGATGTTGTCTGGTTTTATACCGTTATTCCTATGAGAGGAAAAGCTAAACTGCGGTCTCTCTCTCGCTCTCTCTCTGTGATCAGTTCAAGCTCCAATCCCGAGCAGCCCTCCAGGCAGCCGTACTCGGAGTCCCGAGGATACGAGGAGGATGAGGCGGAGTACCGCAGACAGCTGGCCGACCAGACCAAGAGAGGATACTACAACCCTCAGAGATACAATGACACCGAGCTGTAGGCTGACACACCTTCACACGGCCGGATCCCTCCCACGTCGTCTCAGATATGTCTGTGTATATATTGTTTTGATGTGTCTGAAGAGGTTTTATTTTCCCCCATCACACTGAGCCCCATGCACTACCGTTGCATTAGAGTCACAGCGTAGCGTCTTTCCTGACGGATGAATAGCCCAAGAGGTTGTTAAACTGCACTTTTTCAAATGACCTTTTTAAGTTACTGGCGCTGTTTCGGGGCGTGGCCGTCCCAAGCCTGTTTGAAGGGCCTATTGCGTGGCCCCTAGAGAACTCTGGAAAGGAACAATATTGTACAAATTGAGCAAGGACATATGGCCAGCTACCGTCTTGTCATCATTGGCAGGTGTTGTTGGATGACCTTTTGGGCTTTTCAAAGGTTGCCGGGTTTATATTTTTCAGATGCTTACCTCTGTTACTGCAATGTCACGACAAGGCAGAAACCGTAGATTATGTACAATATCTCGACTTTTTTTTACATCCAATATTGTGACCCCTCCACACCATCAACTAGCTAGTTTCAGGCACTCGTACTTTGTAAAAATCAAACCGTGTCAGGATGAGTTATACACACAGAATGCTGCAGGGAGACTTGTTTCTGACATCAGCGTCTCACTGGTTCCCTCGACTAAAAGCCAATGTTATTTATCCATCATCAGACAATGAGATCTGTCAAACGCAACGATTATGAATGATTATACTTACAGGTTTTATTCAGCAAGATAATGTTTTTACAAATGACCACTTTTATGATAAAATGTTTGAGGATTACGCTTGTGTTAACTAGACATCAATCTTTAACCCCGTCGACTGAGACGAGGGAACCAGAAGTGTAAATATGCGAACGCGTTTCCAGATTGTAGGATTCCTTCCTGAACTGCTCTGTAGGAGTTTGTCTTCCTCTTCTCATGACTCTCCTGCTTCATATTATCACTATTTCTGTAATGTGTGTGGGCGGCAGCATTTTTACAAGTGCCTTGTAGCTCTAATATAAGTTTGGATACAACGATTAGCAGACAGCATAAGGGTTGCAAATTGAATCAACTGGAAACGGTGCTGTTTCTTCACCAAAGAATACTTCTGGAGATGCAAAGTTGTAATTCAGAGACGCAGACGGGTCTCGTACATGCAACGTCTGTATTTCACTTTTAAAATGACATCTGGAAGCATTTCTGTATTTCACTCAGCTGGAGCAGACGGACCAGGTCAATGATGTCACAGATTTTACTGGTTAAACGTTCAGATGATGAATCTGTGAGGTTTGGATATAAGGGGTGCAACATAACAACACTGTCTGTCTTTATTAGCTGCTTGCCACCAGAGACGATCCGAGTCACTGCATATGTTTTTATATTGGATCCACCCTGAACTCAGTCAAGTCTTTGGTGATTACAATCATGTGGGTGCGTCAGTTTAAATGTTTGATTCTCTTTCTTTAGTTTGATCTCCATGTTACAGAACAGACTCTTGGTAAATTCAAATAAATCGCTTTTTACATTTTTCTAAACTGTTTTTTTGTAAGCGTCAGGTTTGTCGTGTTTTATTTGGGTGAACGTCATCACACTTTGTACAAAGTGTCCGATCACGCGTTACGCCCACAGTGTGTCTATACCTGTCCTAAATTGACACACACCAAGGTTGTGTGAAAAGCAGTCATTGTTCAAATCCCACCTACGTTCTCACCACTGCACACCTGGCCAATCACAGCATGACCCTTCATAGCAGTTTCTTGCGTACCTCGATGCAGTCATTTCTTGTCCCACTTCAACTTTCTGAAATAACAGCCTTCAGTTCAGATCCTGTTGAATGAAACATGTTTATTCAGTAGAGTTGTACATGCATTCCCCTTTGACTCGACTACTTTAAATCTTATTCATCATCTGGGTTGCCCTGATCAGTTATAGGTCCGACATGATTTAGAGTACATTCAGATGTTACAGCTATTGTTTACTCGGCTTGCCACGTAAATTATACACAATAAAATCCACTACTTCTCTTTGGTCAAACATAACGTCACATTGACACTCGGCCTGGTGAGATAATCTGTCTTCTGCTGTCATACTGTAGATTTACATGACAGTGTACTGTACAGATTAAGGCAAGTCAAGTGAAATCAAACGGGACACGGAGAGGAGACGGGTTTTTCAAACAGCGGGATGGACGGGAGTAAAGAGGTGATGTGAGAGACGGGGTTGTTCAGATGTAGACGGGTTGCTCCTGTGCTGTCAGCAGACGGTACATGGCTGCAGGCATCGTCTTCATGTGGATCTGGAGCAGAAAGAAGCCAAATGATGAGAATTAAAAACAGACATTTCTTTTAAAAAGCAACGGAACACTGTCACACATGAGTTTATTTTTTTTATTGTTTCTTATACAACATGAACACTAATTCTCATAAAATTGTTATAGGGTGCAATGACCATTACAGCACACAATTTAAAAATAAATAAATTCAGCGATCACAGGGTTGGTAAAATAATGAGCATCCTCCCTCTGGGGAACGTGAATTGTTCGAGTTACGGTCATGAAACAAAATGTTTGTCCAGGGCCCAAACTCACCATTAAGTGTTGAAAGAAGGTATTCAAATAATCTAGCGTAACAATGTCTGCACAAACAAATTAAAGCTCATGTGGTAAATTCAGTATAATGTACATTTCCACAACACTATATCGGTACAGTGTTTTCATAATTATGTCCAGTTGCTTAAACTTTGCTGTTCTTTTAAAACTATTGTCAAGGAAGCGAAACATTTCCCGCAGATGTTACAAACCAAAAGATTACCAGGAAACAGAGAGATAATACCCGCTGAGCTGCTGGAACGCTTTTAATGTGAAACATATGTTGAGTGACTTACAGGCACCCTTTATGTAGGAAGAGTTTCTTGTTTGATTATCTTTTTAAAAAGAGACGTCCAGAACTCCTCCTACCTCTCCCATGGCGTTCGACAGAATCTGAACGATCTTCTCGTGAGGCGTCGCCACCACGCTCTGGCTGTTGATCTCGATGATGCGGTGACCCACACGGACGCCTCCTCTCTCCGCGATGCCTCCTCTCATCAGGCTGCAGATCTGTGCAAGTTTAAAGACGGGGGAGGTGAACTCAAAGTTGAAAGCCTGCTGTGAGAGGATGCTTTTTCAGCTGTCAATGACTGTAAATGTGTCCTTGAACATTTATCATAACGATCACGGATTTATGTGTGTTAGGAACTCTGGTTTTAGAGCGCTGTTAACAAAATGAAAGAGGGAAGGGATCAGCCCCTAAACTCACGATGCCATTCTGGACGCTGAAGCCCAGCTGGTATCTGAGGTCCGGCCTGCGGATGAGCACCATGGTGACAGGAGGACACCTGACGATGTTCAGCTTGATCCTGGACTGAGACTTGAGACCCTGAGGGTAACACAGGACATACGGGTGTGGTTTTCCTGTGTTACAACAGGACTTAGAGTCTACAGCCACACCAGCAGCTATACACACACAAGATCGAAAAATATTCTTCAAAAAGGTCTAAACTGCGTACCTTGATGATGCTCTGGCAGGTGCCGAGCGGTAAACCCACCAGACTCGTCCCATTGATGGTCATGATCTGGTCTCCGATGTTGAGTCGACCAGACTTCTCTGCCGGCCCAGCATGCATCATGCTGGCGATGATGACGGTGGGGAGGATGGACCCCCAGCCCGACTCCACGATCACCACGCCCAGGATCTCTCCTTTCTGCTTCTCAATGTAAACCTGCGAGGAACCACATCCAGTCGTATTTGTGCAACAACTCAATTTAAGCACAAGAAGTATATGAAAAACTCCTGTGACTGTGCTGCCACCTACTGGTTCACTTACGTCTTTGCAGTTCTCTGACTTGGAGAAGTGGATGAGGTCGTCGTTGTACATGTCCTGAGTGTTGAGCAGGTCGCTGTACTCCCTCTGGCTCAGGTCCTCTGGGTCGATGCCGTTGGCCCTGAGGAACTCCTGGTAGGCGACGCTGAACGACTGGCCGATGGACTGAGCTATGAGCTGAGCCTGGAGGAGAGGAAGAGGACGACGAGGGTTCGTCCATGGCGGGTAACTTTTACAGTCCATGTGGGAATTTGGTGTGTGCAGACAAAAGTCCACATATTATATTTAAAGGCTCGTTTACATTACACTGAAAGTCACACACGCATGGTATTACAATGTTTGCGACGACCCTTATAGACGTGTAGGTCTTATCCATACTCGACTTACTCTAACTCTAAAACCAAGTCTTAAAAGCCCTGTTAACATGTTTTCTGTTCAAGTTTTCCATCTGTGCTCTTCATGAGGACATGCCACATGCAGTACTTCCAATTGGTGGGTTGCTTATGTTGAAAGCATAACACATAACGTAGCAGATTAGCTTGAGGATCTAAATGTTAAACTCTTAATAAATTACGCAAACTTTTTTGAACTCTATTTAAAAAGTCTCAACTTCCCTCTCAGAACACAGAGTGAAAACCTTCTATTTATATGTAATTAGTACTTTTCCTACTCCTAATCGTCTTCTTAGTGGCAGATGTTGGGGCATAAACGAATGCTTTGATAACTTTGGGAAATATTAATTTATTTGCCGTCATTTCAGGAGTTATGAAGATAATCTCCATCTTGTTTGACAGCGATATCTCAGACATGTTTATGCTTTCTAACAACGTCATCTATGGAGTAATTCACCAACCAACACTAGCCCAGCGACAGCATGTTATCATCTTCTAATCCTTAGTTTAAACATACTATACTATGATGCGTTTATGAATTTTTGACACACTGCACTGTCTTTTTTCGTCATTCTATGGTTTGACTTCATTCACCTTTTTCGAGACACTGTTGTATGACTTTTTTGTTTCACTTTTTCAACAAACTATACTATAACTTTGTTCGATATACTAAAATACGACTTTTTTTCAACATACTATGACTTTCTTTGACATACTCCAGTATCACTTTTTTCAACATACAAAACTGTGATATTCTATACTGTGACTTTATAATAAACACATTTTTTACATAATATATTGGGATCTTGCATTGGCATTTTTATGACTTCCTATTATATACAATCTCATGAATTTGTATGGTTTGTTATAATACACTAAGACTATTGTTGTGACTTTTTTTCCCAGAATACTCTGCAACTTCTACCGGTGCACCATTGAGATCCCGATGTTATGCGTTATTGGCTCAGGGACAGCTTCATACCACAGGCCAAAGGACGTTTTGGGCTCTTCAGCGCAACTGTGACCTTTATATACTTGTACCTACTGTTTTACAATACCATCTCTGTATAAACATTTATTACTTCTCATAAAGCAAATGCATTTATTACATTCCTCTCAAATTGTAGTTTTACATTTTACAATTTTGCTGTGTACCAAGAATATATTTCATGCATGTTATATTTATTCCCTTTTTAACTTGCACTATATTAAGCCTTAGATTCAACTTTAAGAACGTGTGGGACTTTGTTGTTATACTTATTCTATGACATTTGTTGAAGGAAGCACGATTTTTATACTCAACAACTCTAGAATTGTTATGCATATGGCAATAAAGAATTTGAAAACTTGAAACTTGAAGTTTTAATGCTACATTGTTTTTTTAACAGCCTCTTAACATACTATTCTATGACTTTTTTGATATTTTTCAACATACTATATTTATATAGTACTATGATTATTTTACAACTTGTTTTCCATACTACACTGTGGTGTTTTTAGGACTTTTTTCGACATACTACTATGACTTTCTTACAACCTTTTTCGACATACTGTTGGATGACTTTTTCGACATACTACAATATGGGTTATGAATGACTTTTTTCGATATACTAAACTATGACTTTTTTTTAACATACACCATGACTTCACTTTTATTGAATATTATGATTTTTTTCATCATATGGTGTGCACACAGGGCGGCGGCTCCATGAAGTTATTTCGGGCTGTGCCCGGCCACGAGACACTCGCTGGTGAGCTCCCCTCCCAGGTCTGGCTCCAGACGGGGGCCCCGGTTCAAAACGTAAAACTAATTAATAAAAAATACACAAACACTGCTAGCGAGCAGTAAACCCCAATACACCCAAACAGTATGAGAGTTTAGGATACTAAAACGACAACTGATTAAGAACTCACATCCTCTGACGCGAAGACATGGCAGATCATCCTGTACAGCCGTCTGTCATCGGGGGTCATGGTGGTTTGCTCAGCTGTGTGGTCCAAGTTTTCCTGTGCGCTGCGGGAGCGCACCATCTTCCCTCGGGCCATCAGCACCACCATGTTACCGATGTCCGCTATGTAGGAGATCGTCCTTAGTGGCAGGTCCATTAAAGACTCCTGGTGATCCAAAAGAAGAGGATGATGAAAGGCATCTCTTTGTACAATGACAGTGTCCCTCCAGAAGGATTCAAGGTATATACTGATGAGGCAAGGTAAGGAATGCTTGTACACTTTCATACCTGAGTGTCTGCATTGAGGACTTTGATCCTCTGCGTGGACATGAACAGATCAACCTCCGCAGTGGCCGGAGCCTCCCCGTCGGGGCTCTGCGCAGCCGGAGAGAAACAACAAGAAGAGAAGTGAGCAGAAGAAGCGACTTCATGAACGGCAGTGAAGGAGAGCGGAGCAGGTGTCGTAACTGCCACGAGCCATCAAATCTTTAGCATACAAATAAGACGAATGAATGTAAACCACAGATGTCTCGTGCAATCTGCACGCGACAAACAAACAAATACATTTGAAATCACCTGCACACATGTTCTCCTTGTCCAACATTAGCATTTGATGTCAAATTTCTGTAGTTACAAGTCGTCTTTTACATGAAATACACAATCAAAGAGAGACAAAAATAAACTGGCTTACCTTCTTCCTGTTCTTTGCCTGCTTCTGAGCCGCCTGCAGCGATCAGAAAGCAGAATAGAGGCTCAGAAAGAGACAACAAAGTATAAGGAAATAGATTTTTGGGTGGATCGACAACAACCTAATCGCCTCATTCACTGTCTCCATTCCAAATGCAAAATTAAGGGACAAAGGGACCTTAAAAGGTGTGTGTTGTGTGTGTGTGTGTGTGTGTGGACAGTGATTTTACGGTCTATCACGTCTGACACCAGCAGGCTGCCAGAGGCCTTTGCAGCAAACATGATCAAAATGTTCCTCTTCATCAATGTGACACAAACAAACCCGAGGACAGAGAAGCGGCCGCATGTGTTCCGCCTCATGACAGCTCAGGGTTTGTGTTTCCAAAATACTGGCTTGTGCCACCATTTACTCTCCAAATGGTTTCTGTGTCTTTCAGTCAGATCCAAACCGGTCTGCTCCCATTCTTTATAGATTTAATTAAATATAATCTTTGACGTATAAAGGGGGTCCTAGCTTCCTGTGTCTTCCATTTCAACAGACGCGGCCTTGATGTCTTGTGTGAAAGACACATTTAAGGGTTGAACGATTCAGTCTTGTTTTATTAAAATCACAGATTTGAAATTGCAAGAGCGGCACTTGTAATGAAAGTTTATGATCTGCAGCCGCAGAATATGAGTGTAGTTAATCACTGTTCATGTTAATAGTAACACACGTGCTTTTCCTACGACGACAAGTCAAAATGTCTGCTGTGAAAAAGATCCATTGACATAAATGACGGCTGCATGTTTGGGTTTTGGACCGTTGTTCCAACAAAGACATTTGATCACATGTTCTTGGACCCTGGAAAAATGTGATGGGTATTTTTTTTACTGTGTTCTGACATTTTACAGACAAAACAATTAACCAAGAAAATTCAATCAATCAACAATGAAAATCATTAGTTGCTGCCCTCGACCTATTAAATGTAAAACTCTTGTCATATTGAAATCTCACATCTATAAATGGTGATAATCAGACCTCTGTTAAAGCAAACACTTACTGCTGACTCGTCTTTATTCAAGAAAAAAGCAATTCTCAGCACTATTGTTGTTGAGACCTTCCCAGACGCTCTTGGAGCAACAGTGTGTCTCATTTCAACCACACACCGCCCATCATCATCATCATCATCACGAGGTCAAGTCGAGCTCCTCGCTGTGAGTGGACGTCACTGGTTTTTACTCAGTTATTCACTCTGTTAGAGGCAGTCAAGTCATCTCCATTATTTGATTTCATTATATATTTGGCAGATATCTTGTGAATCATAATATCCTGCCTGTGGAGCTTTTTTCTTGTTTAATTGTTTATTTATTTTCCATTATATTACTGTTTTATGTCTGTATTTGTGTCCGCTTGTGAGCTCAAAATGATCAGCTTCCGCCTGGAATATTTTGAAATCCAAGATGGCAAAAGTCAGTTTCCTTTTTTTAAGTTCAATCCTTGATGGCCATTTAAAAATAGCACAATATATGTTTCTTTTAAATCAATGTGTTTGGGCGGGAGAGAGCACTGGTATCAGATCTGTACTTGGCATCAGCCACTTCTTTGTGTCGGATCAGTGCCTCCATACAAGTGAGATGTCCAGCCGGTTAGACAGCAATCCCCCCTCTCGGTCTTTTCCTTTCTAAAACAGTAAAATGACTCCCCTATTATACACTATTATACCGTCTCTATATTTCCCCCTCCCTGGAGGTTTTCTCAGATCATAACAGAGGCAGTGTCCCGGATCTATCAGTCAACCACCCAGAAAGCAGAACGTTTGGCTCAGCTCATGTCCTCTTCCTTCACTAGACTCTCCTAAATGTCTATCTCTGCCTCTCCAGCAGTACTATGTTTGAATGCCATGGTGGTTGGGTGTTGATAAAAAAAAAGTACCCAACCAGGACAAATACCAGTGATACAGAACCCCACAGAGTACATTTAATACATCTTTTTGTAAGATAGCCGATACTTTTGAACGTTTTGGTGCCATCTCAGCATGCTGAACGGCCAACTCCGTCATATAAACCGGGTTCGACTTCACCAGAAACTCTATGGGTTGTAGATGCTGCAGCAGCGAGCCAATCACACCGTGAGCATAACTCATACAAATTCATTTTTATAAGAACTGGATATAATTAGGATCGAATGCAGGTATAGTTTGACGAGACAAGTTTGGATACGACATGGTACTGGGCTATTTCAGTCAATACCTTCAAGCCATTTCCCATCTCGACCACACTGCAAGTCATCTTTCACACTTTTCATTTATTCTCATGAAACCAGCAAAAGCAACCCATGTAAAATCATATATATATATATGTACCGGATTGTTTCTCAAGTGGCCAGTTTACAAGCTCATTTTAAACCAATAAAAGACGATAGTCGGCGGGTTTCCCATATGAATCACCGTGATTAAAGCAAGAAGGGTTTTCTCTTTGCGTGATGCGTATGACATGGTGCACTGTGACTGTAGCATGAAGCAGGGTTACAGTCTCCAGGGCATCACAGCCTTGCGCAACAATTTACATAACATCCATTGAAGCCGAGGAGAGAATCCTGTACGACTGTAGATCCGGAGCAGTGATGCGTGACTGCTACATCGTGCACAAACCCAGTGACTGTGCTGCCTGCTGAGGGCTTCTGACTTCAAAAGACCCAAATATGAAGCGAACCAGTTACATCACTGATGATCTGAAGCGTGTTAGAAAAAGGATCTCCAAACCGCGGAGAAGTGGATTTGATCTTTGAGCTCCTTGTTGTCTATTGTAAGCTGTATTATTAATCACCTCGACTTACCACCTTGTGGTAGAAAGAGAGAAGAAATGTCCAAGGCGTGATTTTTACTTACTTCTAACATTTTATGGAGGCAAAACATGACACTCGGGTAACGCTACACTTGCAAGTGAGGATGCAAAATGAAGAGGATTGCTTCCTGCTGACTATAGAGTAAAGTAGAGTGTCTATCATCTTACAGAGAATAGTGCGGAAGGGAACCGGGTGATTTTCGGACACAGCCACAACTGTTCCTTCACTACGATATGACTGCAGGAAGAACTCAAACAGGCTGTCGTGTGCTCTCACCCGCACTCTGCTCATGGCCTCCTGTGCCTGCTGCATGCGGGCGCTCTTTGTGGGGGTCCTTTCCGACAGCAGGTGGGTGCAGCCCAGGTAGGTCGCTGCAAAGATGATGCCGTCAATAAGGTCTTCAGGGTCGCATGGTCCCGGTACTGCGTGAACCAAAAGCACTTGTTAGGCACATCTACACACAAGCATACAGATCAACAATACATTTTAAATACGACAACATTGATGAACAACATTGTCAACAGATGGGCAGAAGAAGAGCTGAGAAGGACATGATGATTTGCATATGCGAGTCCACTCACCATCCACAAATGTTGGAAACGGGGGAAGAGCTCTGCGAAGCTGAGACGGCACAAGAAAGGAAGAACTGTATTACGATCCTTATTCTTTCTACTCACATACTTCAGGTCTCTCTTCACTCATTTAAATTCTGCAGGACTTTTACCGCCGGCAGCCGCTCAGCTGCTTGAAGATGAACACTGGTAAAAGAAGCCTCCCTTTGCAGAACCTATCATCCATGTCGCCATGGATATCATGAATTACAGTGGTCTCCAGCTGGACATTTGTGCAAATTGGCAGGACTGAAAGTATACTAAATTAGCTTTTAGAGGTTCCCGTTTGCAATGTACCAATGAATGTGCAGACAAAATGTCACAAAGTTACTTTGATACTGAAAGAAACTTAAAAATGTGATGAATTTCAGGCGAGCTCTGGAGCTGTAAGGAGCATCTTTTTTTCTACATGTTATGGATGTTTACTCTCAAACTCTCACCTCCTGGAGAGTCGGCTGCTGTGGAGGAGACTGTGGCTGAACTTGCGGTCGCGGCCGCTGAGCTAGAAGCTGCTGCTGTTGTTGTTGTTGGCGTTGGTGATGCTGATTAGGCGCTGGGGGTTGCGGCTGTGCGTATGCATGCAGTGGCCTCGCGGTGTCCCTCTGCTGTGAATGGTGGCCCTGGTGGTGGTGATGGTTGTGTTGGGGCTGCGGTTGGTGATAATGCTGAGGATGATGTGCTCTGGTTGGCTCAGCTCTCGGCGGACTGACCGGCTCCCGAACTGGAACTGATGCATAGCGGGACGGAGACTCAGACTGAGCGGGGGAGTGAGGAGAAGACTGAGAGAATGAAGCAGAGAGAAAACAACTCAGCTGGCACCTTATTCCAAGGATACATGATTCAGGATTTGGGCTTCAATCCAACATAAAATGAAACGAGAGCCAGGGATGTAAATCTTGTTGTAAAACTTCCCGTAAGCAATGGAATTTAATTGAATTCTTGCAGGAATGAAAATCGTTTGGATGAGCCAACTGAGACTTGAAATAAGAAATTGTAAAAAGGTAGCCGATCACAGCTGCGATGACGAGATGTTTTTCATTAAAAACAAAACAGTGAGCTTTAAGGGAGACTGAAGTCATACTTACATGGCCAGCTGTGGTCTGCAGTGGGTATCCCTCCTCTGTGGGGCTCACCTCCTGCCTCATCACCCAAATCGGCTCCACAGGCTTGTCAGGTGTGTAGGGGGAGCGCACAGTCTTAATCTTCACCTCCTCAATCGCCTCCTTGATGTCTTTAATTGCCAGGATGATGGCGTCTCCTGAGGCCCTCGTACCTTCTTCCTCTTGGAGACCTTCCACATTCCGCTCCTCCTGGGCCTCTCCTGAGCTGCTCTGCCCAGACGAGGGGCTCTTGGCCTGGGTTTCTGCTTGTCTAGGTGGCTGCCTGCGACTTTTGGGAACGGGACTTTGATCGGCGCTTTCCCCCTCACAGTCAGACTGTCCGTCGTAGTGGTGCAGCCGGCAGCCAACAGAGCGGTAAAGAGGGGAGTGATGGGAGTTGCGGTCTCTGCCCTGCTTTGGGGCATAAAGGGGGCCCTTGGTGGATGGGGAGGATGGAGCCCCTTTTGGTACATTCTCCTGTCTATGGCTGGTAAAGGGCTCTTGGCGGGACTCCTGCTGGACCTCATTAGACTCAGTCCTCCAACCAGATTGCCTGCGAGGTTCTCTGTGCAACTCGGGGTAGGAGGTCTTAAGGGGCTCAGGGAAAGAGTTGGGATGGGATTTTAGCTCAGAGTACGACTCGTAGACAGGCTCTGGGTACGATTTTTGGTGGGACTCTGTATAAAAGTCTGCATAGGTTTTAGGATAAGAGTCAGAGCAGGAAGTGAAGTGAGACAGCGAGCACGATTCGGAGCAATCCTCATCTTCATCTTCCGGTAGCAGGTCATTGTCGGGTAGAGGGCTCATACTGGTGTCCACACTGAAGTGGTCCAGCTGATGGAAAGGTGGAACATCTGGGGACGAAGGAGGAGTTGGTGACTGGAGTGGCGGCAGGCTGTGGAGAGGTCCGTCCATACTGAGTGAGGCAGCGCTCTCCGTGTCGGAACAGAGATCAGTGATTTCACTTCCCTGAGCTGCAATGTCCTCCGCTACATCATCCATCACTTCTTCCTGAACCTCCTCCACCCTCTCTGCACGTTCCGCTACTCTGTCATCGACTGTCTGCAAGTCGTTATGGCTGCAACCTGTGGTTGAGCGGTGGTCTCCATCATCCTCCGCCTGTTCTTGATCTTCATACTTCTCCTTAGCTTCCTCCAATTCCCCTTCACACTCCACTTTAGGCTCCTGGAGGTCCTCTTCTGCCATAGCAGGAGGAGTGTGTTGGGGTTGATGTTGCATTTTATGTGTTGCAGGACCAGGTGAGAGTTGGGTGGGGGTGCCAACTGCAACAGGACTCTGTTGAGGAGATCCCCTGTCCTGCAATTGGTCGGTTACGGGATTATCCGATGTGCGTTGCTGTACCTGCACCTCTGCTGGACCCTGCCGCTCATCCACACCAGGTGAAGAGTCCTGCGTCTCTCTGATAGGTTGCCTTTGTTTGTGACCTCTGAGCCTGGGGTTTGGGTCTCCATGACGGCGGTAACGGGTGACAGCGGGGCGGGGTTGCTGAACAGGAAGAGGCTCAGTGTCTCGACTCCCGTCTCCGTCTGGCCTAGAAGCAGCCACCACCGGCACCAGACCGGGACTCTGAGCCTGGCTTTGGCCCTGCCCTGATGGAGGCCGCCGGCGATGCCGAGGGGGTCCGCGACTTGTGGGTAGGTGGTGTTGGTGAGGAGGCTGATGGTGTTGATGATGGGGATTCAGTTCCCCATCCTGGTTGCCCATCTGACATGGCCTCCAGGACCGACGTACAGGAGGTTCCCCTGGTGACGTCCCGTTGGGCTGCCTGCTCCTAGGAGGCCCCTTGTGCTCCTCGCCTGCTTCCCGGGATGCCTCTCCCTGATACTTGTGGCTCATGGCTGGGGTGTGATCCGACTCCAATTTTCAGAACATGCTCCGCTTGTCTCCAAGAAAACCCCGCTCATAGCACAGCCTGGGAGAGACGGAGACAGGATATGAACAAAAAAATGTCTTCATTTACACGCATATGAGGTCCAAGGAAAGGTTTAAGAGTAAAACGGAAACCTTATAAGTGCTGGATATTGAACATTAATACTATCTCCCAATACTAAAGGCAAATACTAACCAAAGTAACAAAGACCCAAGTAGTATCTAAACTACTCCTTTTTGTACCCAGATCTAGACTATTTGTCTGGTTTCGCTAACAGCCAATGACCGCATACGTGTGATCAACCAACTACCCCAGCAAATACAACCAAACCACCTGCAGTGTGGTGAAGTTGAGCGCAGTATATTTGATGGAGTTCGCAGTTCAGCATGCCGAGATGCCACCAAAATGTTTGAAAGTATGGCTGTACTGCACGCCTGTAGTGTCTGATAAGGATAAATATGGTGGTGGTGGCCGTTTACACGCAACTGAATGCTTCCATTCACATGATGTGTATCTAATGAAGAAGGGGGGGGGGGGGTACCAAGTTCATATTGACACTGGTTAGATACTGAAGCTAAATCCCCCCCCCCCCCCCATCCCAACATATCTCCTACCAGAGACTACACACACACACACACACAGAAAGGAAATATTACAGTGACGTTGGCTGTCAGGCCGGGGACTCCCTGTCTCCATATTGCTAATAGTAAAAACCTAAATCCTCTGGGATTCATCTGGGTGTGCAGTGCACTTTAATCTGCACCACATTCATCCGTCCACCAGCAGCTGGCAGATGGCACAGGACAGGAAGAAAGAAAAGGATGAAAAGGAGGAGGAGGAGGAGGAGGAGGAGGAGGCAGGGCATTAGTACAAGGAGGGACGCCTCTCTGGTATCAGATAAGACTTGAAAGAGAGAGATGGATAGGGCAGCCATCTGAATAATAAATGCCCTCTGTGAGAAGCCCAATTTTGATACTTATTTAATATGACGAGGATATCAGGGCACCCATCAGTTATCACAGGCTTCACCCATCTGAGGTCAACGCGCTGGGAAAGGACACCGGAACGCAATCCTTCGAGATGCTTCAGGAATAATAAACCGGGTCCAGAGAAGCTCACCAATGGGGACAACTGTACGGTCTGATTGAAAGAGAGAAAAAGGCTAAAGCTTGTTAATGCAGGCTTATATGATGGCTCAAAAGCATTTCTCATTATTGCTACTCCATATGTCTCACTAAAGCTGCTTTCGTAAGTTATGTTATCTGACCTCAATGATCAGAAGAATCCATAAACGTGTGACTGTGTACATGAGATGTCTACATCTGAGAATCAAACACGTCATATTGGATTAAGAGGCAGCGGAAGGTTTACTGACGTGGTTGTCATCTTATATGTGCAGATAGATGAATTCTGGACTTTAAAAAAAAAAACCGAACAAGTGGACAGAGAGAAGACACAGAAGGGCAAAGGTTAATGTGGTTCCTGTAATCTGAGCACAAACCACAAATTCTAGGGAGGGAACATGAAGGGACACAGGACACAGCAGGAGCGAGGGCGGACTCCCAGGGTGGCTGATGTGCCTCTCTGGCAATGGATGGGTGACTCTGAGATGGGGGGGGGGTCACAGATGGCCCTAACAGCGCGGCAGTGAAACGTATAGGCCTGTAGAGAGGAGAGCACTGGACCTCCATCTGTCAGGCTGCAGTGAAAGCTTACTCACTTGGATGGGATTTACGAGCCCATTAACTCGCTGATCTTCCCCGGACTGACAAGCACACACACACACACACACCGACAAGAACACACGTGCGCTATTAGGTCTGTACATAAGGACTAATTACATCTGTTCATCAGCCTTCTTTACCTTTCTCCACTGTAAGCATACAATTAGATACAAATATCACTGCAATATTTTCACTGCACTTCAGATGCAACTAAAGATTATCGGTCTATACCTGTAACCAATTGTTTTATTAATGAACAGATCATATGGTTTAGTCTCTTAAAATGTCAGAATATTGTGAAAAATTACCCTCACTTTCCCACAGCTCTAGGCCATGTCAAGAATATGTTTGGTATTATTTTCGGGCCAGTCACTGTTCATTTCACTCTCCCGCAACAACCGAACAAGCTCAGGAAACTACAAAACATGAATCCGTGAACTCTCATGGCTCAAGGAACATGTGAAATTCAAAAACTGCACCTGAGCTTTTCACTAATTTACACCTGCAGTCCCTGTAAACACAAGAGCAAAATACAACGCAGTGTTTAGAGTAGCACTTTGACAAAAACAACCAAGAGCAGTACAAATGTGAAATCATCCGGTGACGTGAAATCTTTTTAGAGGTTATTGGTGCTGTGGAAATGAGTCCGACACCAGTGACTATACAGCTGTGGGACTTCTAGCCCACTTGTATTCAGGATGCGTCTCATTTCCCCACTGAAGCCTGCTGTGCTTTCATGTTTTGTTTTATGCCTTGGTGTAAAACAAATTGCTTTACAATATCATATCTCAAAATTGATGATATTAACAGACTGGGTGGTGCAGTGATCATGAAAAGGCAACATTAAGGGTTTCATTCATAAAATGAATGACCAAATGCTTTACACACATACAGCCTCATGTCACATAATTGAGTTTAAATGTTGCCCTTAACCAAGGCCCCCATCGTGCTCCAACCTTAACATTTAGCCCTTACTCCATCCTAAAAATCTTAAGTGCTGGAAAAATGAATTGATTGCATGACTCATCAATTACTCAACCAGCAGAAATTTTAACAATTTTGATCATAAAGATGAACGTGTTTCAAGCAAAAGTGGCAAACACTACCTCGTGCTGGCTTCTCAAGGATTTGCTGGTTTTCTTTGAATGCTGCAAGAGTAAACTGATCTTTGGATCAAACAAAACATGTAATTGAAAGAGGAATCCATGTGCTCTGCATGTTGTGATTGGCATTTTTCCATTTCCTGACATTTAAAAATGACTGATTTATAAAATGACTGGCAGATTGGCCAATAATGAGATTAATCATCATGAGCTGTAACTGTCCTCACTTTGGAGGACTCTCCTTATCTTTCTATCTTTGACAGCATGATTCATCCCCCCTCTCTCTCTCACACACACACACACACACACACTGAGCAAACATATGGTCCATGTTGGGATGCATCGACAGTCGCATTACTTACATTGTGTTTACATGTGGACGATGCCATTGCTCCAGAGGGAGGAGATTAATCCATGAACAAGTGCCAAATTGGCAAGTGCTTTTATTTTGAAGGCGTACTGGCTTCTTAATTCCCCTCCCACGGCCTTTAACGATTTTATTATCATAAAAAGGCAAAAGCCTTCTTTCTGGGATTGGTACTCTCTATCAGTTAGTGATCATCCTCCGCCTCTTTGAAATGCGCTTATTGGGTGCAATACATACACGATCATGTCGTTATTGTGGATATGAAGCAGTATATCCTGAGAAACGCATACACAGCGGCTCTCACTGTATCCATATGCCTTTGACGCCTGACATCTATTTGAAAAAGAAGTGCAGCAAACTGTCACCTGTCCAAATGCCCCCTCTCTCCCTTCTGGACGGTCCAGAATACATGTCCGCAGGTGTCGGCTCCGCCATCAGCAGAAACAAACCTGATCTTATTCTCATTCCGCCCTCCAGCTCCACAACAACCCCGGTTTCCAAACACGTACCTGCATGTCAGGGGAGGAGAGGCCCGTGTCCGGCTGCTGCAGTACACATCGCCCCTGTATGTCTCGTGCCTGGCTCGGCTCGGCTCGGCTCGTCCCTCCAGACAATTTGCTCGGATTAAAGCAGAGTGCTCAGCCCCTCCTTCTGCGCCGTGACATCAGAGGTGGATTAGCGATGCACAAAGCGCCTTTGCAAAACACGACTGATGCTGGTGGTGCAGACACACGCGGTTCTTTACGGCCACGGAGCCTCATCTCACCGACCGGATCAGCCGCATCGTGCTGCTGTGTGTCTGCTGCAACACCGTCAGCTGTTGTGTTGCCACGGCGTGTCGATGGTGTCGCTGTTATCTTGCCTGTGGGAGTTCCTGGTCTCGTCAATATGCTCCTGAATAAATAAAACCCCTGAAGGAGCTGGACAAAAGAGAGTGGTATTCCCCCCCTAGACCTAGTTTGTGCCCAGTCATCTTTCTTTCTTTTCTTTTTTACATCTATTAGTCAACAACCAACGCTGTCAGCTCACAATTGAAAAATAAAGTGACCAGTGGTAAGAGCAACACCTGCAATCAGTCCAGCTCATCAAAGCCCAAAGTGACGTCCTTGTTCTTTCCATGCAGGGAAACGAATTATTTGAGTTTTCATTCATTCATTTCTGAAATGACATTCAGTTTATCAACAATAAGAAATGTGTACGTTGCTCTTTTATTTTAACAATATCTTTTTATTGACATTGTATTGCTTAATTGGCCATCATATGTATAACGCAGGCCTTCTTCACAGATACCATTGTAGCTTACTGTCACACTTGAGTAGAACATCAAATTAGAAACACGTGTGCGTTTCCCAGTAAAACATGCAAAGGCTTCATGCAACGTGTTTCGTGAGAAAAAGCCCTGTGGATGTCTTGGTCCTATGTCACCTATATGTGATACACATGTTCCAATAAAGTTAGTGGGGGAATGGCCTTTAAACACTTGAAACGATGAAATGATTGAAAAGTAAATAAATATATTATATGGTGTAACGTAATGTCAGGCTGCCATTTTTTTAATTGGCTCAACTAAAGAGTCGCAACTTGAGAAACAAACACCTTTATTGTGTGGTTGTTGTGTAAACACTTCTCTAGATAGCAGTAGCATGGCCTGTCCTTGAGCTGTCCAGACAGTCATGATCTTAAACTGACTCTCTTTGCAAGTTTGGTGTTTCTTCAACTTTAAACGTCATAAAAGACAGACCTAACAGCTTTTACATTCACACATGTATTTTTTTTATTTCATGGGTGAAATGTGTTTGTTCTTATCTAACACAAACAGCACCAATCTCAATCATCTTAACTGAATTTTGAAGTATTAACATTGGAGCAGTTTCAATATAAAATCAGATATTTCCATATGAAAATGCAAATTTATGCAGCAAGGTTATCCCTTTTTTGGTAAAAGTCACACAAACCCTGTATATTCCAGGCCTGCTGGTCTTGTTGTTAGGCTGACAGGAAATAAAGTAACTAATCACAGTTGATGTACAATGTCAAGTGTGAAGCCGGGGGGGGGGGGGGGGGGGGTGTCCTGGCATCATAATCCGGGCACGTTTTAGTGTCGCTAGGTGGTAGACCACATCAACAGGGCCTGTGTCTACATATCATCGAGTCCCTTTAACGCATTCTTACCTAAGTCACGTGCGCCCTTCCGCCAGAGCAGCCGTTACCATGACAACAATGTGTGAAGGAGGATGGCGATAGTGTGGAGTACAGTATAGCATCCAATCTGTAATCGCTATATCTTTGCAGCCTCACGTCTTTGATCTGCACACAAACTTCTCTGCACAAATTGTGTTAAATACATGCTGTGAACTTTTGACTGAGCCAATCAGAAAGCTCCAAAATGTAGAGCGCAACCAGCAGAATGAGGTCATCAGAACGTGTCTGAGGTCACGTCACGCAGCCTATATTTCGTGCTCCGAGTCCAACTCACTGCTGGTCTATTTGCGGAGACGACATCAATAATTTGTGGCCCTCTTTGCACACATGGATGAAGATGTACTGTACGTGTCTTGTTGTTGAATCTATAGCGCGCACTGAGCACAGACTGAACCCATTACTGGAATTAATGCACATTAATGTTTCATCGCTGCCCGTTACAGAATTGTCTCTTATCACGCAGAAAAGCCACGGCCTCTCAAAATGCACACTGCAGTTTTCTAATGTTCCAGCTGCAGGTGGCACTCTTCAGCAGGATGGTGTGTGGCCTTCGCATCACTCTGTTCCTATTATCTATCTTTATTTATCTGGGGAAGTTTCACTGAGAGCGCTGCTTTATTTTTGCAGGCACACCCCGTGCACATTCACATGTTACACAGTCTAATCTGGAGCAGTTTGGTAATAAGGGCCTTGCTCATGCCTGCTTCTTTAACCTTTAGGCCACCACTGACTCTTACAGTTATTCAAACAATTTCACTTTTATAATCATCAATTAATGACAAGCTAAAGTGGTCATCAAGGAAAATTGTGTTGTGAAATAATACAACAGTGTTGTACACATTCACACTGCCGTGGATAGATTATAGATTTGTTCTGCAAAAACAGATTTCCTCACATCAGAGAACATGAGGCGGTGGTCCCGGTGGTCCCAGAGGAAGGGCGGAGGGCCAGAGGGGATGTAGCCTGCTGAGCCCTCTGGCAGCCAATCACATACTGAGGGTAACATGTCATAAATGTGTCATGCAAACAATAACCCCAGCATGCACTGCATAGTACACGTTCTGGAACCGTTCAGTTATTGATTGGAGCTTTTTCTTGTTGCATACACGAACACAGACAGCAAACAGATGAGTGACGGAAATTCGTTGGCTGAGAATAAAAGCAGAAGCCCATGAACACTGTTCACTGGACAAAACAATTTGTACGGTTTGAATTTGCACACGAGTTATTTTTTCACAAACACCTCATAAAAACTGACTCAGATCCTCATGTTTCCTGAAGAAAAAACCTATACAGCTGCAGTTAGTCTTTCTAGACATGACCAGGGCGGAAGTCATCTCCTTATCTGGTCTGAAAGTGTCCAGATCACCTCATCAACATGCTGATAACCAAACGTGAGAGGACGGTAGAGGATGGACCGTGGAAAGGAAGAAACACGCAGACTCAGAGGAAGCTCGTCCGACAGATGGATCACAAATGTGGATGAAAGCGCTCCCTCTGAAAGAAATGGCATCATCGGCTGGTCTCCCGTATCCAGCGTGCTACATTCTGGTCTCCTCTACCTCTCAAATCCATTCCCCTTCTGCAATGAGACTGAAATGAACGTGTCCAGAATTAAAATGAAATACATTTTTTTCTGTTTAAAGCTGAAGCCAGGAGAAATATTTGAGACGGTTGCAAAATGTTTTGACTCTCTTCAGGTTTGTAAAACACAGTTTAGATCATTTGTGTATTCAGACCTCTCTTTAAACGGTGAAGCACCGTCACACCACGTCCACACGGGGTCTTAGAGACATGCACAAACATTTTCTTTTCATTTTATTTAACCTCCCACTGAGAATTAATAAGTGTTTCCAGATTGCTGATGATAATACAGCAAAAGTATGTGAACACTTGTTGCAAATACAGTATCTGATTGTTGAACATGCCATTTGAAAAAGACGCCGCTGTAAAACAATCCCAGTGCTTCAGGGGAAGATTCTTCACAAGATATTGGAGCCTGGTTGCAGGGATTTACTCAGTCTGCATTCCAGGTTCATCCCAAAATTCTTGGCTGTGTTTGAGGTCAGGGCTCTGTGCAGGCCAGTCAACTCCTTCCACAATACACTGGGAAAACAAGTTCTTTATCCACCTGGCTTTAATTTAATTTGGTTTAACTCCGGTCACGGTTTGGTTAACTAAATGAATCAACTAAAACTCCTTGGTTAAACTGTTGCAGGCGTTGTTAGAAACGTCTCTTTTAGGATACCTCTTGCATTTAACAAAACACTTCTTTGCCCCCACCCTCCCTTGTTTCTTTTTCCTCTGCTCCCTCACTGGCTTCCCACCAGGTCATCACTCACCTTCTTTCTCCTCCTCCTTCTCTCCTCGGTAGTGCCCTCTCTCCTCCTCCTCCTCCTCCTCCTCCCTGCTCTGTTGTCCAGACACACACACTTCCCAGCGTCTTGCAGTGTGCTGCCAGTCTGCGAGCTGGAGAGACACTCAAACGACAACACACCAGAGGAATCTCCAAAAAACAAACTTTTCCTGCAACTTCTTGTGTTTCTTTTTTCGACAAACAGACCTACTCTTGCTTTCCTTATTTCCTCTGAGGGTCGGTTTGTTTCCAGAGAGAGCTGCAATGCTTCCATTCTACCTCTTGACTTTTGCTGGTGAGTACTGTTTAACGGTCGTGCCAGCGCTGGTGAATGAGGGCATGTTTCTGTTGATGCCAGTTGCTATGATTCATACTTACCATTCCCCCTCTCCGTTTTCTTTCTCTGTGTTCAAAGCCACCATCCAAGCCCACAACCAGCTGTTGCCAGGCTCCTGCAACTTTGAGTCTGACACCTGCGGATACACGTCAGATGCAGACTTCACAAGCTGGACCCTGCATAAAGATGGTACCCGCAGCATCTCCAGTCTTTTCTTTAAAAGGTTTTTTTCTTGCACTATATGTAGGCTTTACTGTGGCTCTTTTAGTGGTTCTAGCTGTGATGTCGCAGTTGTTTTGGTGCTGGTTTTAGCCAAACGAACGAAGCATGCCGGTGAAAATAAGCCCATCTGGTCGACATTGATTCCAGCATCTCCGAACATCTGGAGTCAGTGAAATAACACATTTTGGCATTCTCGCAGCTGATGCAGTTGAGTTCTGTGCACACGCATATGTACGTTATGTCAGTCAATATTTATGTTCAGCGATGAAAGCCAACAGATGAATGCGGCTTCGATCATTGGTACATCCCCCTGTTCTAGAGACTACACAACTGTTGCCGACTTCATTCTCACATGCCGTGGCCGTGCTTGCACGAGGTGTTGAGAAGGGTCTCGCTGCAGATATCTTGAGACAGACGCCTCATGTTGTACTTGCAGCAGGATCCTGTCAACTTAATTGTGACATGAAGCAGGGCCTGATTCAAGAGGTGGAGGTTATGTTGATGTTACGAATCACTCAGCTCTTTGCCCTGACTTCAACTTCACAAAACCGAAATGTAAAAACTAAATCTGGCAGGCCTGTTATGGTAAACTGATGATGAATGATCCACCAGAACCAGTCCGAGTACTGGTCTGATTCGAGGTGCAGACACTGGACCAGGTCCTGCTCAGTGGACTTTATTCTCAGCATAAATCTACACTTCCAAATCACAGGCAAATCAGACAACCATATTTGGGTAAGAACCAGGATATATTTGGTCCTCCAGTGCCAGAACATATCCAAGCGGGCCTACTTGACTTTATAAATATCGAACACTAAAATCATAATTATTTTTAACCTCGTACTCAGTGGTGTACTGTCAATGAAAGGAATGCCTATAACCTATTAAAGGGAACAGAGGAGCATTTGGGGAAATATGCTTATTTGCTTTCTTACCAAGAGTGAGATCAGAGAGTCAGGAGGTGATTGACCGGGCTTGGAAAAAAAGAGGAAAGGTAAAAACGAACAATTTGTGGTTTTAGGGGGGAATTACATGCTGGAACTTCTTCTTGCCAAACAACAGTTGGGCGCAGTGACTTCCCAGATATTTGTTGTCGAAATGAGGCTTCCAGCAGAAATCACAGACACTCCCGCTAAAACCAAAAAGAGGCATTTTTACATTTGTGTTCGCGTATTGATTGCACAATTAAGATACCGTGTGTTAACTAGGGTGCTTTGGAGGTGATGGTGGGGGTATATTTGAAGGTTGGACAACTAGGTTGACAGTTTCATCTTGCTTCCAGTATTTATGCTAAGCTAGGCTAGCAATGTGCTGACTTCAGCTCTGTAACCCACAGACACAGTTATAACCAGCATAAGTGGACACTAAAGAAGTGGACAAAGCCAATTGGTGCTTAAGAAGTAACCATTTAGAGAGTTAATCGATTACCAAAGTTGGCCTTATATCAATTTGATGACTATGGACCAACCAATGTATTGACTGACTAACTGCTTGCTTCTAAAAGGGGTGTATGATTCTTGTTGAACCTAACCATCTCCCATCTACACCCTTTGGATGGGGGAGGCATGACTGTGCCCTGCTGCTCCAGTGTATCTGCAGCTAGACTGTTGGACAAACTGCTCTTCTAAGACTTTTTATCCCCATGATCCTTGCTTAGTTGTATGAAAATTGCTCTGCTGCTGCAGCCTGTCTCGCTGCCAGTCTTCCCCGTGGGAAACGCCAACTACTTTCTCTTTTCCTGTTTCCATCCTTGCTGCTATTGCCGCCGGCTTGTTAAAAGGTCAGTGTAGCCAATGGTGTGCTCAGTCCTTGCTCATTTATTCCCCTCTCTCACCAGCGCTCTGTGCGGCACAGCCGAGTCTGTAAGAGAAGTTAAGTCATGTCAAATATATCAAGCATTTTATGTACTTTTTTTTTCTTTTCTGAATTCAAACAAGGCAGAGACACTAATGAAATCAAGAACTTGATTGTGCGCCATGTTATGATCGGTTCTGTTTCAGTTAAGTCCATTTGTGTTAATACAAACATTTGAAAACAATTGCACTGCATTGGCATAAAAAGAAGAAGAAACACATCTTGGATTAATCGCATTAAATGTGAAATGAGCTCATTCCCATTGTGAGTGTTTGTCAGGATAGGATTCCCAAGGCAGCACGGCATTCCACAAAAACAAATAATGAATGGCAGACGGGTGAGGAGAGTCCAGAGGCCCCAGTAGCAAAAAAATAAAGAAGCCAAGAGTCTCTGTTGTGGTGGGAGCTGAATTCCTGATGTATAATTCCCGATTCCCAAACTTTCAACTTTTCTTATTTTATTTTCGATAAAAGTTCCATTAGAGACGGTGTTCAGCCTTTTACCTTAAAGAGAAGATGTGTGACAGATCATCAGGTCAAAAAAATTCAGCCTGCTCAGCATTTTGGTTTCTGACTAAATACCTGCAAAACTAATGACATTCCCACCAATCTCAGCTGCTCTTTGTGTTTATTGCGAGTAAGCAAATGTTAGTATGCTAAACTGTGATGGTGACAATGACAAACATTAGCTGCTAAATGCCAACATGTTAGCATTTAGCTTAATTGGAGCCCCCGTCTTTCATGCGTCTCACTCTGGGCTCGTCAACGCTCGCAAGCTAGCGAGTAGCTCGCTCATGAGCAAATATTGTGTTTATAAGTAACTTATGACTTTCTCTGAGAATTACGTGACTTTGTGCCAAGCACTTGGTTTTATGTTTGTACATTGAAGGTAAGGCACACACAGAAGAGGAATCCTATAATAATTATAATAATAATAATAGTATTCAACTCTTTGACTGAACTCCTTGTTACATCACTACATTACTTTTTATCTGTCTATGTGGCAAATCAATTCAGAGCTTAGGTTTCAATCTCTGCTGTGCAGAAAACCTTAATTTGTTTTATAAATAACCACAATAACAGACAAAAGAGTCTGTCAACGCGTATATCACAAGTTCATCTTCTTTTAACTTTTCAAAGAACTAGATTACAGTGATACTTAAGGGCTGGCAGACAATAAAACAGAAAAACATTCAACATTCAAAAACATTTGGTTTACCAGTGTTTGATATTTGTAGAAAATGGGCCAAAACACGCAAGAAAAAGTCTCTTTAAAAGCGGTTAAAGTGATATTGACAATATTTTGTGCCTGTAGAATAAAGTCTTCCCTCAAATCACATCTTTTTTTCCCTCCTTAACATCAGCAATGCCAGAAATTCATTTTGTTCTAAATCCCACATACCTTCTCATTTCAGGTCGTTTTGTTGCAGTGGATGCAGTCATGAGCGACGACCAGGCTGGTGAGATAGGTGCAGAAACTGGGCCACAGAGAGCGATCACAGGGGTCCTGTTGAGTCCGGCTCTGGAGCAGGACGAGTGGAGCTGCCTGAGGCTCGTCTACCAGATCAGTGGGTCGGGAAGCCTGGAAATCCTGCAGCGCACGGAGGGAAAGAGCTTTGACAAGCCGCTGTGGAACAGCCAGGCCGCCTCTGACAGCTGGGTCATCTCAAGCATGGACCTGCAGAACAATACCGAGCCATACAGGGTAAGGTCTTTTTAAAAACGTCCAATATTTGTTTGAAAAGGAGATAATAGATCATACATTGAACTATTCTTAGAGCCTTACCAGTGGCACTAAAAGTGTGATGTTTGTCCTGAGGGTGTCTGGAGAGGAAAGGTCATTCAGTGTCCAAAATGTAAAGTGTTCATCATCTGAGGAGCTTGAATGTACTGATTCAATTTCACATCTAAATCCCCACATGTCAATGTCAACAGCAAGTTACATTTAACCTTTAGTTTTGGAGATATTGTCGACGAATGTGGAAGTAAATTCTGAAATTGTTAGGAATCATGCAAAACACACATAACAATAATATTTAAGCACAAAATGTACTTATCTTATTACTTATGTTGGAAACTGCTCAAGTAAACGTTTAAACAAATCAAAGTAACAGTTATCCGTGACTCTGAATCCAGTTGTATTCATGACTGAGTGTTAGGCATTGTTAATAAACAAAAAAAAGTGTTTGAGAAGGTCAAATTGTTTTGAGAATAAAGTTTGAGGGGGAATAAATCACAGCAGTAGAAATAACAAGGTTGGAAAATCTCGAGAATTAAGTTGTATATTCAGAAGAAAAGTCATATTTCAAGATAAAGTTGTGATTTTACGAGCAAAGAGTTGTGATGTTATGAGCATAAAGTCGTCATTTTACAAAATAAATCCTTCTGAATCGCAGTGATGGTCTCTGAAGTAGAAAGATGTGTTCAATAGAAAACGTTCTCACGGGCTTTAGGAGGAAAGACACAAGTTGACGTTACACATGCAGGCCCAGATAAAGGCCAGCATGAAGTGTGTGGAGGAACACACCCGCACCTACACATTATCCAAACACTGTGGGAATGGCGCGGCACATGTTTATATTATATGCACAGGCAGAGCTGAGTCTGGCAGGGTCGTGACCTATATGATGGTAAGTCAGGTCTGTGCCTTGTGTGGGCCCCTCAGCACAATAATGTACGCAGTCCAAAGTAGACCCAGGTGAAGAAATGTATATGTCAGAGGGTTAAACTTCACACTGACTGCTGAAACGCTCTGCTTGTTGCTCTCACTGAACACTGATTCAAACTCTTTTCGGAGTTTCGCTTTCTTTCCAACAGTTTGAAGAGAAGATTGGTCCCAACTGAGGGCAATTTCTGAAGAAATTAAGTTATAAGTGCTGGATGTTGAAAAGCTGACGCGATACTCAATGTCTGTCTTTGATCTGTGGATGTCTGGATGCGGTTAGGTTAGCTTAGCATAGCATAAGACAGTATAGGCAAGGGGAAACAGCTAGCCTGGCTCTTCTCCAAAGAAATTGTTGCCAAGAAATGATTAAACAATGCAACTCCCCCTAAAATATGGATGTTGGTGTATGGATTAAACAAACCAGATTCAGTAGATTGCAAGATTTAGAAGTGTTCCCTTTTGAAGAGAGCCAGGCTACAGCTGCTTCTCACTGTTTCCGGCCTTTGTATATGTAAGCTAACCACGTCCAGACTCTGGACTGCAACGTTATTCTACTTAAGGCACATTCGACATAAGAGGGATATCAAGATTTGTATCTATGAGAAAGAAAGCAAAAAACATTTTCCCAAAATGTTACAATTTTAAATATTATTTTAACAATAAATATCGAATGGAAATTATTAACAAATCTGTCGTCCTCGAGCGCTCTGGTCTATTTCAGCAAAAGAAAAAGAAAAAGACAAAATATTATGTAAAATAGATATGAATTAAAATGTAACACAGATCATAAAAAACCTGCTATTTATTCATCTAAAAAAGTACAAATGACCTCTTAGATCATGCTTGGTCCCACATATGCACCAGCCCTGACCTCATGTCAGCTCACCAGAGCTCCAGAAGTAAATTCGATGTCTGTGCGTTTCATGGGCGCACTCTCTCTGACCTTAAATACGTCCCATGATTTCAATGATGTCATTCCTGTGTCACTCCACATCAGGGGTTGCAGGGTATCGCTGAACATGTGTTGTTGATTAGGTTGTAGTCGAAGGTAAACCTGGAGGGAGCGCTGGGAGCAGCGTGGCCGTCTTTGAGATCCACATCGGCTCTGGACACTGCCTGGGTCGGTGACTTCACGCATACATCACCCACTCAAAAATAACCCACATCAGCATGTAACTCTGGATTCGGACCATCTGTGCTCTGTCGCTTCAACTCACACACGCATGAGCATTGTTGGAACATTATTAAGTCGAAAGCCTTTTGCACCCACACCCATAACGGCTGTCCTGTCATGTTTCTGCATCTAGAGTGTGATTTCGAGGAGTCTCACCTGTGTGGATACAGCAATCAGTGGAACGCCAATGTAAACTGGTATGTGGGAGGAGGCCAGCTGCTTCACAACAACATACCAAAGGACCACACCTACACAGGTGAGTGTTAATCATATAAATGTGTTTTTTATCCAATGACTTAGAGCCCTGCTGCTTTTTATTTTGGACGAAAAGAGCAAATGAATGCTGTTCAAGAAAAAAAATTTTTTTGCAGTTTGGCCATAATTTATATCAGTAATGATAACATTTAATAGATAAGATTGATATCACTAATAATCCATTGGTTCATCGCTCAGTACTTTCTGACCTCCCTGTAATGTCTGTGGGTTCCTATTCTTTCTTAATAATGGTTTAAATCTGTACAAATAAATAGTTTGACTTCTAAAATTTTAGAAGTTGACATTTCTCGGATGTCAGACCTGATCCAGCATTGTCTCGACTCGTCAACATTGAAACTCCCTTAAGAGGAACACGACGGCTCATGTTTACACTCTCACTCAGGTCACTTGATGTACGTGGACTCCATCTACGCCAAAACGTTCAAAGAAGTGGCCAAACTGGTGTCTCCCATGACGACGGTGCCGATGTCCGGCTGCCTGAGTTTCCAGTACCAGCGCAGCGAGAGGAGGGGGAACCTGTTCTCGGTCTACACCAGAGACCAGCTGGGTCAGTACCAGGAGCTGTGGAGAGCAGACACAGAAATCCTGAGCGATTGGAGCGGGACGCTGGAAGAATGGATACCTGTGCAGGTGGACCTGAAGGCACCATACTCTGTACAGGTCAGTGTGAACACGTCAGCTTCATGTCCATTTTAAAGCTCTCTGTGATGACTTTCACGTAAACAGATAATGAAATGAACTAAATCTGGGAAGAGGAGACGAAGCATCAAATTCCATCTAACTTTGTCGAACTCATCCATGTACTGCTGAAAATGTTTACGTGTGTAAACTCCCTCCTGTGTGAGGGTTTGCATCTGCGTGCACACCGTGGCATGCATCCTTGTTGACGAGTGTCTTTCTTCCTCTCCAGGTGGTCTTTGAAGTGTCCTTTAACAGCCCGAGAGGCGGACGCGTTGCAGTTGATGACATTTCCTTTTCTCCAGAGTTTTGCAGCGCAGACACTGGTGAGCTGCAGTCACAGTTACTTACTGTTCATTCGAAACAGTTGTATCTATAATCTAATGCTTTCTGGGTGAACATCCAGAATATTAACTTTTTAGGATTTTAAAGAGCCAATAGCGTTCAGCCCATGATTAAACAGATACAACCTTGGAGGTTCACATACAGAATAAAATATATATTTTCATTATATTCTCTGTGATGTTCAAGGGGAACATTTTGATCACATTGGGTGGCACTAGAGGAAACGTTTTGTTGTTACCAAAATCAGAACTATGTGTGTCAATTGTTGGAACTCTGTGATGCTGCTATTCTTGGCCAGGGCTCCCTTGTTAAAGAGATATTTGATCTCAATGGGACAAACCTGGTTAATTAAAGGACACATTAAAGACAAAGAATGTCTGGAGACCAACTTGAATGTATTCATCTTCTAGGGACTATTAATACACAGTGCATGAAAAATGTCACACTTGCTGATGAATCGTAAATGCGCCACAAAAGTTTATCCAACATCAAAACTCCGCTGCCATACATTTGTTCCACAGAGCCGACCTTTGACCCCTCCATCGCCAGCTGTGACTTTGAGTCAGGTTTCTGCCGCTACACCCAGGACCAGGGGATGCTGTCGTCGTGGAGGAGAGTGTCTGTGAAGCCCAACATATTTAGGAACGGAGACCACACCACAGGCACAGGTGGGCTTCGACAACCGATAGTCTTGAATACTTAAACCTGCGTTCAAGGGGAATTGAGCCGTCATCAGTTGGAGAAGAAGTTTAAAAATCCCCATCTCTGCTTGAGGCTAGCGGCTCGAAGCTACATGAACCGCTACTAGCATATCACATCAACATCTGTGCAGTTGTGCAAGTGAATCGAGTGAAGTTGTATTTTGGGTAATGTAGGCACCGGGTTTTGACAAGAAGAAAGCAGAACGTGTGAATTGAAAAAGCCCATTTCTCCGGTTCTGCTGCATTGATTTTGATCCTTTTTCAATAACAATCCATCGTGAGTCTGACAGTGTTATAAGAGCGCATTGCTAAACCAGTGGAGAAGCTTACACCCTTAACTAATATTTCAAATTGTACATTGGGTCAAATGACTGTTGGGGCTTATGCAGAGCCAAAATCCTGGATGATTATTTTACGAGTCAAGTCACACAGCCTTGAAAACAGTGGCACATCTGGATGATAAAGTGGGATTTGAGGCTGAAAAACTGTTGAAATGAAGATCAATAACAGGTGTGAGTGATGGGAACATTCATGGCGAGCAGATTTATTACACAGACATTTTCTCAAGAAGATAAAGTCTGTCTTCTCCTTCCAGGATATTTCCTGTTGGCTCATTCCCGGCTGAGCCCACGCTCCGGTTACGTTACCCGCCTGATCGGTCCAACTCTGCCAGGGAACATGAAGTACTGCCTGAGATTCTACTACTCCCTGAGGGGTGAGTGGCACCCGAAAACTCATCGGATAGAAAAATATATTTGCCATGAGTGAATCCTCTGCTGCCATTTATGTTTTTTTGTACTGACTCACCAGACATAAATAACTCTGGCAACTGCAGGTTTCAACCAGACGGACCAGGCTCTTGCTGTGTATCTGCAGCAGCAGCAGCAGAGCAGCAGCCAGGAGAAGGTCTGGACTCAGGGGGCGAAGTCCAGAGGACTCTGGATCACCACGGACGTCACCTTCCAGACATCACAGCCTGCCAAGGTCAGAGGAGAGGAAGTGGAAATATCACATCAGCCACAATAACAGTGGAGAATGAGTGCAAGAAGAGAGTAAGGAGGGTAGGAAAGATCAAATGAAAGGATGAAAAAAAGGGAAGGGAGCGAGTGAGTGAGTAAAAAAGACGAGCAGAGGACAGGAGGTACTAACCATAAGGGGAGAAGTGAAGAATCACCAGAGTCATAAGAATTTATCCTCTGGGGAACATGAATGTCTCTGGTTGATTGTATGGCCGTCTATGAGAAAATTACCATATTTCTCACTTCAATTCAAGATTCTTCTTCAATACAGCATGATGTTCATTTCGTGAATTGTGTTCCCATTTACAATAAAATGTACGATACAGCAGGGTACCTGAGGGACGTGGCTACCTTGTGATTGAAAGGGCAATACCACGCTGTTGTCCGGTCTTAGAGTTGTCAGGCTTTTACGTCTTGGAACTTTAACTCTTTTAGAGTCTTCAGTCCGTGAAAGTTAATTGTAACATGTTGGCCGCCGAAAAATGTCTTATTCAGCAATCGGTTGGAGCTTCACCCTCTCATCTCACTTCTGGAGGCTTCAAAACCAATGGGTGAATCCACTTCCCATGTACAGTCAATGGTCTGGCCCAAAATGGTGGACCAATAAACTGGCACTACAGCTAAGCTGCTAAAATGGCTATAAAAAGGAAAAACAACTATTTCAGAGGAGCTAATTTAGGAACAATTAAAGAAACAAACACGTAAAAACTCAAATAAACCAATGGATGGATTAACTAAATATAAAAAGATGAAAAACAAAAGAAGGAAGGAAGCGAGAACGAGAGACAAACAGTTGACATGACAAAGAAATAAACGGATTATAAAAACCTTGACTTCAGTGTTCTGTGAGCCTTTAAAGTTCTGCTCTGTGACCTTCTTGCTTTTATTTACCACACAACTGCTGTTAGAGGCCACAGCATCATCATCGTGTTGATGTGCACGACAATTAATTCCTCCAGATCCCAAAGTGCTCCAATGCATTCTCCACACTGGCCTTTTGTTCCCTACTTTACATATTGAACCGTTTCAGACCACTCGGCATTCGATCGACGATTTATTTTCTTCCCGGTGAGCCGCACACAAACATCAGCGCAGAAGCAACCGCAGCAAAGTGTTTGTTGTTTTCGGTCAATTCTGACGTGATGGCGTGACTGAGCAATGGTTTTATTAAACCCTCTGCCTGCGGTTTGCCTTTGTGCTGTTCAGGTGGTTTTTGTCAGCACCTGCAGGAGCTTCTGGGACTGCGGCTCCGTGGCTTTGGACGACATCAGTGTGCGCCTCGGAGACTGTGAGCTGACGGCAGGTAAAAATATGCAACAACAACAAAAATAGCTTGCGTATCTCCACCAACCCTCATCTAAATGTGTTATTTGTTTCAAATGTTTCATTCGCATCAACGTACACACAACAGTCATGTTGTTTAGCTGATGGCAGCCATTATTTCTGGAGGAAATCTTTTGGCGCAATTCTTCAATCACCATTTAGTGCAGAGCAAACTAACTCCTTATTTGCTTGTTTGGGGCTCCTGGTGGCTGCAGTACTGGCAAAGTGACTAGAAATAGAATAATACAATAGTTTCAGATGATTCCCACAGCAGCATGACAATAGATAATGGTTACCGGTAAGTTAAAAAAGAGGTCAGATTAAAGTTAGTCAGTCCAGCGAGATGATAATTGTGTTTCAGCGTTGACCGTCATAATAAAGTGTTACCCAACATGGAGTGTCATTCATGTTCCTGTTGCAGGTTTGTTGGCGTCGTCTCTGCCAGGACACTGTAACTTTGAAGCAGGCCTGTGCGGCTACACTCAGGACAAGCAGAGCGACAATGCCGACTGGGAGTGGAGGAGAGGATCCACCCCGACCTCGTACACCGGCCCCAGAGGAGACCACACCACGGGACTCGGTGAGGGCTTCCTGCCTATAACTCTCTCTCTCTCACACACACACACACACACACACACACACACACACACACACACACACACACACACACACACACACACACACACACACACACACACACACACACACACACACACACACACACACACACACACACACACACACACACACACACACACACACACACACACACACACACACACACACACACACGTTGAAACAGAATGAGTGGAGTAAACCCGTTTCGATTGACAGGATACTACCTGTACGTGGAGGCGTCGCCCATGCTGCCCGGTGAGAGTGTCCGATTGCTGTCCCGACCCCTGAGGGCCTCCAGAGGGCCACAGTGCCTGCGCTTCTACTACCACATGTACGGCTCAGGTACGGGTCAGCTCGGCATTCACCTCCGCAAGGACGGAAAGGACGCGTTGCTGTGGCAACTGAGCGGCGAGCAGAGCATCGCCTGGCTGAGGGCCACAGTGGAGTACCAGAGCGACGGGCAGCATCAGGCAAGAGTGCTACGAAACCTCTCCCGACTGTTTTATATTTAAAGCCTGTGTGCTGGACACGGGGCACCCTGAACGATAGGCAATAATGGCAGCTGGCTCATACACTTACGTGTTATGGTATCCCACTACATTGTTGTGTTGCTACACGTACTTAAGTGAAGGATCCGAGTGCTTCTTCTGCCACTGCTCATCGCTCACTGTGAGAAATATGTTTTCAGATTGTGTTTGAAGCGACCAGAGGTTCATCAGTCAGGAGTGACATCGCCATTGATGACATCATCTTGGAAGGCGGGCCTTGCCCCGGTAAACAATCTGCAGAATCTAAGATATTTGTTGAACATACGGCTACAGATTAAACATCCAAGAAAAAAAAAAAATGCACAGTATATGATAGGATCTTTTTTTTTTTACTGAAACAAATATATATATAAACTATCAATTTAAGGTCTGTAGCAGCTTCCTTATTTCTTCTTGATTCCCCTGCAGAAATGGAGATCAAGGCCACCGTGGGAAGCTCCAATGAGATCGAGTAGAAGGCAAGAGGAAGTCAGCTGCGTAGGATGCATGAACCTCGGGGGGTTGTTTTTTTTTGCACATTACAGACTCCTGCATGTCAATCTGAACACGTAGGGATTTGGGTAAAAGGAATCTTTTCACGTAGTTCTGTTTTTATGGAGCAACACATATCAGTTGTGTCACAGTCAGCATTTCTCTCTGCACCATAGCTTCAGAGAGCGCGTTTAACTGTGTGTTTCTTCACATGTATATGCATTAGATTAATGCTCAAATAAAGCTAGACGGTTATTCACCACTCTTTGTTGGGTCTCTATCATTGGCAACTGCTGAAGGCAATACTTAGCGAAGCATGATCTGCCAATTAATCAAGAAAGAGTGATATCATCGCGGTGTCATTAGTGAAACTCATCTCAAAACGTTTCCTACAAATCTAGAAGAACAATGACACAGAACATATGACTACAATTATTCTTATCCGAGGTATTTAAGAAAAATTTAAACTGTATTTTGTCAGAACTCACCACTTGTCAATTACAATCCCCAGTTGTGTTACAGATGTGCCTGAGAAAGTAAAATACATTTCTTCTGAACCATTACGTCAGCAGTCAAACAGATGAAACGTCGTCCGTTTCCACTTTAAGCTCTGCGACTACCATAAGGCACTTCGTCTGTGAAAGTGACAAATGCAAATAATAAAGTTAGATGAAATACTCAATATTTAGGTAAAACCAATATATTCCGATTTATTTTAAACCACATACATATACTGTACATTTCAATGAAAAAAGGGGAGACGGTTTCATTTGGTCCAACATGTGGTCATGGTTACATGATACACGTCCCGTCTTTCAGGTATTTTATGGACTCCATCTGCTGCGTCATTGCCAGAACTTCCTGAAATCCTGTGCTGAGTCCAGACATGTGCTGGAAGTACGCCTCCTTCTCCACCTGGACCGACAGATTATTCACCCCGGCGTCTTTCAAAATGGCCGTCACCTTTGTAACAGGGGAAATCACACAGACCAAATCAGAAATGTCAATATCCTAACTTAAGATTTCACAGCGGAGAGCCCGAGGATTCATCCTCTAGGGCGCATGAATGTAAAATGACCAATCAATGATTCTCCAATAGCAAACACAGATCAAGGAGAACTGTTGTTAGCTGGTATGATGGAGTCAAGTCCTCCGATACGAAACATCAGCACGACTCTGGATTCTACAGTTTGTACCGACCTGCTGTACGATCCTCTGCTCCACCACATCCGCCATGATCTGGAGGTGGATGGTCCCCGCGATCACGTTGGCTGAATGCCTCCAGAAATGAGGGTCTCTGAACGACAAAACTCCTTCGATCTTCTCAATCTGAAACAACACCACGAAAACTATTGAAACATCTGCTGACGGGGTGATGATGTTTCTACTGTTGTCAAGGCCAATGATAATGCACAAGACCTTTCTTGAATTTGGATGAGAGTCCTCTACTTCAATAGATCGTCATTTGTTTCAAGAAAAGGGAAATTTACAGCATGAACACAAGTTATAGAGGTAACCGTGAGACATATGGAATGTATTTTTGTTCATGCAAGTACAGCAGTTAAGATATGCTATACATGTAGTATATGCTAATCTAACTCACGAACTGTGTCAAGAACAGAATACAAAACACACAACCTCCTTTGTAGAGTTAAAAGACATCACATGCAACTGATTTCACATGTTACAAGAAAAGTTCAAAACTTACACTAAACCACTTCATTTGTCCCAGTGGAAGGTTTTAGTGTTAGATTAGTGTGCAGCTAAACCCTCATCTGTTAAAGGAAACTGCAGTAACGTTGTCCTCGTCGCGTGTGACTCCTCACCTTCTCCAGCGCGATGTTCAGCTCCTTCTCGTTTTCTGGGGGACTTCGTAGAAGAAGAACCTCGCAGGCGTCCTTCAGCAGCGGGATGACGCTGAGAAAAATAAGCGTGGCGATGAAGAGCGAGCAGATGGGGTCGGCTATCAACCAGCCGAACTGACGGATGAGGATGGTGGAGATGATCACACCGACGCTGCCCAACGTGTCAGCCAGGACGTGGAGGTAAACACCTGGAAGGAAAAAAAACCCATGAGAATATTATCTGGCTACAAGTTCCATTCTACAACATTTATTTTTTAACGGAAACACACACCTCTCATGTTAGCGTTCATGCCTCCACCCCCGGAGCCATGGGAGTGGCCGTGGCTGGCGTGTCCGCTGTGGCTGCCGTGTCCGCCGTGGCTGGCGTGTCCTCCATGGGAGTGGGCGTGCCCTCCGTGGCCGTGCTCGCTGTGGGAGTGGCCGTGGTGCGAGCTACCGTGGTCATTTGACGAGCAGCTTTTGCCGCCGTGGGAGTGAGCGTGACTGAATGCACAGATACCCACCAGGTTGACCAGTAAGCCGCCCACAGACACCGGCTAGAGGAGACAAAAACACACGACACACAGAGTTCAGACTGAGGGATGTCTGGCTACTTGATGAATGAACATTAGGCAGCTACAAGGACTGCAGTGTGAAACTAGTGCTGGATATCATCTAACACAAAAACTATACTTTTCAGATAACTTGCTTTGCTGAGTAACAAAGTATCAGTTCTAAAATGTCCATACAGTCTGTGTTCCTCAGGTACAGTTCCCAAAATGCAACTGGATAGGGAGGGTCTAATGAAAAGATGCTGTCTGGTAAAAGCCCATTTCTTCCAACTCCACAGCCCCAGCTTGTAGCACAGGCTTTCTATTCAACATACATACCGCAGATACCGCTGATGACATTCATGTTTTGTTTTTTCTAATACTAGGCAAAGCACCTGTTTTGACAGACTTACTAAACATCATGAATAAACTGATCTTGTGCCAAATTGGTGGAGTACTCCTTTAAGTGTGTTTACTTTGTTCTTCTATATTATAAAGGACAAGAAATGATGCAGGCCAATTTTGCTTTCACTTATTATGAAGTAAATGTTGACTTCCCAATGTGAAAGCTATAGAATAATGAAACCATCAGCATGTAAATTAAAACTATACTTAACTATAGTCCTAGAAAAATAAAGGCTCCATTTACTCCACAAAAGGAAGAGCTTCAACCGCTGCTCAACCAAAACAGAAAGAGGAGAACACTTTGGTTTTCGGCAATGATTGACAGTGGAACAACCGCAGTAATTTGTATTGCTATAATACTGCGTTGTTAATAAAGTTTACGGGTGGAAAACAACGGTGGAAACTCCAGAGTGAACCACGGAAAAACACTCGACAGAGAGCGCTGAGAGGGTTCCACACAGACATTCAGTTGACCTTCTTTCTACTAGATCAGTGAGTAACGAAACCGGCCCACTTATTAATACTACTTAACAATAATGCCAAATATAAATACCTGGGGAGCACAGTGTATTAGCAGATACTTAATATTAGATGAAACGGTAAAATCACGATCAGACCAGACGTACCAGGACATAGAATATAAATGTTACTGAAGTGCATCAACAGGTTGGAGCAAATGTACATTCAGTCAAAGGGCGGAACATTGAGCGGTCGATGGATTTTACTCACAGTCAGCATGTCTGTGTTGATATTCGGAGGATCCAACACGCGGGTGACTGACTCAACAAAGACAAAGAAAGCGATGACCATCAGGAACAGGCCGTTGATGAATCCAGAAAGTATTTCCACACGACCATACCTGCAAAATAAAAAAGAAGAATTTTTAGATCTAGCTGAATATTAAAATGCTTTGCATGTTTCCAGCGTCTCCTACGAAAGCCTTTCCAAATGTTCTTGATGGACGTTACCCGTAGGAGAAGATCCTGGTGGCTTTCCAGCGCGTCATGAGGGCCGCAAACAAGCCGAGGACTAAAGCGGAGCAGTCAAACAGCATGTGGAAGCCGTCAGAGATCAGTCCCAGACTGTTGGTCCACGCACCATAAAACAGCTCCACAAAGGTGAACGCCTGAAACGTGCAGAGCAGCAAACCGTAGTCACCTCAAAATGCAAAGTGTCTTTGAGTTGGAAATACAAAATAAGATGTTAGAGGAGAGCAGGAGCAGTTTGTAGGGAATATCCCGGCAACAGCCTTCTTATTATATTATCAATCTCTATTGGACAGTTGACATTAATAGACTTTACAAACTAGACTTTATGTCCTGGGATTTCCATTTTATTAAGAAAGCTCTTATTTTGAAAATTTGAAAATTCATAAATATCCCAGGCAAATCAAGTATTTATGGGGTGCTGCCAATTTTTAAGCGTTTCAGTGAATTCCCCCACTCCAATAACATTCTTGAATAACTTTTCCCGACGTACCAGGTTGAGACACAGGAAGTAGAAGATCTGTCTGGAATCGTATTCTTCGAGGATCTGTTTTAGGGACTCTTTGATGAACCGTGGGAGGGACTGCGACGTGTGCTGCAGGGCGTCACCCATGAAATTGTACAGAGGGGTCCCTTCAGGCGAGTAACCCACCAGGGTGCCCTTATGACCTTTCCTTGACGGAGATGAGAGAATGCTGGAGGCTGCAGACGGAGAGGGAGGAGAATAGATACACATTTAACATAAGCATATGGACTGAAAACACCAGGAATAGAGCTTTTCAGTGAGAATGGTGATATAGTCATAGTAGGAGGATCTGAGATGAGGCGCCGACTCCCACAGCCTTTATACTTACACATGATGAAGAAGATGGCGCTGACGATCACTCCTCCCGAGAGCACATGCTCTGTGCTGACCTGCTTGCTCATGGAGCGCAGCTGGTCAGTCAGCGGGTGAGTCCAGAAGTTGGCCAGCAGCAGGGCGCTGAGGAAGAGGGCGATGGCGCCGTAGCGGGCGCACCTCGGCGCCTCCATCTTTGTGTTGCAGATGGCCTCCACGTAAAACTCCAGGATCATCACGGAGAGGATGATCATCCCGAACGGCAGGATGAGGGCCGACCACGATTCTACTTTACTCTGGTGTTGAGACGGAGTGAAGAAGCAGTCAGTGAGGAGGTCAAACAAATCATGTGAGTGACACAGAGGGAAACAGAAATACTTTACACATGGTCTGTGCACTTACTTCAGTGGTCAGTGAGAGCACTATGACCCAGGGGAGCAGCACAATAGCCGAAACCAGGTTGTCAAGTGCATAGAGGCGTTTCGCACCACCAATTTCCACAGACAGTTTCCTGGAGACCGTGTGGAAGCCCACCTTCAGGCACAGGGAGGCCACCAGCAGCACTACACCCCCCTGAAGGGAAGACAAGAGGGAGGCATTTAATTTAGAAGGCAGGACTAATACTTTACTATGCTTCCGTGAGCAGCATTAAACATAAACTTTAATGCACGATACGGATTTTGCTTACTTTATGATCTGCAACCCCTAAAAATGCAATGGCTGTGTAGAGTAAATGAGTGAGCGCGCTGTCATGATGTCCCTCGGCTGGTTTGAAGACGAGTCAAGGCAGACACACTATAAACAGAGGTATACAATAAACACTAACACATCAGGCTAAGAACTGTAAAAAAAACAGCTGTAACCGCTGCATGCCATGAGGAGCAAAGGATACGGTGCTCCGCCATCTTTGCCATGAGATCGTCGTTGTCGAAGAGGAGGATGCAGATCACGGCGATGATGAAGAGAGCAGCGCCTCTGGTCTGTGTTAAGTCAGACAAACCAAACATATTTCTACCACAGTGATAGATTAACCTGAGGCAGTATACACAGTGCAACTCAGGCAGTTAATGAGGGGGCAAGTTTGTGATTTAAACCAGTTGTGTGAACTTGTGGCCGCTTACCTTGGACGGCCCCCCACCCGAGCTTGTGAACAGGACACAGAGGAGAGCAAGGACCACCACATCACTGTGCTCAAAAAGCAACAATGTCCTGTGAAAAAAAGAGACACCGATCTTAAATCACACCCTAAACACAACAGAGTCTGCATGAGCACACAGAAAGACTTAAACACACAATTAAAACCGCACACATATGCACGTAGCATTGTTGCCTTTACAAACTTACTCTGAACGCACATTATTGGTGACATCTTACCTTAGAGGTCCACAGAGAGTCAGACCGAAGAAGCCCAGGAGGGATATGACACAGCTGAAAACAGCATGCTTTAGCAACTTTATCCACTAAAGAGAAAACAGATTAAAAAATGAAAACCGATTCCTGTTATTATATTTAAGTGGCAATAAGTAAGATTTCAGTGCTGGTTGATTTAGAATTCATATTTGAGTGAAAAAAAAAAAAAAAAAGGCATTGACACAATGTTTTTTCCTTTTATAAAGCTCAACCTTTACAGTGTGCGCCTCCAATATAATGTTGAATGAAGCAGAAATGGCAGATGAAACTACAAGCAACAGAGTTTTTTTTCTGGATCATGCACAAATAGAAAAAGGAAACTAATTACACACACCTGTCTTTTTGAGATGACTTTGCCAGACGAGAAAGGCTTTTGAAAGAAAAGCAGAATAACAGCACTCCTGAGAAAAGAGAAGAGTCACCGTCAGCACGTTGTCACCCTCCAAAAATAAGATACCTGCTGTTATAATAATACACAACAAGTGTAAGTTCAATAAGCAGGTAATACGTACCCTAATTTTAGTATGAAGATGAACTGGACAATGTGAACAACTTTTAGGATGTCATAAGATTCAAAGATCCCAAGAGCCTTCAGGACCTTCGTGACAATCAGTAAAACGATGTATCTGGTTAACCTGATAGAAAAAATACAAAGAAGAGATTATTAGCATATGAGGAGAAAAACAATCAACGGAAACACGTCACCACAGGTTAATCAGCTACTCAATTGATATGCTGAGACTAATCATTAGATGCAACATAAGTAATAACTCACACCAGTTGGATGAGATTATTGTAAAATCAATAACAGACACATACCTAGAATTGGGCACTTCGACCATGCCCAGTTTGCCCCCGGACAGTACGTTGCTGCTGTATTTTTCTTCCATCTTCAAGCACCTAAGTCGACCAGTTTAAGTCCAGCTGCAGTATTTATGCCCCTAATATCCTAAACATTAATGTGACATGAATAATGAAATTAAACTACAGCCCATTTAACGTCACCGGTAAATAATACGGCCGGGCTGCTTCATGCTCTTATTCATTATTAACTCAATATCTAAAATAAACTATACACGAGCATAAACCTTCAGTCAGTTGACAGCTTTCTTTGCCTGTTAGCCTGTTAGCTAGCTAGCTAGCCCTCTGGCATGCCAGTTGAGTTAGATTGTATCCAAAGTTTCTACAACACGGTCGTCTATGTACGTCAAACAATTACATGTGGTCTCCTAGTTAGAGCTAGATAAGTAACGAGTCCTGGGTTGAGCTGACCACAATAACAGTCCGTATTAAAAGGATAAAACATCCAAGCTGGCCAAGAAGCCACAGCACTTCCGGACACGGTAAACAAGTCCACGTCACGTGCGTTTATCATTCACGAACGTCACTCCTGCGCAGTTCAGATGTATGCGTCGAGGATGACGACGATGGTAGAAAGTAACGAAGTAGTTAAATATAAATGATGTGCTTGATTTTAACTTTATTTTATACCAATCTTTAGAAAGCTGGGCGACTTCAACGATGACTTATTGTCTTTCGTTGCAATATTGCCAAGTTTTAAAACAAAATCTTAAAGGGTGTTCTTATGGGAGCCCATTTCCGCTAGGAAAAAATTGGTTAGGAATGACAAAAAATGTAATATATATATATCTATATAGGACGATATATAGAGTTAATATTAGATACCAAGTCAAACATTATGAGATACTGAGCCATGAATTTGATTTGGGATTACTTAGAATATTGACTTCTGTTTCATAATTTTGTCAAAATGTTCTCAGAAAAATCTAAATTGTATAGATTGTTTCATGTTGTTACTACTTTTACTCAAACAATCATATTATTTACTTAATATATCATACTTTTGACTTGCAAGGTAACTATTTAGACTTCCTATTTTATGGTAAAGTACAGATTTTGACTTAGTACCTCATAATTAACACTCAACATTTAGATTTGGGATCAAATCATTTTGACTTTGTAAACAGACAACACAACTGACAAACAACACTTGAAAGCAAAAAGAGAAACAGCAAACAACAGACAGGAAGTGGATGAGATGTTTTTTATTGCTGGTTGGATTACATCAACTCAATCAATTACACAGACGTTATTCATAATCATTTTAAAAGACGTGAGATTTCAGTGGCATCCAATGGACAAGCTGGGCTCCACTTCCAGACAAGTGGTTTCAACATAATTTCAGTGAGGTCCACACAGTTGAAGCAGGATTTTCTCATAATGTCCTTTAGTGTCTTTCTGTAAAACAGAGACAAAGATGTGATCAGCAGACATACTCTGATATATCGTCAATTTGTTTCTGGACTGTCTGAGTGAAAAACAGAACGTAAAAGCAGCCATTCAGGAAAATTCTAATATTTCAAAGGTATGTCATCTTACCAGTATGTCCTCCTGTAAACTGAAATCATACATGGCCCTGTATTCCTCCACAATCTTCTTCAGGTCGACCTCAGAGCGGCTCACCAGCACCCTGATCAGTGTGTCATCACATGTGCCGTGGCCCTGTGGGAACGGAGCAAAGGTTTGTCCGCTGAACAGGTAGAGAGCATGCAAATCGCCTTACTCTGCAGGTTCACTACACACTGTGGATTCATATTTAATCTGTTTATGATATATTGGGTTATGTACCATTGCTACGTACTACATCTGTGTATTGATTGTTTGCATAACCAGTGTTTTCCAGAGGTTGACAATATTTATGGTGACCAGACCTCCAAAATCTAACATTTGAGAGTAACAAATGTTACAACAGGGATATATTTACAAGCTCATTTATGATTTGCAAAGTCACATTTCACATACTATTTGTATGGGAATGCAGCATATTGTGGTGGACCTTTCAATTGTTGCCTGATTTCAAATAAATTCCGAAGCAGGCATTTCAAAGAAAAACACAAACACGACAATTAAGACTTCATCCAAACGACACAAGCAAAACTTTAAATGAAAACTGCGTTCAGCACAGAATGTCTGAGGAAAAAGAAACACACACACACACACACATGTACTCTGACATGTGGTGAGAAAGAGACGGACATATCCACACACACCTTCATAGCCAGATGGAGCTTCTCTGCGAAGAAAGCGGGTGTGTTCCAGGAACATTTCACTAAACGTGAAAAAGACACAAACATTCCCAGTGAAAATATGCAGCGTGCAGTCGCTGCTGTGTCTGACAGCTCACAGTGTTTCTTTATTTGCTTTCATGATGTTTCGCGTGTGAGGTCATGATGTGCCCCACGCTGGAGACTGGGATGTGCAGTTAGTATCATAAGCATTGGGTCTGTCCTGTGTTCGTTTCATGCACTTCTCTTCACTTGTGCTTCAGATGGAAAAAAGATGCTTTGTTTGTTCATTTCATGTTTTTTTGCAGTGCCTTCGTTTGTTCTGGTTCTTTTCTTAACACCCTCCCTCCAGTGTTTTCTCTCTGGATACCACATGTTACATGACTGAGTAAACAGTGAACAGTAAAACTATGCTCATCAAGATTTACAGAGTCCAACCCAGAGTCCCAATGACGCCAACTTTTTTCACATGTACACAAGAAATATCAAAGTCTTATGCGCAAGCTTCCCTTACATTTCTGAGCATGTGCCTACTCCCCAGATAATACATTCTTCCAGCTCCACCTTCAGAACAAACGCTTCATTTTTGGCCCTGAATAAAACGTTGTTTTTCTATTGTTGGCTATAATGTGGATGAACATCGCATCGTGTTCTTGTTAACAACTTCTCCATATAAACATCAGTGGAGCAACACTGCTTGTGACAAAATAAGTGCTTTAGAGCCCATGACAACATGGTGTTCCTGTACATAAATATTACGACATTTGCAACAATCACAGTTAAAGTTTGGGAAAAAACTTCCATATTTATCATTTATTAAGAGATTAACACTCGAAAGCTCAGCTTATCTGCTTCTTAGAGAGTGTGTGGGTGTACAGATTTGATTGACAGTGGCCTGACACTGGCAGCAGAAGCAAACAACCCACAACTTTTATATGTATCTTATGTTGCTAAATCCTGAACAAGAGAACTCCTCAATCATAAAAAGTGAAACCAAATGTGATCAAATCAAACCCTCCATACCAATGTCAATGAGACAGTCCTCAATGTCTCCCTTCAGCTCCATGTCCAGGGCTTTAGGCAATGTGACGTCACTGACGGTGGCGTAGTGCTGGAACACTAACAGGTAAACAGACAAACAACAGGTATTTATGGGTAAATGGGCTACTTCTCGGACAGAAAGCAAACTTTTAGTCAAGGTATGGGATCATTGCGTGTACCGCAAACATCTCTGTCATTTAAAAAAAACAGTCTTCAGCTGGTTTGACTGGATCTTTAGACATGAACTGCCATAATTGATACTCTAAACAAGCATTCATCTGAACTATGGAGCATCGTCATGTGGAAAGAGTATGCGTGCTTAAATAAACCTTCACTTGATACATAAATCTAAACAACTGTTTCTGTTTTTCCTTCAAATGAGTGAACCGTGGACTCCGTGGATGATAAAGATCGTTTAACAAAGAATTATTAGCCTACTTTGCTCCGTATTGTTCCTCCTCTGCTGGGTGTGTTCCACCTGTTACCTCACAGAGTGTGGTTCCACCTGTTTTTCCAGGTGTGTTTGTGTGTACTCTTTGAAATAAAGGTTTTGGCAGATTCAACCACAGCTAAAGCATTCAGACATTTCAAGCACTCACTCTTTGCGAGCTGCTTCGCGTTCCTCTTGGTCAGGATGTCGATGAAGGCAGAAATATTGATTCCTTTGGTATTCTCACCTGCCTCAAACAGAATCTACGGGTAGAAAACAGCAACACGCCATTACACGATAATGTTCTCTGCAAAACGTTTACATTAAAGGACAAGTCCGATGATTAACTGTACGTTTCTTATTGTCAACAATTGATCCTACAAGTATTGTGTGCATCAAAGCCTGATCGTTGTCTTCCGTGCCATAGAGCCACGTTGTTGTTAAAGACACATCAATGAGCCACACTGTAGCCCTGGGTGACATGTCCCTTCATAACCATGAACACACACAATGTTGTTTTGAATCAACTCTACATACTCGGTCTTGCTGCTGGAAATACTCACTAGAGCGCCAAATGTGTATTAATCCACAGCTGAAAATAGTCCCGAACAAGTATCGTATAAAATTGTCTTCTGCTGAGTGACATGTGATAAAAACTACAGCTGTCAGCTGTTTCAGGAAATGACAGAGTCTTATGTTAAAATGAGGATTTGCTGACACACTGAATGTTTTTGAACAGTTTAAAGTAGATTTTACCTCTGCGTCCTTCCGGGCCAGATTGTTGTCGACTTCCTTGCCCTCGTCTTTGTTTGCTTCCAACATGGCCAGAAGGGCCGAGGTGAAGTCACCGCTGGTTTCATCCTCAATAACTTTCTCCAGGTCTGTTTCGTACTCTGAGGGACAAAGAGCATTTCAGCACAAAGACAACAGACTTTGCAATAACATATTTGGGACAAATAGTATGTGGTGGTTACAGTCCTACAGTGCTGCACGGTCGAAGAATTCAGTGTTGTTTTACCGCTGGCTGCACCAGACACACTAAAGAGTGTCAGGTAAAATACCGAAGACGTTACGTTTAATGTGAAAACCTTTGAGGAGCTCAGCATGTTCACGAAAACAAATAAAGTAGCTGCATTGAATCCATCCAAACCTTCCTTGAAGACCCTCTTGATCTCTCGTATCTTCTGGTTTGATCTTGTAGCCAGAATCTCCACCAGGATGTCTTCATGTGTGCCGAAACCCTGTTAGAAAAGAGCGAATGCTGAGTGTGACTGAATTCAAAACATTCAAGGATACATTTGTTTTATTGGACTCTGTAAACACAATAACAACATAAGTGGTATACAAGCATTATACATATTGCCAACAAATGCCAGATACAGCTAAGCTAAACGACTGAAATGAAAAGTAACTTCGAGAGTGAGATTTGGAGATAATTGACGACAGTGATAGTACATAAACCGCTGAGTTACCTTTGTGGCCTTCCTGAGCAGGTAGGCATCAAAGTGAATGGGATCCATGAGCAGGGCCAGAGATACGTCCTCTAAATCTGACCTGAGAACAGACTCCAGATCTTTATCCAGCCTCTGCAAGACACAGGGAACAGCAGCATGGCAGCATGAGGGTACCTCTCGTTCATGTAATCATGGCATTTCAAAACGGACTCCGACTTGCTTTGAAAACGTCAGCGAGCTGAAGAGTACCACGAGCAGAACACAACAAACATGTTTCTGGTGAGGTGTGCCTGTGTACTTTTGTGCCAAAACCAGTTAAATGGTTCTGTTTAAACCTGATTGTGACCAATTAAAATGGTCATCTCTGACATAATATAACATATTGCAACAATAGCACAAATGGACACTTGTCAGAAAACTGACTCAGCAATGTCAGTAACACATTATTAACTGTTTAAAGTTTGCTATTTAGCCTCGATGACACTGGTCGTACCAGACAAAGCAAAGTTGTAGCAGCAAAGCCCTCGAGTGTATTGAATTCACTTTCAAAAGCGAAATAATCTTTCTTTAGGTGGAAATAAGGAGACCAAAATAAAACAGGTAAACAAGTCATACAACGTAAGCCAAGTGGGTTGATATGAGAGAAAATAAGGACTGCAAAGTGAGCTTTAATTTGAATGCAGTGGATCTGGAGAGAATGACTTGTTGCCGTGACATTTGACCTCATTTGTTTTGCAAATCCCTGAGAGCTGAAAACACTTTACATTGCGAGGTCAGGGGGAGGTTTGCTGGACATCTCATGTGTCACTATTTTTCCCGACTTGTGTTCAGCTTGTTGCTGTTATATTCATTTGACCAAACCCGACTCTGTCTTCATGAGAAATTAATCACTCACCTTCCCAGTGGACGCTTCATAAACTACTTTGATCTTCTGTCTCTGCTCGCTGTTTCTCTTCACCAGGATGGCAATGATCACATCCTCGTCCACTTCTGTGAGGGACAGGTTCTACTTTAGCTTACTTTCTTCAAAGCACAGCCTCTAAGACAGACATGTGGAAGTCCTGGGAGAATATTTAGGTCTTTAAAAAACTCCCAGGTTCATTAAAATGATGGAAAGCAGAGGAGCAGCTTGACTTGAGTGAAAAATGTTTTTTCCCGTCGCAAAACACCATCTGCAAAAACATCTAACAAAACCTTAAAAGCATGAGAACACTCTTAAGATAACGTGAGCACACACACCTTTACTTTCAATGGCGCTCTGAAGAGTGGAGGCATCTCGGCTGGCATTGAAGTTGGGATACTGGGCGACTGTTCCATAATACTTGGGTTTGGGTTTACCCTTCACCTAGAACAACAGACATAAATACAAATGTTTCACTCACTCATGGAAGTTGCAAACCACCAGGAATTCAAAGCTGTAGATTATTTTCAGTTTTGAAGATGATTTTTGATTCAGTAGGCAGGCTTCACAGAGCTACAGAGAGTACCGTAAGTCATTTCATGTGAAAAACAATAACGTTCATCGTGAATCCAAATACTCAAGTTCAAGCACCGAAGATTCTCATTAACTTTCACATATCTGCAACATTTAAATGTTGATTTGAATTGCAGAATTAAAAACTGGAGCACCGTAAACCCAAACTAAACTGCGGTTAGCCAACAACAGGTGTATTCTCCTCATGAGGAGTTGCTCTTTGGTGATCTGATACTCACATTATCGGTGTCATCTTCGGGGTCTGTTCTTTTACGGATGACATCTTTGAAGAATTTAGTGAAGAAGGACATGTTTGCTTGGCTGTAAAGTTTTAACCAGAAACAAAAAAAACCGATTTCTGTCAAGGGAAAAAAGGAAACAAGGAAGAAAAATAAAGAATTAAAAGTTGATTTAAATATTTCATATTGAAACATAAAAGAAAAACTCACCTGTGCTACTGCAGACGGTCTTCACGCTCCAGTTTGAAGATCTCAGGTGTTGGTCTCAGTATTTAACTCTTTCTGCAGTGGCTCCACCCATCTCTGTGCAGATGACTTTCAGACAGGTTCATTTTCACCTGCTAAGGATCGGCCAATCGTCTGCCACCTCCCAAAGACAGCATTCCTGCGAGGTGACAGAGGTTCGGTCGCTTCTGACACGTTCGGTGACTCTTCTGTACGGACTTGTACATTTCTGGCACTTCACCCTTTAATCAAACAACATATCAATCACACACACACACACACACACATATGGAGGGGGCAGTGATAAAGTTGACTGTAGCACATATTTTAAAGGAGCTGGTGAAGAAAACACTCCTAAATACTGACCTGAGACTCCGCATTGTTGGTCTTGCACAATTACATGACTGAACCTGATGTTCCACATATTCTCTTGAGCTGATACTGCTGGAAGGGAACTCAACTGATGTTTCACCTGTAAACAGACGTGAAACAAATAATATAAAGCCTTTTCTCTGTGCTCTCTGATGAATTCCCTCAAGTGATGTCACTTGAGTCAATGTTGGCTGGGGAAGAAGACTTCAAGTTTGAAAGTAAAAACATATCTTGGGGTGAGGAGTTAAAAAGAAGTGAGCTCACCAGACCTCTGCAGCCCGCTCCTCATCTCTGAGGGAGCTTGAGTGTCCAACCGAACTGTCGGTGGGCACGTTGCATTGTGGGTAATGTGGTTGTTTTTAGGTTTTGACAAGAAAGAAGAATGCGTGCAATAAAAAAAAGAAAAGAAAGATGTTCCTGGTTCTCCTGCATCGCAACATGTCCTTCTGGATTATATATATATATATATCATTTTTATAAACATTTATATATATATATATATATATATATATAGATATATATATATATATATCTAAAGTAGGATAAAAGATGCTATTCAAAGTTTTTAAACTTTATTCAAAGTCAGAGTCATACCATGAATTACAAAGTCAGAGTAAATGTGAGAGAAAACCAAAAAGCCCGAGCACAGACATCACCACACAATAACATGTTTCTGTGAGTATTGCATATGAAAGCAAAAATACACAATGAGTTGTCTGGATATATGAAAATAATCTACAAAAGTGGACGCGATGAAATCTATTATTTCATTCATCGAAACACCTCAGAGTATTATTTTTGTGCTGTTGTGCTTGTCCCAAAGCCAAGATTCTGTGTTTAATGGTTGTCAGCATTTCCATTCAATTTCCTATTTTACTGGAACTAGCTATACAATGTACACAGAGAGCTTCTACGCAGTTATTTAGTTGTCAAACTATTGGTTCCAAGAATGAACTTTTTCGCTCAAATGTATACTGAGTTTATTGGGCACGTAAAGTTCCTTTGGGATGAACAAAGCTCAATCTATCTCATCTTATCAGAAGTACTGTTGCTATGATTACCTGCAGTTCAATATAGACTGAGCACTGATTTAGAACGTTGTTGAAACAAAGATGTCCTGGTATTGTCTGCATCGTCTCTTCTTACTTTTTGTTCATAGTAGAATTGCACAAAGTAAAGCTTCTGCCCTTTATGTCAAATTTGTTGTCTCATTTGAAGAAACTTTATTGGAACATGCAGTGCAGTGTGAGAACCGACATCATGGCTGATCAACTCATCCATACAGTGCGAGCATGAAAGCAGGTTGTGGTCGTGCAGAAAGGTCAGATTAAAATGCGTTGAATGACTCGGGACCCTCATGAGCGGAAGCATGGATCAACAACACATTCTTTCTTCATGAAGTATAAGTTACTAAAATAAGGTCATTTGAACTCAAATGCCACAATCTCAACACTTTGTTTTTGTGACGTATTCGAGACATGGATGAACTAAGATGGGCTGCGGCACGAACACAGCCTGGCAGGGATGTGATTCTCTCATCCTGTTATCTCGGAGGCGCCCCCCTCCCACGGCCTCTGCCCGGTCCGGCACCTGGCGGTGGTCCATGTCCTCTCGGCCCGGGCGGCCGGCTCACTGGCCCTCGAGCGTTGGGGTTGGGCGATGCCAGAGTCACATCTCTCTGCAAGTCAACGCCTTTACCGGCTGTCCCAGGCCTCGTTTTAGTTGGCTTTGCTTCTGGCTCTGGCTTCTTTACTGTTTAGACGGAGACAGTGATATATCAGCTCAGTATCTAGATATAAAGTCACATTCGATTTGAATTCAGAACCATATAACACCTCAATGAATGCAGTTTACTGACCAGGCTGTGGTGGAGGAGCAGGGGGCATGAGGGATCGGTTTGGCAGCAGGTCCTCCAGGTCTTTCATGACCTGGTTGGTGCTGTCTGTGTTGTTCCTCCGGTTCTTCTCTTCATCCCGAGCCTGGACGGACAGAGACGGAGGGAGACAAGGAAAGACAGGTGGTTGAGAGAAAAAAGTGGGGGAAAACATTTCAGAGACATTCAGGAAGAGAGAGAAAACAATAAGGAGGAACATATCATTATGTTAAATGAGTCTTTTACGTTAACGATGTCAAAACAGTGCTTCAAGGATAAGGCTGACAATCCAATGAAAAGACCAAAACAAACAATGCGCGTCCGTCTCTCAATACTTTCCCTTCCCTGTCTGTGGCTCTCAGCCCCAAGCCCATTGGTTCCTACTGAAGACGTGAATCTTTAAAAACTGTTCACAAAAGTTTGATTTATAGAAAGGCTCAGCAGTTTCCTACAACAGCAGGTCACTGTTGTTTTTATCAAATGGTGCATATGTTGTGGATTATTTTTCGGGCGCGGATTCATACAAATTTCAGCCTGTTCTACTTCTTAGGGCGAACCCCATTCTCTACTTACCATCTGCATCTTCTTCTTCAGCTCCATGTTGGCGTGTTGATAGGCCTCAGACACCGAGTTCAGATAGTAGATGGCCAGTCTGTGAAGGAGAAATGATGGGATTTGTAATTTTTCAGTGGCTGCAAAGATACACTTATTATGTGTGTGTGTGCGTGTGTGTGTGTGTGCGTGCGTTCCACTGTGTCTCCTCTACACTCACACCATGAGCAGTACAGCTGGTATGATGAGGCCTGGGTTGGCTGCATAGCTGAAAAGTGTGCCCAAGAAGGCTGGCAGGTCCAGGTCGATAGTCTCCATGATCACATCAAACATCTTCGCCTTCCCACTGCAAACATCCACATGGTCAACATGTGTGTGTGTGTGTGTGTGTGTGTGCTTGTGTTTTTACACATCCTCTATGTACGAGTTCTTTGTGTACGTGCTGTTACCTGAAGGGTCCGCAGTCAAATGAAGGCGGCAGGGTCATGATGGTGAACACGACGGGCAACAGACTGAGGAAGAGGATGAGGAGCAGCAGACCCATGTAGAAGTTGTTGGACTTGGAGGCCTTGAAGACTCTCTCGTGTGGGACGTTGGTGGCCATGACAGCCCAACACTGATAGTACATGGAGCTGAGGAGGCGCAGCACGTTGATGCCGACCAGCCCAGGAGCATAAAACGCACCCATCCTGAAGCACACAGAACATGACAGCACGTCATGTGATTAGATGCTGTGTGACAAATCATTAAATATGAAAGCTTGGGGCAACGGACAAATAAAGTTCATACCAGATCATTCCTTGATTGAAAACCAATCCAAGTACATTACCGCTGATGTCAAACTCTCCATATGACGGCTGAAAGTGAACGGAGAAAAGGATTACTTCCTCTTTAGAGCAGTTAAATAAGTCACCAGGTCAGCAGATAGAGAGCTGGATTTCAGGTAAGTTACTTAATTAGACCTTTGACAGAAAGAATAACGATATCACGTCAACAATATCAGAAGGAGAATCATTCTGACAATCCAGATTTTGAGACATTTCACACAAAAATCACACAATTGTGTGTTACAATACTTGGATTTGTAAATAACGTTTGGTTCGTCACGGTAGAAAATGTATTTTTCTCAGCAGACATTTCGACATGTTTTCAGGCACAAGATGAACAGGTGAGCAAGTTCCAGGAGTAACCTACATGAAGCGGACGCCCCCTCGCTGAAATGTCTTTACTGGGATCCATATTGGGATTGAACCACAGTTAAAGCTATTAGTTAGGCTTGCACTTTTACTGATATAACATGACATGAATGCATCTTACTGCACAGTGAACACAGCAACAACTAATACAAATCATAAAGGGTTCGTTTGATTGAAATTACTACGCATTGACAGCTACATTAAACAGCAGTGTTCACCCTGTTTTCCACCTGAATCTGACTTCTTACATGCTCACAATTTAAAAATGTTTTCTGAAATTGTCGTGTCAGTGGGACAATCACCAGTGTAAATAACTAAATGATTGATGCTGCTTTGGTTTCAGGGACCTGGTATTGTGCATGCTGGCTCACTTTAATAGTAACAGAAGCTGCTATTCCATCAAAGCGGGGAACAAAAAGTTCACCACTTACTCAGCTGTGGACCAGTTTTAGAAACACCCTCAGTAAACCTTTTAAATGCTTCAGCTGTCGGACTCACAAATCCAGCCTCCAGGTCCCAGCACCAGCAGTAGTTGAGGAAGCGAACAATGACAGCTCGAGCAAAGTCACCGATCAGGATGGTCAGGTAGGACACCTGGATGTCCGACACTGTCAGCTTCACAAACTCCTGGAAGGACACACATTGAGGAAAGTGAAACGGGGACACAGAGGTTTGTGCCTCGGTTTATCTGATGATATTTTTTTGTGATTTTTCTCACAATGCCGACGGCGGTCTCCCAGCAGGGTCCTCTGATGACATCGCCGGGGTCCATGGGGGGTATGGGGGTATCGGTGCCGTTGAGCATGAGCGTGTAGTTGGCGTAGTACTCCTTCATGGCCCAGATGCTGGCGTTCTTAATGGAATCCTCTTGTTCCAGCTACGGGACACAAAGTGAATCAGTCAACAGTGACACAGGTTTAAGTTAACTGTGACACAAAACAAAACAATGCAGTTTAAAATGTATGACATATCCTGTGAGCAAACTTGACATTTGACATACCAAGTATGGTACCAGAGGAAAGTCCGAAATGTAAAGAGTCACACTTCTTTGACTTGATACTCGAGAAAAAAAACTGTTCAGCTGGTCAGTTTGAAAAAAGGAGAACTCACACGCACGCGCACTGCTGCTATACCTTAGTGTTGACCTCGTCAAACAGGGCGAACAGAAAGGTGTAGAGGTTTCCCAGGAAGAGGGCGAAGATGCGTCCGAGCTGCCACTTGAGGGCGATTCGTGGATGGTAGTCCTCCAGCTCAGCGATGGTCTCAAACAGAGGAGGACACACCAGCCCCAGCAGAGACATGATGAGCTCCAACTGTCCAAAACAGGCACAATCACCAAAAACATCTTGATGTAAAATAAGTATTTCATTAGAACAGACAACACTATTTTATTTGCCTATATGTTTCGGCTGAGTGGCATGTGGCGGTGGAAAGTCTTTCCGCTACTGTGTTTGTTTTGTCAAATGTGTGTTACAACATTACCTCGTTCTTCTCGTACCAGCTGAGGTCGGTCCTGTTGGCGAACTCCTGAGACCTCTTCACCACGAAGTAGATGAGGTATCCGCTGCCGCCGAGGCTGCAGGTGATCAGGACGTTAGCCATGACTCTGAGGAACCTCCGCAGGTGAATGTTCTCGTCCTTCTGGTTCTCCTGCTCATCCACGATGGACTCCTGTTCTCGCCAGGAGCAGGAACAGAAAGGATTTACAGTCATTAGCGGTGTAGCAGTGAGCTCAGATGGGACCAACCTTTGACTGAAAAGTACAGCACACGTGTAAAATGGTTGGTATCGTTTACCTTGAAGCTGGTAGTGATGGAGGCGTATTTGTTGTCAGCGGTCTCTGAGTTGCCAATGAGGTAATCCCAGCTGGTGAACATCTTCCAAGCAAATGTGAACTCGCCTTCGTCTCCGTCTCCACCGCCGACATCAGCGTTCTTGGCCATTCTGGAACAAACAAAACAGCCTTCCTAATGGGCATGTAGGCAGACAAACCTGCACATTATCAAAATAAAATGTTGATATTTGCATCACAAACGAGTGAATTCAAACAATAGTTTTATCTTGATGTCTTTAAGTTCCGTTATCCCTGTGTTTGTTTGAGTCCTTGCTTTGTTTTGTCACATTTAAAAAACTAAATCAAATCAAACTATCAAGAAATTGTATCCAACTCAAAAGACAGTAAATGTATGAAAAGCAACCACATAAAGCAACCCGAGCAGGTTGCTGCTGCAGACTCACGTGCGGATCACGACCATCAGGCTGTAGCCGAAGGTGCCGATCCCGACCATGAGGTAGGACAGAGGCAGCCTGAACTTCAGCAAGCCGATGGTCCTCTGGTTGTTGTAAAAGCCGTAGAACAGGACTGAATATTTGCAGTAGCCCTAAGAAAAAAAAGGACGTCATTATTTACTTTTTGCATTAGTTTTACAACTCTGGGAAATGAAGGGTGAACTAAAAAGAAACGGTGTGGTTGAATTACTGAACGAGCAAACTGAATCTTCTCTCTCAGGCTGTTGTGGTTGAAAGATTCGAAGATAATCAGTAGTAAAATAGATATGAGCTGTGCAATCTAGAGAAAGTTCTTTACTTTTGGACTCTTTACAGCATCACTTGAAAATGTATGCGCTAAAACCATTGAGGGTTGGGCTGTTTGTATCATCACATATCAGACTCACGTTGAAGTCCATGAGGACAGAGTAGTCTTGAGCGCTGTGCTGGTCTGGAGTAGGTACAGTCTTCCTGGGAATGGACCCGTAGGGAAGGCCCATCAGAACCTGGAAAATAAGCAGAAACATTTGAATTGATGAACTCAATTCCACATATCACTCTCCAGGTGAGCTTTCCTCCTGCCATCAGGGCCCCTATCGGGCCCCTAACAACCTGCCCATGAAAATAAAGCTGGCTGAGTCAGCATCATCTCTTGATTTCATTTCTTATATCGAAAAGCATTTCCTGATTTTACTTAATTTATCTGTATATTTATCTAAATATTTTTATTTACATTAATTTCACAGTAAAAAAAAAAAATCTTTCAAACTATGAGTAATTCTTTGCTTTATGAATGGATTTTATTCCAGCTTTATGATTCAGTAACACATCATTTCACCTCAGGGATGACCACCAGTCCAAAAGTGAAACCAAAAAGGACCAGGTTCATGCCGTACATCCAGCGCAGGAAGATAAAGTAAGACGCCACCGATGACCCGAAGTGACCTGAAGACATTGAGGGGGTTAATTAACTCGGCATCTGTCCACTAGGAGTCGCTGTTCAGCTGATAAACACCGCTGTGTGCTGTAAACGCAACTTACTTTCCACATCTTTGATTTTCCTCTCCCACGGGATACAGGCTGATCTGAAATTCTCAAAATCCCTCTGGAACTTGATCCATTTCTGGGATAAAAAAAACAAAACATTCAAAATGATTGATAGAAAACACACACACAAGAAAAGAAAAGATAGAAAGTTTGAATTTTGTGCTGACCTTTTTCATCATCACTTTGTAGGCGAACCACTTCCTGCCTTTCCCTTTGCCCAAAGCTCCCTCAAACTTATCCACAAACTCTTGAGCCTCCCTGTGAAGAAACAAGGTCACGTGTGAGATGCATGTTTATTAGCGGGAGCTACTTGTGTTTTTTCCATCTTGATTTTGACATCAGATCATAGTTTCACTGTAAAACAAATATGTTCACATATGCCGAAGGGTAAAATGAACCCAAATATTCCACCTACAAAGTTAATTGAAATTGCAAATGATTCATTCTCATGTCAAGGCTGGATACATGGCTCAGAGATTCTCTGACGAGCTGAGAAACATGTGTCTCAAGCTGGAGACTAGAACAGATGTATGATTACTTCAGGTCTACGAGCCTCCTCTTCATCCTCCACGGCTTGTTCCTGATGGTGGCAATCAACTTCTTCTTCTCCTCCACCTCCTCCAACAGCTGGGCCATCTCTCCCTCTGACAAGGACTCCTCCTCCTCAGAGTCTGAGTTGGAATCAGATGAACTGGAGCAGAAAAGGGCAATGCAGAGGGAGAAGGGAATTTGTTGAAGCAAACGCAATTGTGAATTACTCTTCTCGCTGCTTCAGGCCAAAGAATATTTCTGTTAAACAGAGAAAACAAGACGAACACTCAACAGCCTTGCTGGCGGCTCTGAGGCACTAAAGCACACCGCCCAGATAGCAAAACTCATCTGGCCCATTGTTGGGCCACATGATTGCGTTTCTTCTGGCCCAGTATACGCCCGGGTCCTCGGCCCGAAACTTGCCAATTTACAGAATGACTGTCAGATGAAACGTAAGAGGACCTGGCCCGATGCGTTTTAAACACATTGTAAAATGCTGTGGGCCAGTTCTGGCCCACGTACTACAACATTCTAACTTTTATAATTAACCCCAGCTTTGGCCCAGCTCTGGCCCAAATACTGATATCAGATTACGAATGTGCTGCAGGCCCAGACCTGGCCTATGCACTGCATTATGGGTTGTGTTGTTGCCATGGATGATCTAAAAGAGACAAACAGGGATCTCATTCTGATTGGTGAAATAAATGAGAAGACTATTTGTGCTCAGCAAAAAGAAAAAGTCCTCGAAAAAGTCCAATCCTCTCTTCAGGAGGAGAGAAATTCATACGCAGTTTTAAAAAACAAACTGGACCTGGACCATAATGTGGCAAAGGAAGAAGAGTTTAAAATAAAAAGAGCGCTTCTCGAGTTAAAAAAGCGAAAGAGGCCAAGCAGTAAACCACACGCTCACCATGACCGTTGAAACTCTGGAGGACAGACTGAGGAGTTTGGAGGCAGAGATGGAAAAATTAAGGGAGGATCACCAAATATTGCAGACTAAGATTAAAGGAGAAAAAAAGGCGGAAAAGAAAGTGGATGCAGCACCAGCTGATGTGCCACATACATGCACCGTACACATACATGTGAAGCCGTATGTAATGTTAGGTTTGTTCGTTCGGATTTTATTGTCATATACATTCCTAATCTCCTTTTCTTTTGCCTTGTGTTTTGATGCTTTTAATGGTTTTATGTGAAGCACTTTGAATTACCTTGTTGTTGAAATGTGCTATACAAATAAACTTGCCTTGCCTACACAGTAAAATCGACAGTGTCAATGAAACACTTAAAGAGTCAATTTTAACACTGATTCAGTGAACATATGGTCCCTATCTACAGAGTGTTAAAGCTTCACTGGACACAGTGTTACATTTTTAGAGTCAATTTAACTCTGGTTAGAGGGGGGCGGAGCTTACCAGAGTACAGAGTTCTTTCCAGAGTACACTTGTCGCAGTGAACAATGACATCAACACTGGGGGGCGTTTTACTCTTGCTGTTGTTGTAATAACTCTGAAATAGTCAATGTACTTTGACAATGCATATTTGACACTGGGGAATTTACTGTGTAGATGAGAGCCGAGTGTGGTGACCTCACTCGGCTCTCATCGATGGACGCTCAGTGCGGTGATGTGTGATCCATCGATGATGTGTGATGTGTGATCCATCGATGATGTGTGATGTGTGATCCATCGATGGACGCTCAGTGCGGTGATGTGTGATCCATCGATGTGTGGTGCATATCCCCTGGGGGTGCGCGCACCACACTTTGGGAATCCCTGCTATAGAGCAACAATGCTTCCGTGACCAAAAAAAATCACTCTGGCTGATCAAAAACTGTATTACGTGCAGACAGGTAGCCTACTGAGGGATTGCAAGTCGACAATGTTTCATTTTGACGGGTCACACGCCAAAAAGGCTGAGAAATGTAGGGACGGTGAGCATAGCAAGCATTGTTCTTAGCCTAGTTTAGTAGCTTGCCATGAAGTTTGTTCCAGATATTCATGCTCCCCAGATGATAAAACCTTTTTCATTTTGGCATATCACTTTCTGCAAGCACCACCCTCACACCAAAAATTACAACTTTGTACACTGAAAACTACAGATTTCCATGTATTAAGATGGGAGGGTTATTCTATGAATTGGAAATGACATTGTCCATTAAAGAAATGTGGATCTTGACTTAAAGGCCCTTGTTAAAATAACTAAAGTACCTGACTTCTTACCTGTCGTCCTTTTTCTTCTTCTTCTTGTCATTGTCCTTGTCTTTCCCCTTGTCTTTCCCTTTGTCTTTCCCTTTGTCTTTCCCTTTGGCATCCCCCTTCTTACCCTTACTGTCCTCCGCCTCTTTCTGTCCTTTCCTCCCTCCTCCCTTCTTTCCCTTCTTCCCCTTCCCCACATCGCTGTCCTCTTCATCACTGTCCTCAGCTTTGCCTCCTTTCTTCCTATTGGCTGCTCCTTTTCGCTTCTTCTTGGGAGCCTCGTCCTCGCTGTCATCCTCATCATCATCGCCAGCCCCACGTTTCTTGGTGGGCTTCTTCTTGTTCGCCACCCTGCGCCCCCTGGGAGCTTCATCATCCTTGTCTTCGTCCTCACTGGCGGGTTTTTTCCCTCGGCCTCTTCCTTTTGCACCTCCTCTTCCAGCTCCCTGTCTCCTGTTCGCTCTCCTCTGGGTGCCGTCGTCTACATTATGACCAAATAAAACAGACAAAATACCGCATTTGGTCTTCATGTTATTTGATTGTTAGACAACAATTATTTTCAAATCAGTTCCATGACGTGGTGTTTTATCCACTCACCATCACTGCCACTCAAATCACCGTCAACCTCAATCTCAACTGAGGAAGGACACACAAAAAAGCAAAACAATCAAATTCTCAAACAGCTCAAGTGACCACGAGGACATTCATCAACAATGCCCACAATTACAATTGTGTAATGTCAGTCAGTCCACCACTGTGGTCCAGATGTAAATATGTTGCTAAGACATTCATGTTCTCAACAGGTAGGCTACTGTGATAATACATATCATAGTCAAAATTGTAATTGGACCATTCATTTGCTAGATGATCAAGTACCTGCTAAACTGACATCAGCCTCAACTGCACTTTGTGTTTAGTGCTAATTAGCATGCTAAGATGGAGAACATTGTAAACATTAACTGCTAAACATCAGCAAGCAATGTTAGCATGCTGATGTTAGCATTTAGCTTAAAGCCCCATTGTGCCTCAATTCAGCGTCACAGAGCTGCTAGCGTGGCTGCAGCGTAGATACAGACATGCACTCGCCGACATTTACCAAAGAAAAACAAAACAATGGTCACCCTTTCTTGTAATTGAAACTTTTCTGTCAAATAATCTATCTCTTAGCAATCTCATTATTCTAAGACATTTCTTAAATGTCAAAATAAATAATAAAAACACCTCTCCAATTTTTCTTTTGGGAATGTGAAATGCACTTATATTCAAATTAAGACTTTTTTTTACAATAAAGTTGTAAGGTAGTAAGGTAGTACAATAGTGAGCTCCCATGTTCTGTGATGGGGCCTGAAACTTGAAATGATTGGATTTTTTTTTCTTTCACTGGAAACACAAATAATGAATGATATATCATTGCACGAGGTGTTACTCATCACATTACATGTTAAAATGGCAGAAACACGCTTCCTTTTCTCAAAAACACCAATTAAAGAAATGGCGAATATTTCAATTGTTCCAATGATTTTGCTAATGATCAAATAGCTGAAAAACGAATGAAATTCCCGTCAGCCTCAGCTGTACTTTGTGTTTTGTGCTAAGTAGCTAATGTTAGCATGCTAACACACGAAACTCTCTGTGGGGTTGTTGAGATCTAGTTGTATGAAGCTGTTTTTCGATGATTATGTCTCCAATTTCTTTACTGAATATGCAAACTAGCCCCCTAATCCTTTGAAAGTATCTTCAACATGCATTTGGTATCATTTCCTTAACCCGGCCTAAATGTAGTTCCACAGTGGGTGGAGACCAGTGGAAATATGAGCAGAACCTGCGATGATGTCCCTGCTTGTGAGAAAGGGTCAAAAGTCACATGACCTAAGTCCACACCTCTGGTATTAAAGCGTTTGATGTTGTATAAAGTATAGCAGTAAGTGTTCTTACATTTTAGTGCACAAATTCTTCTTCAAAATGTCTTTTAACAGAGGAAAAAAACATTTCTCTTCCGAAATGAACCAGGTAGCATCACACATTTGAACGACCTACACAACTTACATCATTATGACCTAAAAAGCAAATGATTCCAGTCCTCGGATCTTTAACTCACCATCATCGTTTGAAACTGTATCTCTTTTTCTCGGCATGATGAAAAATAAAAAGCGTCCGTCCCCTGAGTCCTCTGCAGCGCTGGCCCGGTCTACACCCCAGCAGGTTGGATCTCTTCTCTCTCGGCTCCACGTCAGCAACCAACTCAGGTATCTGACAGCACCGTCACTATGATGACTGCTGCATGTGACCTGCTCTCAACAGGTGTTCTTGGATAGGTGATAAACTATATAAAATATATCTTTTATCATAGTAACATCCTAGGGTCACACCACGGCTCATATCAGGCCCTGAGCTCTTAAAATGAGTGTGGCTCTACTTAGCTCGGCTTGACAAATGCAACCTGCTTTGTTTTTCCTAAATGGACACAGGACCATCTACAGTGCCTAGAGACACTCTCACTCGTCTTGTTATTGGAGACCACACACACGTACACACACACACACATGCAAGAAGACCAGACGCCCTGAAGATTTAATGAAGGTTTAGGTTTCTCTGTGAGGCTCATTAGGCAAACAGTAAATACTCGGAGATGACTTTGCAGTTCCAGTATTTCTGTTTTGACTTGTTTTTTAAAGAAACACAGCAGGTACAACGTCAGCGAACCCGCTCAACAGACCGACATCAGCTGTGTGTGGGCCGAGCTGAAACCGTCCGAAGAAACACCTCATATAAACCCATTAAATAATAGAGTGGAGCTCATTTTTCACGGCCGAAATGACATGCTTGTCGGTTCCTCACAGGTGAGACGTGAATCACACCCTTTCAGACTTGTGCTTGTGCACGTCAGGTGACACATCAGCTGCATTCCTGCCCACCTGTTCAGGGAATATGGGCACAAGTCCATATGTTGAGAAAGTGGTGTAATTAGTTGATCCTATTTAGATCCTCGAGCACTAATGTAGTTCATCACACAGACCAAGCATTTCTTCAACCTAAAGTGGAGATTTTGTAAGTTTATTTATGTATTCATATATATTTAAAGCAAATTCATGAGGGCTTACATGCATGCACACATTGGTTTGTGTGTATTAAGCTGTCAGTATGCTCCAGAAATGCTTGTTGAATAGCTTTGGTACATCTTTACACAGGTATATCCGTCACTTGTTATGTGAACAACTGAGTGCACCGCTATGAATGTCCTCCATGAAATACTGTGCAATGTGTGCCTTAATCCCCGTATTTAAACAATATGGAGGCCTGGGTTTAATTAAACCTGGGTTATATGAACAGAAGTGTTCTAGTTGTAAATCCAGTTCTTTGAATATGTCCACAGGCGGAGCCTCCATTATGTAAACCAACAGCGATTAGTAGGTTCATTTTATAATTAGCCGATTGTTTAGTCTATGAAATGCCAAATGCCCTGAGTGCCCCTCTCGATACCCGCTGCAGGGAAATTCTGTTTACAAGAACTAAACAGCTGAAAATAACCATTTCATTCAAATCTGGACACGTTTATAATCTTGACACGCATTTCTAAACACATGCATGTCTAAAAACCTAAACTACATCAATATTTCATGCATCACCACCATTGCATGAGCAATTAAAAGTTAATGGAAGTAGTCTCACTGATGCTGCATTATTACTGCACATCTGTGACCGAGCAACAAAGCATGACAAAAGTACTGACAAATAAATACAATTCAATGTAAAAATGCTGCTTCAAAAACATGTTTTATTCCATGTACAGTCAGAATTGGGAATATTAAACTCTAAATATTACTACAGGTCATCTTGTGATGGGATCACATCAGCCGTGATGGCAAATCGAGGGGCGTGAAGTCAACTTCCTAACCCCAAACAGTGTTGACTGTATGTATCATCTCTTTATATTTACAGTGGAGTGGTCTATTCATGGGGTAAATCTTGATATTCATTTGTTTTTAAGAGTTTCATCATTTTCACCAAATGATCAATAAGTGTACAGTAAGTGTAGTCACGTTTGAGCTTTTGTTTTAAAGCCACAAGTTGTTAAATGGGATAAAATAAGTTTGTTATGCCACCTGGTGGCTATTGGCTGTAAATTGACAGTTATATACTAACCAACAATTATTTGTCACTTACCTATTCTCCAGAGTGAGTACCTTTACTTCAAACACTTTATTTTACGCTTTATAGATGTTCTTCTAATCCCGTCTAATAATTGTGCATTTATTGTGAACAATATAATTTTACTTTACGTGTTCCAGAAACATGATTAGCAACCTGACTGACTGCGCAACAGAAGTGTGTTAATAATGTCGCTGGTGTGTGTGTGCATCAAAACATACAGCCCTCATGGTGAGGCAGGGGAGCAGGTGTCATAGCGTGACCCGAGGCCACGCTCACTGCAACAGATCCCGTTTCCCTGCAGAGACACCAGTCACATAACAGATGAACCGCCTGACATTTAAATACTGCCGTCTGTCGGTTCATCTGCTGATGTTGCACCGAACGTCTGCACCCGTTCAACGTAAACTTGGTTTATGTTTCATTAAAGTGCTGTAACAAAGATATGCTTACAAAATGTATTCCAACACTCTTGATATCTTTCTGGACAAATGCTGGTGAAAACTAAAGCTCAGTCATCCTTTCCTTACCCGGTTAAGGTGGTACACCGGGCTATTTGATGTCAAATTAGTATACAGACTACTGCACCGCGAGAGGTAAACATTCATAACATCCTCCAAGATTATTCAGTATCGATGTACGCACGGGTGTGGTAGGAAAAATATAATTCCTACATGAAGCTGTTCACAACTTTTGTGGATTATTTTTTCCACGAGTGTCATTAGTGTCCAGGACAATATCTCCAACACTCAGCAACTAACACCAACAAATTTACATTGATAAAAACCACTACAGGTAAAAATAAAATATGTATTTTGATCTTGATGTAAACTGTTCCTGTCAGACAGATTGAGTGTAACTGAACATTGAATTGGTCACATTTCCTGAACGCTGATCGTTCCAAAGTTTACACTCAAGAGAGAAAACTTCTTCCCTTCGACAGCGGCTACTGTAAAACAACTTTATATCGATAAAAGTTCAGAAATGAAGGACAACTTATACACTTGTTTCGACAACCGTGACAAACTGAAGAGCCATGAATTCTTGATTTTATATTTGTGAACATAAATTTACATCATACAATTATTTCTTTATTATTGGAAGATTACGCACACTGCAGTATATAAATAAAGATGTTTGTACAAACTTGCATAACTAAAAAGGGTAAAAAACAAAAACACACGTTAAGCAGCCAGACCAAAACAAAAAATAAATCAAAAACTGAAAATGATTAATAACCTACGACCACAGGCCTAAGTCACCGCGGCACACAACCACTCAGTCTCATACAACAGACACATTTACTCCCACAAACACACACACGTGTGTTTGATACGCAGTATGCAACAGTCCAACACGTCAGCTCACATTAAAAATTGAGGAAAACATTCAAGAGTGAAGTAAAAGAAGAAATATTAGTGGAGCTAAACCCTTTCGAAGGCAAAAATGAATACAAGTTCAGGCTACTTGTCATACAACAACACACGCCACTTCTCTGGAAAACGGGGGAAAACAAACATTTTAACGAGTATCGGTTTGAAAGACCTGAAGGCTACGTCGACGTGCCTGCAAATCAGATCCCGGGGCACAGCGTTCAGCCCACGATCAACAGGAGGGAAGAAAATAAGTAAACAGTTAAACTACGTTGTGTTTCTAGTGCCGCACACAGCGGGAGGGAAGGAATATGAGCAACAAACTGTCTCTTTTTTCATTTTTTTTCTTCAAAGTCTCTTCAGCAACATGTCTGAGCTGTGTGTTAGAGAGAGAGAGGGGGGGGGGGGGCACACAGAAGCATTTGAGGCCGATAACTTACCAGGACGCAAAGTCTGGCAGGTAAGGAGGGTTAAACTCGGACCCCACAGAGTGAAGTGGAGGCCAAAAAACTGAAACGAAAAACAACCATTTTGCTACTCAAGCCAGCAGAGAGCAAGCACGGCTGAGACAGCGCCATCAGCGAACAGCAGGAAAGGTCCAGAGTCCAAACGGGCCCAAGTGTCCGAGCTCTTTCCAGGCAGCACAGCCATCTTCTAAAAAGTTCAGCAACCTCTCGCAGTCACTTCCAATGATATGGAGCCCCCCCCCCCCCCCCCCCTCCTCCACATATACAACCCTTCAAAAGTGTTAGACACGCACTAAAACAACAATGAAAGCTGAAAATATATGTGAACTTTCATGCACTGGGGAAAAAGTCTTGAATGTGACACAAACGAGGGGAAAAGAACAAAAACAGGTCCTTCAGGAAGAAGGCTGGGCTCAAGTCCATTCTTTTTTTTTTTTAAAGCCTATAGATCCCAGTGTTCAAAGTCAAACTGAGTCCTTTTCATATTCTCTGGATCTTGTCAGCAACAACCACGGGGTTCTCTTTGCGAATCCTGTCAGCAGCTTCGGCTCTGTAGTCGTACGGACAGTTATGCTTATCTGAGTAACGGTGAAGTCCACAGAACAGATTCCCACAGCGGCAGTCGAAACCTGAAAGGCCACAGCAGAGGACAGGTCGCGTCATGTCAGTAAAGTGCTCACAAATGCAAAACATCCCCGACTGTAAACATCCTGGCACACATGATGTTAACCTTAAAAACTCATCTTTTACAATGACTGACTAGAGACAGATCTCAATATTCTGTAGTCACAAGACGTTGGACTTGAGTGATGCCTTTTGCAGGATCCTTCATACAAGAAGCTTCTGTAAAAATATTTTTAAGGACCTACTAGGAAAACTAATTCTATTTGTGCCTTTATCAGACAGTGACGAGATAGACAGGAAACAGCGGGAGAGAGGTGTGTTCACAAGGCGCTACGTGAAATCAATAAACTTCTCAACTCATTATCTGTCACTCTCCTTTTTGTCTCTTTCTGCCTCAAGCCAAATGTCTTACTTTTACATTTGCTGCAAAGGTTGTGATGGATCACTAATGTTCTGCTTCTTTTAAAATCAGCCACAGCTAAAAGTAAAAGTGTATCCGCCGCTCGTATTCTGCTGTGGACTGCGTGACAAAATGGCAGATAAGCATAGCTTGCTGTGCTCTGGTTTGACCAAATTGTGTTTAAAAGCCAGAAACGCAGCTGCTATCGGAAATAACTAAACTACAATACATAAATGAAAAGAACTAAATGAACTTGACCCAGTAGGAAAAGAACAAACCCGGGACTAGTGGTGACATGAAGTCGGTTGTTGGTGTCACTTCTTACCTGTAAGGCCGACCTTTTTGCGGCACATAAAGCAGCGAGCCTTCTTGGGTTTTTGGGGCTCTGGGGCTTTGGACTGCTCAGCAGAGGGATGAGAGGCGGAGGATGTGGGCTGAGTCAAAACTGGAGATGCAGCAGAAAAACACTTAACTCAGTAAAGTACCCGACATAGAATTGTAAAAAGAGTAATCATTTCTCAGACTAAAACCCCCCTCGTGTATGTAATCGGATGTAGACATGCGCAATTTTATATTGCAATGTTAATATACAGTACTGTACTTTCCGGCATATAAGCCGCTACTTTTTTCCCCACCCGCTTTGAGACTGCGGCTTTTACACCGATGCGGCTAATGTATGGATTTTTTCGTAGCTTTGTGCCACCAAAGTCGGATACGGATGTGTGTTAGAAAACATGAGCCCACACCCGTGCTCGCTAATGGATTGGTCATTACCAGCCATGACGTCTCCGTCCCCGATTCGTCACACTCACTATCGTTATAGTTATCACATAACTCGCTCGCACAACAGCTAGCAGCTGTTGTGCTAGCAGCAACTGACACCGCTGGTCACGGCGCTCGCTAATCGCTCCAATAACAGCTGATTCCTCCACAGAAATGCAGACTTTTACTGAACTGTAAAAGTCTGCGGAGGAATCAGCTGTTATTGAAGTGATTAGCGCGAGCCGTGACCAGCGGCATCATCAGCCCTATTAAGCGGCCAAGCCAGTTAGCCGTAAATGCTATTCAGAGCTACGAGTTACAATAACAGTTATTGCCTCGTTGCTTTTAGATTCTAATGAGAAGACACGCTGCTTCGTTTTACTTCTTCCGTTTGGTAGCCTTGAGAGACCACAGTCTGTAAGTATGTCTGTATGACGCATGAAAAGATGTACGAAGATATATTATATTCCCTAATGCTAATCGCGGTTAGCATTTCCCCATTGGCGGTAATGTTAAAATTAGCTTAGAAGCTAGCGAGTCGGACATGTTATGATGTTCAGAGAAGAAGACAACTTTAGTCCTGTTAAAAGCATCTTGCCGTTCAACGGGGACACCTGCGGCTTATCTATGTACACATTATTTTTTTCTTTTAAAAAATTAGCTGGCGCGGCCTATATACAGGTGCGCTCTATAGCCCGGGAAGTACGGTATGTTGTCACGGTACATTTTGTGGAGTTTAAATTTAAAATAACCAGATGTATCCGTTTATGGCCGACACATCAAGGTACTACATTTACATCCAACCCACCTGGGTCTGTGAGCTCTACTTTGCTCCCCGATGCTCCTGTCTCCTCACAGGAGAGACTCATCTCAGTCATCTGCTGTGTTACAGACATGGCAGTTGAAACCCCACTGCAATGGATACAGGACAAAATGAGTAACAATAATTACATAACCATGTTTTCATATATTCAACTGTCTTTATCAGCTGAAGAGACACTCATGAGATCCTACTACGGATGTATTGTTGCAGGTTTAATGGTGCCTTTAACTCAACACGAGTTTGTAAGTGGAAACATTTTAACAGCAAACTAAGTTGACAAATTCTGCATTTTTTTCCAGATGTTCTTTAATAATTACATCCAGGTTTAGAATTAAGAGCTCTGCTGCACAATTAAAAACTAATCTCTGTTGTTTAGACTTAAACCTGAATTTAATATAATGTAATCAATATGGAGATGTTTGCTCTGTATTGCTTAACAACACTTTGCCTTGTTGGCTAGCCATCTTAAATTTGATCTTCCTTAATATTAAGAGTTTTCAAGTTTGGTGCAGAATGATTTTAAGTTGAAGACTTTTATTAAAAATGAATTCTTGTTTGTTGCTCTACTCTAGGGGATCCCTCACCTGAAAGCTTCGGTGGCCGCAGCAGAGGCGGCGGCCTCAGCTGCCTCCTCTGCAGCAGCGACTGCAGCAGCTGCAGCGTTATTCAAGGTGGCCTCCAACCTCTGGATGGCAGAAGCCTCGGCTGCGGGGCCACCGCTGCCGCCTGAGGGAGAATTCACCAAATGTTACAGTCGGACGCGTTACGGCCGGGCACGTTACGTTACGGCCGGACACAGAGGTTGGGAGTTTTATCCAACGTCCAAAAAAAACTAATTGTGTGATGGACACAGAAGGTCTTACCAAGAGCACTCAAAGTACTGACTCCTCCATTGTTCTGCCTTGACAGCTGCTCCTTATGGCACACAGAGCACATGCCATTAGTCCTAGGGTTGCCATAGAAACCACAGCCATTAGCACAGGGCATAGGAACCGGGCTCTGATTGGTCTCCTGGGCCATGATGAGGTCTGCCGCCGGGTGTACCTGAGGATACAAACAAAGACGCACGCTGGAGTGATACAGGGGAAAGGACCGGGCGTAATAAACTATAAATAGACCTCCAGAAGAAGAAGAAGAAGACGACAACGACATTTTCAGTGCGATGCTTCATAATAATCTGATAAAGTTAGACTCTTGACTTGATTTAAGTGAACAAACAAATATCTGTAATTCACAGGTCAGAACAGTGTATTTTCACCCCTGGCTGCAGTCTTCCTGACAGTCAACTCCACTTAACACACCCATACCACACTACGCATCACCTGGTAGCTATTTGATTTAATGTATTTAATACAACATTAAATTGAGATTTGCATACGGTCACTGACTGAGAAAGGCTCCTTTCCCAAATAATCTGTTAATAAGCTTTTTGTGGCGCTTTAACTCACACCTCACAGTGACTGAGACAGCTATGGTGTCATCACATGACCCAAGTGTCACGAGATAGTGGTTTCGGGGAGAGATCTCAACTTATCCTGTTTCAAAGATGTTCCTTTGCATTGTATGCAAATATCTTCTTGATCTTCACTGATGAAGACTGTGAGATGTAGTTTGAAACCCTGGATAAGATAGTAGGGGGATCCGATCATTTTGTCACACCAATTTTAGAATACTTTAATTGGGAAAAACTCTTGTTTGGACAACATTCAACTTTTGAACAAAGGTAATACACAATAAAACATAATTATAGTAGTCAAAGTCTTGGGGAAGACTTAATAATTACTGGTACAACATGGGGTAACCAAAAAGGAAAGTAATCACATCACAGTGAATTGCATCAGTCCTCTGTCCAAAACTGTCGACCCTTGACCCCTGCAATCTGCACCTTCACGTGTGTGCCTGCAGTGCTCCAGGCAGCTCCAGTCACATGGACCTGTGTATGGAGGCTTTTCTTTGTCACAGAAGTGCAATGTGACATCGTGAACTCCGAGGTACACACTCAAGTTACTTTGATACTGAGACCACATCTAATTATAGATAATACCTAGAATCCTGTAAACAGAGCTGCTATCGTTCGAAAATGTGATGGTTTTCCCATTAAAAATTACTATCAGCTCGCTAACACATGGAGGAAACATATTATAAGGACAGAATCTGCCCAATCCTCCACAGTTAAGACGGTGTTGGGCAGGAGACTCGTGGAAACAGATTCTAACATGGCTACAAGACCCAACACCTGTAGATCACACAATAAGACGAGCACGTTAAGACAAACGCAAAATTCGCTCACTGTCCCCCCAACATATAGTTAGTGGTTCTGGGATCATGCTAACGTGAAACTCGTCCGAGGCTCAAAAACAACATCTCTACTTAGAAGTGCTCAACCGGGGTGTTATAAGTAATCAATACCAGTTATGTCGGCTGCTTCCTGACAAACACCGGGCCACAGCCGGGTTACTTCGTCAAATCCACTGAGTCATGCTAGCAAGCTAATGGCTGCTGGTGCTACAGCCTTTCTTTAAAAAAAAAAAAAAAAGATGCTACATGGCACCTGGCAGTGAACATCGTCACCTCGGAGTATAGTTTTTTAAAAGTTCCAAGTTAAACACAGATAACCAAAGCGCAATTAAGCCCTAGATGCCTCAGTAAAATTGCTCGTGAGCTAACTAGAGTTAGCAACAACAACCGTGTGAGCAGATTCTCGTGATCTTGCTAATATTAGCATGCTAGTGGTTAGCTATGAGTTAGCACTGCTGTTGCCTTCGCTTTGTCTGTTCTTTGTTTTGACTAAAGATGAACTAATTATCTTGACAATAACTTATAACAAAGTCACTTTACGAGTATTACCGTGGGGAATACGGTCATGAATCAAATATGTTAAGAAGGTACAACCAATAATCGTAAAACCTTCATGTAGCCAACCAGATTAACGTTAGCATCAAGTACAGTCTGTATGTTTAACTAGTTAGTGGACAGACTGTTGTTGAAGAGCAAAGACAGTAATGATTCTGCTGTGATTGTAGTTGTTTAGTGGCTAACTTAGCTGGTTTACGATGTTTTAGTCAAATTTCACTTATATTAAATATTGAAACTTCGCAGCTCGATAAAAAAAAGTTTTCATCGACACGTGTTAACCAAAAAGATTTAATCCTCGTTATAACTAAGTGACATTTACATTAAAGCCTATTAACGTCAGCTAAAACGTGACTTTAACATTGTTAGTGTTTTACTGTTACACTACAGAAACTTCCCAAACAACCACTATGCTAGCTGACTACTTTCACTAACGATAGTTAACTTACCGTGTGTCTGAGAAACGATGTTTTTCCTCTAAACTTTTTGACAGACAGAATGACTACGTTTATCTTGGGGCTGACTATCTAGGGCCGTCTAGGTACGTCGTTGTTTGTGACCTTCTGTTCAGTCCTCTCACTAAACCGTCGACTCCGCTCCGCCTGGGAGCTCTGGTGGCTAACTGCGCTGCCGTCCTCTGTCGCTGATTTGTGGGGGCATCTGTTTTGTTTTACGTGGTGCGTTTGTGTCCTTTCTTTTTCCGGTGGACGTCACGGAAATTGTGATCCTCCGATTGGAAGGCGGTGTTGAGTATAGCCACGAAAGATTTCAGGCCATTAAAAAACAGTGGACCTACGTTAATTTACCAAGTTCTTCGTAGCTTTGACCTCGGTGTTGCTTATCAATGAATCTTCATGTAATCAGAAAGTGTAACGTGTATCATCGTGTAACGTTAGATCAAGAAAACAAGTCTGAGAGGATGTGTTGCCTTCAAATGCTCCTCGTAAACTCCTGTCACTGTTGAGCTGTGATTACTAGTTTGCTACTCACCTTGTTCTTTGACGTGTTGCCTTTATCTCCCCTTGAACAGGTCAGGGTATAAAACCATCATACATGAATGGAATACAGGATCAGGGGCAAAGGGGTCAGGGGGCACCAGAGCAAAAGTCTCCAAAAGTGGGGATGTCCTAAATCCGGATCAGTTTTAAAAGCATTTGGAGGTCTGTGGGTAAGGAGCTCCACATATAACTGCATTCTTCAATTGATATGTTGATTGATGTGTTTGACAGCAGAATAGCTGTTTTGGGAAAATGTGGGGTGATCGAGTAAGACATATTTTAGTCAGGAACTCATTGAAAATATAACTACTATTACTATTACTGGGCATTGAATCGTCTATGTGTCTTTGTGTTTGGGGTGGGGGAGGGATAAGTAATCGAAAAAAGTATTACAAAGATGATTACAAAGCCATCATGCGTAAATGCATTCACTTCCGGACTTTGTTCTTTCTGTTTGCCACATAAGCAAAAAGGGGAAACATGCGTGTTCACTAAATATTTTAAAATATATTAAAGTAAAGAAATTAAAACGTACGTCAAATTTAGAGAAAAAACTACTAAAAAGCAGGACTTAGCCGGAAAAGGAAACTAGCAAATCTAAATCACGTGACCACTGGTTGGCTGGGGAACGCATTTGATACAGCTGCGCTCAGCCAATCAATGGCTCGGAGAATTCAGGTCACACCCAATCAGCTTGTAGTAAGCGAGGATTTAAACCAAGACACCAAACCTAGAAACTACACCGCATCATTCTCCATTACGAGTGTCCACCAGTCTGTTGAAGCAATCCGCATTTCGAAATGGCTCTTCGAGTGACCAGAGTACGTATTTTAAAGGGTTTTCTAGATATTCATCCTCTTGTGTATTGTGACTGGAAAGGTGTTCAGAAGAAACCTGTCTTTATATAATTGATATGTATTATACGCAAAGTTTAAATGTCCTCGTGCCTCGCTGTCGGGTCTGCTCTCGTGCAACCGTTCTATTATAGGAATTTGACTGAAGACTATGTAATACATTATAAATCAGTAGCATTCCATTTAAACGTTAAATTATTTATCTTTCTGCAGAACCGCTTGGCTTCTACCAGGACTGACCTCTGTGGGAAGGCCTGCTCAGCCGCAGGGCCCACAATGAAGCCTCGCGCTGCCCTTGGAGAAATCGGAAACATCGCAGTTAACAAAGAAGTCCAGAAAAAGGTAAATATGTGGCGTAATTATGAAATCTCGTGTGAGTAAACTGTTTTTATCTAAAGATGGATGACTTAAATAATTGTGCTAATTATCTGAAGGGTATTTCGTAGCACTATGCAAACGCACCAACCATAGCCATGCATTTACAAGTCTTACTAAGGTTAGCTTTGTGGGCTAATTAACCTAACGCACCGACTTAAAGGCGATAGGTGTGTCTTGTGGGATTTTCATGTCTGCATGTTTAAAGCCTTATATACTGAATTAATAAATGTGCCCATAGAATACCTAAATGTGTGGGTTGACGGAGTTTTAACAAACTTGGGAATGTGCCAGGAACGTTACCACCCCATGCAACCACTTGCATTTGTTTAAGAAGGTGTATTTAATTTGTTCTGAAATAGTAGGAAATTGCTGTTTTAGGCTACATGTTCAAAGACCTCATAGTTATGTGTTGACTGACTGCTTTGTCAGGCCGGCACTCAAAAACCTAGGCTGTTTTACTGTTGGCAAGTCTCCATATTTAAGTGTTTTTTGTGTTTAAGGAAAATGCCTAACACTAGACAATTTCAGCTTTAACTTCAGACCTGTCAATCTTTTTCATTTTAGACTGTCAAGACTGAGGCCACCAAGAAGACCAAAGCAGTTGCCACCAAAAAAGCAGTTGTCGAACAACCAAAACCAGAAATGGTTGTTCCTGCTGAGCCTGAGGTGCAGGTGAGTTATATGCCAGCTGCTATCTGGCCATCACTACCCTAATGACTGCTGGGTGTGTTGCTTCAGTTTGTTTGAACTCTTGTTGGGATTGCTATAGGTCCAGGTTCTCCCTGAACCAGCATCCCCCACGCCAATGGAGACCTCTGGCTGTGCGCCTGCTGACCTCTGCCAAGCGTTTTCTGATGTCATGCTTCACGGCGCTGTCCGGGATGTGGATGCAGATGACTACGACAACCCCATGCTCTGCAGCGAATATGTGAAAGACATCTACAAGTACCTCAGACAGCTTGAGGCAAGCAAAAACTGTTTTTTCCGAAAGTTATCTCACCTTTCACTTTTTTTTCCCCTTCCGTTTTAACCAGTTTCATGCCTCCTCAGATTGAGCAGAACGTCAGACTCTCTTACCTGCAGGGTCAGGAGGTGACTGGCAACATGCGGGCCATTCTCATTGACTGGCTAGTGCAAGTGAGCTTGAAGTTCCGTCTGCTGCAGGAGACTATGTACATGACGGTGGGAGTCATTGACCGCTTTCTTCAGGTGAGGAACTGTATCAAACTTAAGCCCACCGGGGTTACTTCTCTGCCTGACACGCCGCTACCATATAGCCTAAAAATCCTCACGTTCTACTGAAGTTGACCGCGCCGCCCTTGTTTCTAAACTCTGCATGTGATTGCGCCTCACGCAGGATCACCCAGTCCCCAAGAAGCAGCTACAGCTGGTCGGCGTCACCGCCATGTTCCTGGCTTCCAAATACGAGGAGATGTATCCCCCGGAGATCTCCGACTTTGCCTACGTGACAGACCGGGCCTACACGACCGCCCAGATCCGAGACATGGAGATGATCATTCTCCGCGTGCTCAAGTTCCAACTGGGCCGCCCTCTTCCCCTGCAGTTCCTAAGAAGAGCTTCAAAGATTCACGAAGTTTGTAGCTGCATCTTAAACCGACAGTGAGACTGAGCCAGCGACCGCTTTATCGGTCTACCAGCCGCTGACGTTCCTGGCTTGTCTCCTCCCCAGGTAACTGCTGAGCAACACACCCTGGCTAAATACCTCCTGGAGCTCACCATGGTTGACTACGAGATGGTTCACTTCCCACCGTCCATGGTTGCAAGTGCTTCTTTGGCCCTTACCATCAAGATCTTAGATGCTGGCGACTGGGTGAGTTTCCTTATTCCAACTCTTGCAGCTCAGAAAAAGGCCTTTTCATTCTGCAAAGCACTGTTTGCCGATATTTCATGAATGCTAACAGACTTGTCAAGGCTACTTAGTTTAAGGAGTTGTGACCAGTTCTACAAAGTTGGGCGTCAGTTCATTATAAATAACCCATCCTTTTCTTTATCTTGCTCTGAAGCTGTAATGGTCTTCAGAAGGTAAACGTGTCGTGTTTCTCCTCAGGATGTGACGCTGCAGCACTACATGGACTACACAGCAGAGAGTTTGATTCCTGTGATGGCACACATTGCCAACAATGTTGTGAAGGTGAACGATGGGCTGACCAAGCACATGGTAAGTGTTAATTTGAACAACATTAACTGTTCACTCGTCTGTTTGAACTGGATCTCGGCCAAAAGGCACATCATTGATCCTTAATATTCCCATGGCCAATAAATATCTGAAGCGTGACTTCTAACGGTGCTTTCTTGCAGGCTGTTAAAGGAAAGTACTCTACTTCGAAGCAGTTGAGGATTGCCACCATCTCACAGCTCAAGTCTTCAGTGGTGAAGGATCTTGCAAAGCAGCTCACCCAGTGAGGTGACCACGCGTTTGGCACCATGTGCTTCTATGTACAGTTGTAACTAAAAGGTTTAATGTGTTTGAAGGAGCTGCACGCCAAGGGCCATGTCAGTGGTTTAAACGATAACTTACTGAATATCGTGTACTTTTTACTGATCTTTTTTTGAAAGCATGCGACAAGTTTGTAATTTTCAATGTGAACGCTGGCCCTCTAGAGTGCACATGATGGCAGTTTAGTCTTGGGAAATGACTTGGGGTGTAGTGAACCTCTGTCACCTTATTTCTACATGAGACTCAAGTCGGCATCGAAGACTACTCCGCTGCAACGTTTAACACCGTTCGTTAATGCGCTACTTGCCATCTGAAATCTCTATATATCTGACTATTTTATTGTCACCATATAATTTTACAAGGCCCCAAATTTATATCTCCGACAAGCAATTTTTATTGCTTAGACGCGGCTGCAAATGTAAAACTTGAGGCATGCTTTAACATGGTCACCAATAAAGGGCCAGTGGATGGGTGTGGCTTTTTTGTTTTTAATGGGATTTTATTAATCTGTGTAATATGTACAGCAATGTTTTACTTTCTTGACTGTCTTGTTCTTAAAGCTGCTATTAAATAGTTCAAACCAGACTTATGCTCCCTGTCAATAATGTTGATTACCACTAGAGGGATCTCTAAGCTCAAAGTTGCTTCCCCTGTGAGCCTCCAGTTCTGCCTCTGTGTCGGCTTGACCAGAGAATCTAGAAACTGATCATATAGTTCAGTTGTGTAAATCACAAGGGGACATGTTGACCTCACTGAGCTGCTTCATTGAAGGGTGTCACTTTAAATTCTTGTAAAGAGATGAAAAGCGTTTTGCTTTGTCCACATTACAAACGTGTCTTTAGACCATGTTCTGTCAGTACACTCTATATAGATATATATATATATCTATATAGATATATATATATCTATCTCAAAGGAAATCTTTAGTTACACCAGTCTTTATAAATGCCCTAATTTAATGCAGCTATTCCAGTCTGCAGTATTGCTTTAGTAACTCCTGTAGCGCTAGACTGAGGTTATTTTATTGCAGACCTAAAAAGCGTCGCCCAAAGAAACAACCCAGATGCTCATTTAGATAGTGTCTGACTTTTTTACACAAGAATATATATATTTTAACTGCAGAAATGTCAGACTTGGTACATATTGGTTTCAATTGTGTTAAAAAATGACCACAGATATCGGCCTCAGAAATTCAGTATCTAGTGGGTTTCAATATTAAAGATCTCTGATACGGCATTGTGTGCAATGTCACAAAGGTCTCTATTTTGCCTGGTAACGATGGCAATCACATGGATTACTGAGGGCTCTACAGCCAGCACAATACAGAGTTAAATGGAATTCAGCCATCCAGTTTTTCTGTCTTTGTTAAAATGTTTGCTGTGCAAATGCTTGTGAGCAGTAGAGCTTTACGGTAACACTGGTGCTGCAGAATTAGTCTTCTCTTTTACGGCATTTAATTCACTGATTTTGCAAATCTATCCAGATTTACATCGAGGAAATGTACACAATCAATTGCAAACTCCCTTCAGAATCTTTATTGCTTGTAAGACACGTAGGTCTCGTGAGGTACAGATGCAAAGGCTCCTCACAACTTCAGTTACAGTACATCACAAGCCACACGTATTTAAAGCTAATGGACAGAGCAGAGTGGGAGCTATTATCACTTCAACCCATTCACATCTGAGACCGTAGGGGAACCAGGCCCCCCCTGTCCATCCGCCATCCCCAGGGGGACTTCAGCACAGCTTTGCTGTACGACACCACCTGCCATCCGCACCACACGAGTCAGTGTGTACATCATCGGGATCAAAAGGCCGGCTGGATAACTGCTTGAATCCATCTGCTGCTGTATAGGCCGAGACCAGAAGTCATCTGTCGCTTAACGTTTTACTTTTAGGTAGAAACACAGCCGAACCATGCTTTGATAGTTGTATATAAGTGTTGGACAGAGCAATGTGCATCTGTTACCTGACATTTAGACGGTAATGCTGACACCTTAAGAGCTTTTATCCATTCAGCTCGGAGCCTTCTGTTTTCCACAGACACACAATTAGCCTCAGTTATCCTGGAAAGCCGGGCTTTTAAACCCACAGATCATACTGAGGATGCATAGTTGGAGGCTGAGGTCATGACTGGAAAGCCGTATCTGTTTACAAGACGGATTCCTCCTGTGCGGGGCTCCAAACCATACACTTGCAGCTGTCCCGGAACACTTATTGGCCTTTTTGACGAAGATTCAGCTGTGTGACATTTATCCTGATGGAAAACTGTGCAGTTCAAGACAACTCAGCAACACAGAAACACACTAGTAACCTTCATGTTAAACGCTTAAAGGGTAAATTTACAAAAGGGTAAAATTACAAAAAAAACCATTTCATCACTCAACCCTATCTAACCGTGCAAATAGTTTTGGTTTAAAGGACAGCCTCTGAGAGTCCCTTCATAGTTTACATGTCTGCTTCAGAAAACACTTTCATTATGTGATGACAATGACCAACAAAGCAATCAGAGCTGATAGAGTCCATTTGAATGCACTCCAGTATTGGTCATATAAACATATACACAGACCAAAGACCCACTACAATCACTCTTGGAACCCATTGGCTGTGGGTCTGACGACGGATAAGCCTCAGGGGACAAGGGGCTATATTTCTGGGGATCCGGTGTAGCCGCGGTTATGCCGGCCAAGTCTTCCTTCTCCATGCACTGCTCATTATTTACAGTCCAATTAGCAACTTGAGATGCGAGACTGGAGTTGGAGTTGAGAGACGAAGTGTACGACCGGATTGTTTCTCAAGTGGCCAGTTTACAAGCTCATTTTAAACCAATAAAAGACGACAGTCGGCGGGTTTCCCAGATTGCATTTCGGCCAATGCGTCCCGCCTCTTTTGCTTTCCACGCGGACCGTTGCCTGCATTCAACCAAAGCCTGCAAATGTTGACATCTGTGGTTGAAAGTGAAATATTTCTACATGGATGGATTCGCACAGCATTTTGCACAGACATTCATGGGACCCACATAAATGTCCTAATAACATTGGTGATCCCCTGCATTTAAAGCAGAGACATTGATATTTGTTTATTGCTTCTTGAAATATTTTTCACGGTGTATAGCTCAGCAGCCTGTTATTTATGATGGCGTAACCAGATTATGGCTGTTTCTGTAGCTTTCAGTCTTTTAATAAGCTTTTAATGAGGAGTTAACGTGCTGTGTATCAAGACTGAGCTGACAGCGGCGTTCTGTCACCAGTCAGAGGAGCTCCACTGCTGAGAGGCTGATGCTTAGAAAGTAGTTCCAGTGAAATAACAAGGTTTTGTGCAATACATATAAAACTCTCTGCATTGCTAGAGACCACATTTAATGATAGAATATGTTGGGTGACCCAACTACTTCAGGGCCACAGTGTACAATCACAAAGACTTGATGGCCTTAAAACATCTCAAGTGGTATTCAACAAACGTTCTCCGACAACAATACGAGAACCTGATTCATGCACATTCCAGTGTCCTCAAGCCCAAATGCTTCATTCCTTTTCCATATTTATTCAAGCTCGCCCCATTAAATGAATTTGCCAGTCAGCACTGAGGTACAGAAAGAATGCAAAGCTTGGCTTAAGACCGCTCAGCATTTCAGCAATACAGATCTCACCCACAAGCGGTTGGTCCAAGACCAAGAGTCAAAAGTGTGGAGCTCCTTCCCAGTCTAAACATCGTCCAAGATGGCCAGCGATTTAACAAGTGCACCCTTCAACATGAGTCAATGCCCATTCTCGACTCCCGTCTACAAAGTCTACGCGTGTCAATTCAATATGACAAAGTCAAACAAACAGCACTGTAAGGGTTTCTGCGGGGTGCTAATATGTTGGCAGCTGGCAAGCAGAATGAGGCCTCTGGGCTGAAGAGTGGAGTGAAACACAAATAAACACGACGGCATTCGTTTTCACAATTTGTAGATTTTCAAATGAAAATCATGTGCTTTCTGAACTTTGCTGACCTTGGACACTCCGTGTCACGTGAAGGAAAGAAAGGCTCCCATTGTGGCCTGAACAGTGGAGCGTTTGAGCCAGGTGTGAATGGGGTTTTCTCCAAACCACCTTAACCTCCCTGTGCACAGCTTCAGCGGCAAGCAGGAAGTCATCTTCTCCTCACGATCAAGGTTACACTTGCGTGTTTGTTTAATAGACAGGAGAGTGCTGTGCTTCCTTTCTAAAGACACTACATTGTGAGAACATACTTTATTTTTCATTCGCTGATGTCAAAGAGAAACTGAACAGCGATCAGTGTGAAAGGGATAAAAAAGAGCATCTCAATCCATAAGCTTACCTTTTGTCTCGACCACAGTTTGTCAGGCTTGATAAAAAACTGTCTGACACTATCTCAACTAAAAGTGGAGCACCACAGGGAACAGTTGTATCCCCCTTTTTATTCTCACTTCATACAGCTGACTATAGGCAGAGCCATGTGTCCTGTAACATCCAAAAGTCCTCAGATGACACTGCCCCGGTTGGTCTACTTACCCGCGGCAACGACCCGGCCTATAAACGGGACTTTGACTCCTTTGTCAGCTGGTGTGAACATTTTTTTTATCTAAATGTTGGAAAGACCAAAGAGTTGGTTATTGATTTCAGAAGGAAGAACGAGGAGGTTTCCCCAGTGATAATTGCGGGTCAGCAAATAGAAATTGTCCAGTCATGTAAACATCTTGGGGTCTATCTGGACGGTAAATTAAACTGGAAGAACACTGATGCTGTATTTAAAAAAAGGCTCAGTCAATACTTTCCTTCTTGAGGAAGCTTGCATCCTTTGATATCAGCAGAAAGCTTCTTCATGTTTTTTAATGAACACCTTTAGATGTGTTTTTTTAGATTCAGCATCTTTCAGTCATGTGTCATATGGCATTTTCTGGTGTGATTTATTCTTTGTAATGTGTTTTTTGTGTGTTGTGCACTGTGGACTGTGTCTATTGTTGTCTGTATGTGTTTTTGGTGGCAAATGAGTTTCTCCATTGGGGATTAATAAAGTTTTCTAATCTAATCTAATAAGTAATGTCGTTTTGTGTGTATTATGTGTACTGTCCTCTAAGTATAGAGCTGTAAATCATTTGAAAAACAATCTTACATTCAGTCGCTCTTTCATTCGTGTCACACAGTGTCACGCGGTCTTCATCTTCGCCTTGAAAACAGCAGTTCTGGAACTTTCTATCATATCACATGAGCTTCACATGGACGAGAGTATTCAGAGTACTCAGAATAACAGTGAAAATGCAAACATTTACAATTCCAGGGGAACAGGTCCTTTTCACAGCAGCCGTTTTGACATGTCACTGTAGAGTAAACACTGGTGTTATTTATGACACTGATTATGTTCCATTTAAGTGGTATTGTGCACGCTGGCTCATTGGAATGGCTGTGGCACACTAAATAGAATGGTACCATAATACATTTTTTTATTAATTACAGCTGTGTTTACCCTGCTATGACATGTCAAAATGGCTGCTGTGAAAAGGGCCCATTGGGCATGCTGATGATCAGCGTTGTAGTAAATCAAAATTATCCTTGCCTCAATTTATAATTTTTTATATTGGAAGAATTTTAAGACAGCATTGCTCACTGTAACTTTCAACACAGATAACCATATTTTACTGCACACATTACAAATATAAGGCCTGGATACAAAACACAGAAATTAAGTTAAGTTGTACCGAAAACAAAAAACTGTAGCAATCCAAATTGCTATTACAGGCATGCTTTGGCAAGATTTGTTGTTTTGGCAAGACAAAATAAAGTTATTGTCTCGTTTCGGCTCTCACAGGTTATTTTTGGCCACTGAGCAGCTCCACTGGACCAATTCAGAGTAGAGTATTGTAGGGAAGTGAGGACTGTTGGTGGTTCACTTCCCGAAATGAGATTTTTCCACTGGCCTTCACTACTCAAGTTCTGGGGATTAATAGGTTCGGTTCAACGATTTTGAGGTGCCAGTGGACTTTCTCACAGGAAGAAACTCCTGAAACTTGAAAATAAGTTCAAATTTGTACTTCAAAGTTGTACTGCAAAGTTTGAAGTTGTTGACTGGTTCCGTACCAAATAATGCACGAGTATAACCCACTTCTGATGTGATGAGGGCATTTTTGTATGCTAGTTCCAGACCGGTTGGATAAAAAAATCGACCAATCATAGCTTAGTAGGGGGGTTTAAATTGGTGATTTCATCTTCATGAACAGCAAGCTAGCTGGCTACATCCATGAAAAACAGCAACTGAGAAGTGGCCACAAATATGGCGAAGTGTGAATGACATTTAGACGCAGCTGTTGTCAGTCAATTTGTCTTAAAATAAAGTATTTCTTTGATGTTTTGATCTGACATAGTAATCTCAAATAACAATCAAATAATACAAGTACTCATCTGGTCTTTAAATTGATCTCATCTGGCTTCAGACATGCCTCTTACGAACTTCCTCCACAGTGGTCACGTACAGCACATCTCGATGTTCACATTACATCATGTTGACTGAAGCACCAACAGACTGTTCACTGTGTGACATCACTGAGCATAACAAAATAACCACTAAAGGGCTATTAAGTTAATGTTGTTACGCACCGGAACTATCAGAGGTTATATCACTGTTTTACTTAGAGGGAAGTGGGCCAGTATTTGTGTTTTGATTTACGAGATCAGTAATAATGAGAACAAGACTGCTCATGAATCTAGTGCTTGGTGCTGTGATAGGTGGTTTGTTGGTGTATTATTTCCCTCTGTGATGACAAGTTCTATAGGCTGGTTTCTCATGCAGTACTGTAGCATTTAAGGTTTGCTTTGTTGATTCTGGACGTATATTTTTATTAAATGGGGGACCAACAACGCCACCTGGGGACTTACACCCTGGGAAATATAAACTTAAACAACCCTAATATATTACTTGCCAATGTATTAAGGGTACACAGATTCACTACCGATATTTGGACAGAGACACGTTTGTTTTAAAGAATTCAATGAAAATCACTAAAATGACTAAGACATGCAGAACAAAGGAAAAACAGCCAAAACATGCAAAGCAAAAGCAAAACAAGAAAAAGAGGCAAAACAATCAGACAAAATGGAGGCAGCAAAACAGCAGCAGGTGAACCTACAAATGATGAACAAAGGTTAAAAGGGCACACCATGCTGCAAAATAATAGAAATGAGTCAGACGGCAACAAGAGGAGGAATATGCGTGACACTCACCACCAGAACAGGGGCCAAGAAGGAGTGGGGCCAAGGCCACAGGTGCCTTTTAAATGCTGGCACTAATTGGGGGGGGGGGGGGGGGGTACGATGCATCCGCTGGTCCCCGCAAATGTCTCTACAAAATTTCAAGGCAAACCATTGAATTGCTGTTGGGATATTTCAATCTGGACCAAAGTGGGGAACCAACCAACAGGCTGACATCGCCATCAACGCCACCAGTGTAGCTAAAAATGCAGAAGGGTGTTTCATAACACTTATTGCTGTTTTGAAGGTTTATCCACATAAAACAAAAAAAGATATTTAAGCGGTTTCCCAAGTTGCAACTCTTTTTCTTTTCTTTTTTCTTTCTACAGTGCTACCAACAGTGTGCTCTCGGTGTAGTGTGTACAGTGCTGTGAAAGCACTTTGGTAAATTAGAGTGGAGTCATTTTTTCCATCAGCTTTCCACTCATGAAGGTGAGCTCCTCCTCCTGATGAGGAGGACTCTCATCCCACTCAAGAAGCTACGGATAATTACGCCATTTGTCAAGTCACTCTCCTGTCACACTGAATTCAATTGATTATAGAGCTCTTTCCTCGTTGAAATTAGTCACCTCAGACATGGTGCATGTATTCTGTGGAGCTTCTCTGCCTTGCCGTGGGGAAATTATGTTTCTGATTGTTGCAGATGACTCCTCAGTCAGCAACGTCAAGAAATGAATGAATGAAATCGCTCCAATTATTGTCAGATGCTTCATTCCGCCAAGAATCAGGGACAAACTGCTTTTCCTCAAAGTTTAATTGTTACTTTTTTGTCGTTCTCAGGAGTGTTTTCTGGTAGTTTGACCAATCATCCCACACACACACAGCAACCTCCAGGGACTCAACAGTGAACAGAAGCACAGCTATTGATTGTATCAGTCAATAAGAGCTAGTTTCCTCCCCAACTATTATACTAATGCATTTAGGGTGGATGTCCCGGCTAGCCTTGCAGGCCAGGTTATAAAGTGCACCAGAGCTCCTAAATTATTCACAATGCCCTTCCACCAGCTCCGGGCCTCCATTAGAGACAGCGGGGGAATCGGGGGAGGGGGGCGATGATGTCACCCGGCCCCATGGAGCAAGTCAAGGGCACCTGGGACTGAATGATGGAGTCAGCTGTGGAGAGGAGGACCACAGCTCTGCCGGAAGAGTCTTTCTGAGCAGAAGAGTGCTCTGCCTCTGCAGGTCACCTCACCAACAGGGCTCATGAGGGAACGCTGTCTGTGAATACAAGCTTATGTAACCACGGCTCATAATGACCAATGACTGCGGAGGGAGAATAGAAGCAGCTGAACTGACACAAATGGAGAGACACATTTGACAAGAAAGAGAAGCCCTACTTCAATACTATATAACCAAGCTGTAAAAGTACAGATGGAGATGGGTGACGAATGAAAGGAAAAACCAACAGCAGGTGTCATAGTTAGCCTCCGGAACAGCTATAGTGCTCCTTGTCATAGATTCAGAAACTCTACTGGAGGGAAGAACTCTTCTTCCAAAAGTTATTCCCTCATTTGGTGTTCTGATGACAGTGGTGGAGAGTGCTGTCATAGGTATTCAACCGCCTAAAGGACCCCTACAAGCGGCTACAACTTCCGACATGGCGCTTAGAACCAGGGACAATAGGATTTTTTAAATGAGCAGGCATAACGGGGGACCAAGGACCAGTCAGGAGGGGCCCATGGGAAATCAGAAAATCTGAAATAAATAGGGTGTTGAAAATTGGCTTAGAAGGCATTGGGCATACTTTCAGGCACGCATGCAGAGCACTGTGCTCGCATACAGGTGGTATTACATGAAAAGTGTCACCAACCTGGAATCGCAACTTTAACCCAATGGCTTTTGGTTTGCACCAGGGGACCACACAAAGGACCTAAAGGTCCCACTGAACCTCCTTATTGCCCTCTAGTAGACCAGGACCTGTTGAACCTCCTCAATGACCACTACAACAATCTGTGTCCTGTCATGTTGAACTATTCCTTTGAGGCCTGAAGTCAGGGAACAAAAGTTTGCCTCCACAGCAAACACCACAGATTACATGACAAAGTGTAACATGATTGGCTCTGCAGGATGAACACATCTCTCACACCTCTTACTGTATGTCAGGAAACATTTCTCAAAACCCACACAATATTAAAAAAGCACAAGCGGTTTGATGGATGAACCGCTGAAAGAGATTACAAACCATCCTCCCCACAACCAGTGGTTTTCATCAGTCTGATACTGACAGACTGCCAGGAGAGAAATTGTATGGAAATTCAGATTGAAGTGATCCACAGTAAAAATGCAACCACTACTTTATGAGTTGTTCTGGCAAGCTTGTGAGTGAAAACACCACCGCGTGAAACGTGAGAAAAAGGGGAGGAAAGCCTGATTTAACAGATTCAACTGACCGTTTTTTTGTCGTACACAAGCAGCAAATACAGCCATCATCCGATCTCACCGGGAGGACGACTGCTTATTCACCTTTTCCGACAAATTGTATTGACGAGATTCGGCTTAATAACAACCTCCATATATACCACTTGACTATAAACATATTCCCACTGTACTGCTTCTTCTTGTGACATTGTGAACTCAGGGAACCCTTGTGAGAGGCTATGGAAATGGAAGACAAGAAAGGTTATTTAACTTGGACAATACAGTCAAAATACAGGCTGTGCCTTGCCTCTGATCGAAATTTAAAAGCACATGAAATAGGCCATGCATGCTTCTAGCGTAGTGTGAGGAATTTCTCCTCTACGGCCGGTCTGCTTCTGTCTCATTTCTGGGAAGTTCAGCGCGTAGAATGCCCAGCAAAAACATTAAAACGCAGCGGAAAACCAACACAGTCAGAGAGAAGAAAGAAACCCTGTTGCCAAGAGTCATCTTTCTTTCTCTATCTCCCTGACACTCTACATGTCCTCTGGGCAAAGGGCTTCATGAAGCAAGGAAAGGTCTTCAAATCACTTGCACAGGCAAACATCGGGTGTGCCTTTGCTCTGATGAACTGTGGGATAGTCAAGCAAGGATGAAGGATGGACGTCCTGGGCAAACAGGGACATCACAAAATCTGTGTTTGAATGCAGTGCTTGATTCAGAATGAACAAATGAAGGCACAGTGGGAATAAGTCAGAAATGTTATCAAGGTCTCAACTGTTTAAAATACCACACGGACAAAGTCCTGACTTCTGCTAGCGTAATAACAGCGATGCTTTGAGCAAAATGCTAACATATCATAAAATGTTGACCATGTTAGTTTAGTGTGTTAGCGTGCTAACGTTGATCCTTTGCTAATTCCTGCCCAGGAAATAAAAATACGGGCCAATCATAGCGTAGCATCAGTATCCAGCTCTGCTCCATAGACTCTCATGCAATCGTTTCAGATTTTCTTCATTTTAGACTAGTTTTGTTGATTTTAATGGTTAAAATAGTGTGCCTGTGGCACGTGTAATAATACTCGTGACCCTCAGCTTTCATTTTGATCCCAACTATACACCAGTAAAAATTAGCTTCTTGCGCGGTGGTGACCCCATCACAGTGACAAAATCTATCCGCAGACATAAAAATGGCATGATGACACACACACACACACTCAAAAGGTGAAGACAAAACTAGCAACACGCTGTCACAACTGGTAATGAGGAAGTAACGCATTGTAGCGAATGTAATAGCTGAGCTGACAATGGTGCTCTCCACCAATCAGAGCAGCTCCACCGTTAAAAGATACTGATTGATTCAGTGACAATGCTGCTGCAGTGTCAAAGATTTGCTCGTAAATGTAATGAACACCTCCACACTGAACCCCATACTGAGAGGCAGGACTGAGGCCTGCATGGAGGTGGAGGTGCCACTGGTGTGTGAATGAGAGACATAATGAAGCCCTTTGTCCTGGTAGAAAAGGGCTACCTCTGGAAGTGCAGTCCATCTAAAAAGATTGAGCATTCAAACATCTTGCTTCTGCCATAATTCTTTAAAATCATCGGCGCTTCCTTTGGCCTTTGGTGATTAACAGCTAGTCAGGCTCAAACATGTTGAACAGCTACACTGATAATTCCAACCGACTAAGAGGAATTCAATTAGCGCCGGACATCGGAGAGCCCTTTGGCGCCAGATGTCATATAACTGGTTGACCAAACTACGAGACTGATCATATTATGGAACAAAGGGTTGAGATGGACCTAATTACATTTCAGTATCAGGTTTCAGTCACATAGAGACAGTCATTATCAATGCACATTATGCAATAAATCGAGAGATTAAGTACGATGCTTACGACTTGAGACAGATGGTCGAGCAGATGTTCACCCTAAAATAGAATGAACACTATCTGATCAAATACAGCTTTTCTAAAAAATGAGGTCTATAAATAAAGTATAACTCACTGTGAAACATAAGTGCCAATGTATGCCTTTTATCTCTTAGATGTCTCTACAAAACGTGTTCTCAATCACAGGTTTTTTTAAAGAAATAAAGGACAACAGACAAATTGATTATATGTCTGTGTACTAATCTGTGCATGGTGTTTGTTTAAAAAATAAATCTGCCTTTAAAAACTAATTTTCAAGACCTGGCCTCAAGTGTTTTCGCTGCACAACCATCCTCAGGCTAAAAGCTGACTCCTTCTCAGTCTGGGAGTCCCTGTGGTCTGACCGAACCCTGTCCTCTTCTTCCTTCTATGGAAGGAGAAAGTGTACGTCTTCCTCAGGGATCAGAAGGTGCGGCAGAGGCAGAAAACACTGCAATGACCACAGTTTTTCACTGTGGCCTGCCGCATTGATCTGACAAGGGTCGACTGTGTTTGGGCTGAGATTTTTGGCACCAATTGCAAAATCTTTAAGCTTGATGGTGCTCTTAATTATTTTCCGAGTTCTAAAGAAATTCATCAGGAAAAAAAGACCAAAACAGCAAGAGCATCTACCTTTTAAAATAACCCCTAACTGGTTTGCTTTTAATTTGAAATACATACATATATACATACTTTTGGAAAGGAGGAGCTGATAGACAGAATCAGTGGTGTGGAAATGCGTTGTTGTACAGATGCTGGTGCAGCCACCAAAGCCAGCGCCTGTTCTTAGACGGGATTCTCCTGTTACTGTGTCTAAAGATGTGTAATAATGGAAGTTTGCTATAACAATTTGATAAGGTAAATGTTTAATTCTATGTCTGTGAAGACCCAATATTATTTCCGTGGTGACCTCTTGCTGGAGGAGATGTAACCAGAATTTTGGTTTAATGTCCCATCCAAAAATAATTTTTCAATAAGTACTGATACAATTTTACACGATCTAAAATTTCTGCATCCTTGTTGTCAAAAATCACACGATGCATCTTCACATATGTGATCAAGATTATTAACTCAACTGAAGTAAGAAATAAGTAAGCTAGACTTAATGTCTCAGAGACATAAATAAAAAAATATAGTGCAGTTGCAATTTGGTAAAACAATGCACTGATTTGTATCTTAACAGCCCAGACAGAATAATCACTTGGCCAAATAATGGGTTCCAGATGTTCTTTTTCTCTCCAAGGCACCCCATTGAGGGTGAAAGCCATTTGTTATCAACTGTGCAAAACGAGCCCTGTTGAACAAACAAAAATGTGCAGGAACTATACACAGATGACTTCTTTCCTGCTATAATTAGCCTTCATGTGTTCACCTCCTTTCACTGCGTCAGCTGTTTCAACCATTTCAGACAACTGCAGGCATACGCTGCCACAGCTTGAGCAGTCTCTCTGTCCAAAACCGTAGCATGTTAAACCCTTCCCTGCTCTCCTCTGTAATGGTAAAATAACACGAATTCTGCTTTGTGCATCAGAGAGCCACATCAGGAGCTGAGCAAGATGCAAAAGGTGTGACATAATTCATCTTTCTTTTTTACATGCCTCATGTTCCATTTTTGTTACCTATCATTCACTTTTATAGCCAAGCAGGTGTTAAGCCACCAGCCTTAACTTTGGAGGGGATTTATTTATTCGTATACATTTCTTTGTGTATATGAGGTTTATCAATTTTTCTTCTCTTATTTTTCTTTACATATTTTCTGTTTTTTGTTGTTTTCTACAGGGCGCCTAAACTCCCAAATCATGATTTATTTAATACATTAGTTTATTGCTAAAATTAAACCTTGTGAGCACAATACATCAACTAAATTATTTGTACCCCTAAGATAAAAAGAACAATATTTAAGACTTTGAGGGCTCTGTAACTTTAAAAATAAAACATAACGCTGTAATTTGTCACAAAAACAAAAGGACCCTGTGTCCATGCGGCTTCAAACTCAGCCCTGGACCTTTAGACAACGTTTGCTTCTGCTGGTGTCTGGACCATAGACTTCATACAAGAAGGTCGAGAACAGTATTTCAGAATCAGAATCAGAACCGTTTATTGCCAAGTACGTTACACGATGGATGAACGTCACAGTAAAGCAGCCAGAAAGACAGTCAACAACATCCATTTACTCAGCGTCTTGTTCTGGAAAGCCATCGACGGTGTTCTGGGTTTCGTCAAGCCAACATTTGGTGAAGTGGCTTTTGGTGCCACAGTAGGCTCCTGTTGATAATGTGTTCATTTGTCTTTTGTAATCCAAAGTATAGGTTACCTTGCTGTAACCATGCTTGCAATTAATCATGACTTTCTTACATTTCATAACACGTGAAATCTTGCTCCTTTTGATTTGGGTCTTTGACTTTAACTCTGATGCATTGATCACAGGCACATCGATGTTGTTCATCCTGCCTGTACGTTGTGTTACGCCATGTATGAAAGTGGACTCTACATTCACAGTATGCCTCTGCGATCCCTGATTCCAATTTATTTTGTGCATTTGTTTTCCAAAAAAGCTGCAATTTGAATTCTTTCTTGCAAATCGCCACTCAAGAAGATCATTAAACTTCCATTCCCTGAGTTCCACTGTCCAATGGCTTCTTAAGAGCCTTATCGTCCTAAGTGGAATTATTCCGAGGGAAAGGGGACGCAGTAGTGTGTGTCGCATGAAGCACACAGACAAGCCGTGCTTTCCACCCTTTTAAGCTGAAGACAGTTTCAGTGGACAGCAAACCTTTCTCCTGCTGGTCCAGCTATTAATAGTGCTGTTCTTCCAGAAGAAACAACAGGCAAGGAAAGCGAGCCGTACAATGCCTCCCCTGCAGAAGATACAACGTGCATTTTAATCCCTCAATTAACTGGAGCAATTTTGAGCCAAGCATTTAGTATTATTAAGTGCAAGACAAAAAAATGGGAAAGTACAATAATGAATTATTGATGAAGTAATTTTGGTTTATGGATGTGGAGTTATGCAGTTTTGGTGTTATTGTAGCAGCAGTATTATATTTAATTCTGGAAAAAGACATAAAATCTTCTCTACTGATTGAGAAGGAGAAATAAACAGAAAGACCATTTGAAATTATAAACCCAATTCACAGCAATTATTGCATTTTTCTACAGCCATTATTACACCACACTTTATTGTAGCACAGCATACAAGTATCGTGCTCATCGTTGTTTTATTTGTCGCTCAATGATTTAAATGTGGTAATTTGTAAACAGTGTAATATACTATACTGTAATATGAAAAAAGCTCTTGAGAAATATCTCAAGGTATTCCGGATTTGTCAGATGGATAACTCATGGTAAGTTAAATTAAAACCCTCATATCCTTACCAACTGATTAACAAAACAGTTGCACAGCCTCTCGTTTAACTGTTTCCAGATGTTGCTCTCCATAGTTATCAGTAAAGCGAAACACCTTCCGATAAAACGTTTATCTGGATTGCTTATTATTATGAGGTAAGTACAGTAAATGCCAAAAGGCTCTCCTTGTAATTTGTCATCATTTAAAATGGAAAGTCTTTTGTATTTAATGCCAAGGACTTGACGCAATATGACAAAAAGTTGTAGAGCACGGATGTCAAACAGGAAAATACACACTGCGGTAGGAATTTCTATCTGTTGGAAATACTGCAGTTTACACTACATTAGTTTATCTTCCCGGCAATATGACTCATTAATTGCCCTTTCAGATTCATCAGTAAAGCCGAGTAAAACCATTCGTCCACAATAAAACAATGCAACGAGTCTTCAGCCAAACTAGCAGCTCTGTGAGGCTTTAGTGGACCTGCTAATGGTGTTAAAAGAAAACGATTACAATTTGTCCTATGGGGACCAAGAAGGTCTGGACAACTATTTGATGACATTTTGTAAAGGTATTTTACTCAAAATTAAAAATGTCAACCTGATGGTGGCGTGAGAGGAATAGTCAGGGTTTACCAAAGTCAGTAGGATTCATCATCTGGGGACCATGAAGTCTTTGCAAAATGTAAAGACAGGAATAGCTGTGGAGATATTTCCAGCTGGAGAGACGTGTTGAACTGACAGACGAACTAACCACCTTTGCCATCTCTAGAGATGCACCACAAGCATCACTAGCACACGGCGAACAGACATCCTGTTCTTCTCTCTTCGGCAAAACCATCATCAGTAGAAATTACATTTTTTACATGCTGTATTTCTGCCTTTGTCTTCAGCCAAATTGTTTTTCCAACCACACCCTTACTCCCAAATACCAAAAAGGTGCCGACATTCCAAGAAAAAACATCCTCTTTTCTGCTGACTCACTGCTCTCACTCTGTATTCTGTGAGGAATGTTCTGCAGTTGTTGACTGAGCCACTAGTATTCACAAGTCCCAACGGAACCTCGCATACATGCATGAGCGTAAAACACTTTGAATTAATTTACATTATCAACTCCCACACATCCTTCTGCACCAACAGCGTCTTACTGCACCATATAACTCTCTTCTCTGGTGTCACAAAGGACGGAAACGAGATAGTGTGCAATCATCTTTTCACCAAATGTTCTTGTCCTGCTAATAAATCAACAGGTCGGAAAACAACTTCATTGTTAGAGGTAACAATACAACAGGTTATCAAACCCTCATTGCTTATTAACTGTGCAGAAAGAGGTCTGTGTTTGAATCTGTGGACCTTCATTATCAGCTGTATTTGGCAAGGCAGAAGCCACGGAAGTTATAATGAGCCAAATCATCTGTAATTGATGTTTATCGGACATCAGGAAGCTTCCTGATTGATTGAAAGGTCATTTTCGATCAAACCCTGCCTCTCCTTGATGAGGGCCGGACACATCTGCAAAGCTTAGGAAATCATTCAGCCTGATGCTCTGATGAGCTCTTGTATGGTTGGAAATACTCTCCCGAGAGTCCGCCTCTGTTCTGCAGGCGAGAAGTCACCAGCATACGTCAGAAAATAGTCATTTACCAGTATGCAGGATCTGATGTAACAAACTCGTATGTGTAAAAAAGTCTGTAATTTTATCGGAACTGCTGAAATTGGGCGAGTCATAGGTGTTATCAAGGTGACTCCTCCCATTGCAGATGTTTTTTGGTAAACCAGATGTACAATGCGTCCAAAGGAAGCCTGTTAGTGCAACTACTTCAGCTGTTTGAGGTACTACTGCAGGAACACATTGATAAGAAACATCCTGAATGTTTATTGTGAAATGTGCCCTCTTACTTCTATTCACCGGTGTCTAGTTTTCAGTTTTAAAGAAGTAGTTCAACATTGTGGCTTTCTTGTCAGTGTTAGATGAGAAGATCGATACCACTTTCATGTCTGTGTTAAGTATTGAGCTGAAGCCTGGAGGTGATTAGCCTAGCTTAGCATTAAGACTGGAGGCAAAGGGAAACAGCTAGCCTGGGTCTCTCCAAAGCCCAACAGTTAACCTACCAGTATACCTCTAAAGCTCACTAACATATCTTATCTAATCCGTACACAAACGGAGAAGTACCAATGGCAATTCTGTTGCGTGCTGTAACTATCAAACCAGTTATTTTATGCCATCATTTATGAACAGATCTGAAAGTCGAACTGTAACCCTCATAATCCCAGTTTTAAGAGTTAAGTCGTGAGACAGATAGCAAACATGCACAAGACATAAGGCAGAATTCAGTAGTTTTAATTATCAGATTTGCAATAATTTAAATATAGATACATCGATTTTTGGATTATGTTGCAACTCAGTGTTAGGCAGGAAAGGATGTGGTGGTCGTCCTCTGTTTTGGCGCCTGGACAAGCAGAGCAAACTGTCCTAGACTTCCCAGCATGGCCGATACACCCGTCCCACCATGCACCTCATCGTGTCCCTCCTCAGAATGGGCATGCTCAGGTCCCGGCCGACGTCTCTGTGCTCGATGACCTGGCCGTTGTCGTCAGCTCTCCGCTTGTAGACGGACAGTCCGCTGTGCAGCACCCGCAGGTCCCTCCACAGGCTTGGATCGGCGATGGCGATTACCCTCGGCCCTCTGGTTCTGCCCGCCGTGGCCAGGTCTGCGTCGCCCAGGGCGTTTTCTGATGCCTCGTTGCTCAGCAGCGAGGCCAAAGTATCCTGCTCCAAGGAGCCGTCGTCAGTCTTGCCCATAGGCAACGCCACTGACAGAGCATAGCACTCGAATAACAGTGCTGCGGCGAAGATGACGGACATGAGTGACTGTCTCATGGTGAAGGTCTTCCAGGAGGTGCAAAGCGTTGGCTTCGAGGATGGGTTCCTTTCCAGGGCTCTTTGCTTCGTTGTACTGACCCAGAGATCGTATCGTCCTCTTTTATATCATTTCGGACAAGCTGGATTGGCCACGTTGAATCGTATCTCATCATTGCTTCTCCTGTTGTGCTCAGGAAATTAGTTGAACGCAAGGCAGTTGGGCAGAAGTCTTGCAGTTCTCAAGAGTGTTGTTTTGGCGGAAAGTTAATTAAAATCATCTCCAATGTGGTGACTGATAATAGACTCTAGACAATGAAACAGTGGGAATTATTTGAGCAGGTGACACCAAGAAAAACATTAATCCAAAATGACTATACCCTTTAAAACATCGAGGAGGGATTAATAACCCGTGAAGCTCTTTGTGCTGTCAGATACTCAGTGGTAAGAGCCCTCCTCTCATGGCATTGTTCAATATGGGATTTAATTTTGGATGAGTGCAACAAAAAAAAAGCAAACAGACGTTTCCTGAGGTGTCCTTGTCAACGTGTCAAAGTGAAAGTGAAGTTAGGAAATGTTTCTTGGGAGAATATAGAGTAGATCTGCTCCCAAGGCCCTGAGGTGGGAGTTGATTTGATCTCTTGCTGGACCGCAGCATAATTACAATCCTACCTAATTACCGTTGCCAGATGGGTACTGCAGGAGCTTTGCACACCTGGGCTTGCATAAGATCCATGGGAAATGAGTTAATGTCATTTAAGCAGGTGGCCTTTGAGTCAGATTTTTATTTGTGGTTCGGATTATTTATCGTCATTGGCTGTTCCAGAGAAATTTTTGAAAAAGCAGTGGTGTTCTCCACCTTGGGAGCAGAGGCTGCGAATAACAAGCTCGTGAGCACGAAAGACTTATTACACTTAACACTTTTAATTTGACAGAGAAAGATTTTACTGACATGATTTGCAGCAAGTCTGGCATTAGAGAATTATCTACAGCCTGTTTTTATTACTGCCTGAAAGGCCTCGTGTGCTTTTCAGGAGACCGAGGGTCTTGTTTGAATCTTATCTTTCATTCCGAGATGTCAGCTAGTCATACGTAGTCCATCGTTGATGGCACAGGTGCAGCTATGCAGTAGGTGTTAATGGCGCAAAAGAGCTTATTGCTGTTTTTGGATGAAAACCATATGGATCTAAAATAGAGGTGTTTTAGGAATGAAGAAATAGTTTTATCCCTAAAGATAATATTTTTTGCCAACACTTCCAACGTGCCAGTAACAGGACGAATGAAAAATATCATCTCTCAGCTAAAACATAAACAGAATAGTTTGTTATTTATTCGCTTTTATATAAACTATAGTTTTTTCCCCCATTTACATTGTAGAAACAGTATGTATTTGAAGTTTTGAACTAAAACGAGTATGTTGAGGTCAGGGATAGAGCGTGGATTAGACAAAGCAAATATATTATGTTCGAGTTATGGTGCAGTTTATGCAACTATCCACGTGGGGTGGCCAGGCACAGAGAAAATCAACATAATGACCAAGGTTACTGATTGGTACCAAAGCAAATGCACACACAGAATAAAGGCCTAAGGCTGGAAAATGCAGACAGGTAAAGGCATCTTTGGGGATCAACGTTTTTCTCAGCAACTAAAACAGTGAAAGGAAATCAACAATGGCTGCAGTTAGAAGTCCAAACGGGAATCCTGGTCCATGGTGTTGATGTTACACGCTTTGTACACCTCCCTCCAAATGGTGTGTTCCGACTCAATACAACACAAATTTAGAGGCAGTGAGGTTTTGTTTTAATTAAAAAAAAATTTATTTTATTTTATTCTGTGAATGTAATTTATTGACCCTAGGGTCACATTGTGTTTTTTTTATGTTTTTTAAATTTCTGCTGTTAAGCACTTTGTGATGTCATGTCTGTGAAAAGCGGTCGATAAATAAATTTCATTTATTCATTCATTCATTCATTCATTCATTCATATATATTTTTTGCATTTCTGTCCAACATTAAAAACAACGCATTTTAATAAAATAGCCAAATAGTTTCCCTTACATTCCTGAAAAACGAGAAGAGCAGAAGCAGGGAACATTGTTGGGTGTAAAGGCAGCAGTCGCCCACTGAAGGTGTTTGTGTGCCATAGACAGCGCTACGCTTCGTCAAAAAGAAGAAAAAAGGGATTCCTAAAAAAGCAAGAGGCAGAGATGTGCTGACAAGCCGACTAAACGCCAACCAAAACACGAGGCCTCTGCTCAGGTGTTTGTGGGGCCGTGTAAAAAGACCCAACCGTGTGCTGAGGGCAGACGTACATAACACCAGCACCGCGCCGCTTCTCTTTATTGCGATACCGAGCGGCGGGCCTCGCGACGCAAGCTTGAGTTTTGTTCCAGCTAGGTAAATACAGCACACAGATCTAACAGCAGTGCACGTATTAACAGGCACAAATTGAATTATGTTGTTCAAATTCCAACCCGGCACGTCCAGCCAGCTGGTTCTGAGATCTGACCGATTGAAATCTCAGTTTTCGTTTGCTCACAGACAGGTTTAAGGATTTCTGTACCGCAACATGCACAGAGGTCTTCCCTTTACACGGGCAGGACGTTCTGGTGGAAATTCACTGCATGTTCTCAAACAAGCAACCAGAGAGGTCTGCTTTTACACCGAGGCAGAGGTGTTTTTTAAATGCTTTACTTGAGACCACGTTCATGAGAATGGGGCGGTCGGGAGGTCACAGTGACTCTGACCTTTGAATAGCAGTATCCCAATTTTTCTCGAAAAGTCTGCTCAAGTAAGAGTGGAACGTATGCTGCATCAAAACTACTCAATGTACACAAAACGTTGACTTGAATACATGTAAACAAAGTAAATCTAACTCTCTTTACTATGGAAAACAATCCTGGATGAGACTGATGCAGTAGCACATATTGATACTCCTTCAAGCGTAGACTCCATGTCGATGAATGTAAAGGTTTTGGTGACAGTCCCTCACTCTTTATTGTTGGTGAAGAGAAACACAATGGCAAGGCCTTCCATTTCACTTCATTCAAAGTCCATTCAAATAAAAATAAAAATTGTTTAGAGGAGCTGTACGTAAAGGATTTTTGCAGTTTCTTTCCTACTGCACGAAGGGTAATTATTACAGCGCCGCTGTTTGCTCCTGGTTACTTTCCTTGGATCAGTCAGAGGGCTGTCACACATACCCCATGTCTTATTTCTGTCGCGAAGACAATAACAATGACGATGGCATACAACACAACCTCAGACACACCTTGACGGGCCCGAAAGATGAAAGCCGAACACTGCTTTTAGTATTTGAGGCTCATGCAGATGATGGCAGCGGGTGTCAAGAGTTGTTCTGGGGGTCAGGATGCGACTGCGGGGGGAAGATGAAAGTAAAGAGGTGGAAGCTGATCTTGGGTCTGCTGCTATACCTCTCAGGGTGATTTGGCCACTGAGCATTAAATTAACCTCAGAAGGTGACATTTCCAAAGTGGGCGCCCGTGTGAGCTGCGAGACACAAATGCAGGGTTTCCAACCGAGAAGAAAGAGAGCGAGTCCAACACATTCACATCTCGTCAATACATCTGCAGAGATTCTAGTAGCCATGGAGATGGTTACTAACATGTAATCACAATGTGGGACAGAAATAGCAGGATCGGTGCTCTGCTTGTTGGAGACAGAGGCAGTGAAAGATTTTCAATCAGCATCATGTTTTTCGCTGGAGGAACGGAATAATTCACGAAATGTACGGGAAAATTTGGAAAATCTGATCCCCATCTAGCTGTCATCAGACTACACATCAGACACAAAGATAATACTGGGGAATGTGGCTCCAAGATACTCCAAGACGTTTTACTTGACAAGCTCCTGATGCACTTTTGCTCTGGAATAAATCTTCAGCTTTTTGTGGTCTATAAATAGAGAGGGACTTATCGTACAATATACGTCGAAGCTGCAAGGGCCTGAACGCCGACTTCCTCAATCAGCTTCCAGTATTTTCAGGATCCTCAAGAAAAATATCATTAACCAAGTTGCAACTGTATTTCCTATTCCAAACGAAGACAGGAGACAGAAGTGAAACATTTCCTTGCACAATTTGCACAACACAAGAAAAATATAAACGTGTTATTGTGCATGAAAATATAAGACAATGAAAAGTAACATTCTTATCGACAAATATAGTGTATAATACAACCTTTTTTATTTGGGCTGGCATTATACAAACTGAGCAGGAACACACCGCCTGTCATTTATTTATAGTTAGAGAGGCCTTAAGGATTCTGGAAATACTTTCAGAACAGTGGTAAGTGTTGTTAAGCCTTCTGGATGTTTCAAAGATCACCGGGTATTTCTTTTTCAGAAACATCGAATGCTTAGCTCTGTGTTCGGGATGGTATGGTACTGCATGAGAGGCACAAACGGAGACTTTGTTAGGACCTGCTTCATATCTAAATACAGTCACTCAAATGGTGTGTAAAGGTAGGAAGGTTATAAATGTAACTAAAAATATGTATTTTGACCGTCAAATTACCTTTTTGATGGGAAAAGATGAATGTGTTTTGCACAATCCATCTTCCATTTGCTAAACCTGCTTTATTCTGTGCAAGGCTGAAGCTCCATCGTGTTTCATGTTTATGTTCATGTTAAAAAGGTGCAGTGTGTAAGATATGGCTAGAACTTTAGTTTAAAACATTCAAAATAACTACGAGTCGTTTCCTCGATTCTTTCACTTTAGATTGAACGTTTAACGGATGATAAAATAGCAGTGTTATTTTGACTGTCTCTCAGAGTTTTGCGTATTCTTGCAATGCTGTTAGTTAGTAGCTGGCTTCTTTTCTTTTTATAACTGATGACTGTAAGTTTAGATTGCATGGACCCAGTAGTAGAGGTGAAAGTTGTTTGGAGAATGTAGCAAAGTGTCACACATTCGACATTTAAACATCAGCATTATCTGGTCAAGAAAAAAACAACAAGATGGGACAGTGGAATGAGCAGCGATGCAGCTCCGTCTCTTCATTCTTTCAGTCGTGTTGTACTGGCACTGTCTGCCCTGTGGGACTGTCCACGCTTTGGGTCAGTACTGACCTGAGTTACACACAGAGCTGCCACGCACAGCAAATGATCTATTTTTAAGAAGCCAGACACGGAGGCAAATGTTTCTCAGCACATCCGCACAACAGAAACCTGTCGGTCAACATGACATCAGCTGTGTGTATGCTGTGGATTTCATTTATTTTCTGGCAGAATTACTGAAACTAAATAGTCTTCCCATTTTTAATGAACACCTTCATGTAAATCTCTAGATATTTAAGGCTGAAAGGCTGCCCTTCCATTGACTTCATGGTTTTCAGATGTGACGATGACAGCTAATTACCAGCAGAGGTGTCACCGCACTTCAGAATAACAATCACCTTTGAAGTGAATTCCCTCTTTAATATCAACTGGTAATGAAGTGATGTGGTGATACTCTGACATACTGTCTCAGTTATCAGGTGGGAGCTCGATTTCGTCCAGCCGCTCGCCGATCGGTGTGCTGAACAGGGTCGACTTCCTGAAAGGTGCTTTCAAGTTCTGCACGGCAGTCGCACCCTGTGACACAAAACCGCACAAGAACAGTTTTAAAACTCTCACCGCACATGCTGTGTGACAAGACTGAGGAATCTGACACAAGATAGAGAGCGAGAGAGGGAATACAGTCTAAACACATCCTCCCCTAAACCTTGGTGGATGTATGAAACTCTTCTGTTGCATTGTCTTCTGACATGATATGCCATAAGTCACTGCATGTTATTTAGAAAGAATTAATAACAGCAAACAAACTGCAATACATGACCCCCAATGTCCAAAAAGTGAAACGATCCAACGCACCTGTATCCGATCGCAATTTTCACTCCAAAATGAGACGGCCTGGTCAGTTTTATAGTCATGAACCTGGATATGAGACAACAACAACAGCACACTGTCAAATAAATGCAATCTGAAGTTCTGCCATATTAGAAGTGATCAGAACTACAAGTGAGGGCTTCGAACTGCTGCTTCCAGACATTGGAAAACCAGGAGTTAACTGAGCCAGGTGATAACTAGCTGCAGGTTATCCAGGGTCACCAGAGTTAAGCTTAGTGAAGACTGTAAGCCAGACTAAGTTGAACTCGTTTGGTGGTGCAGGCCACCTAAATGGAACGGTGCCATCATTGATGTCATGAGCTACACATGTGCTTTTCCTGCAAGGGAAAATGTCTGCCAATCAGAAAGATCTATGGATTCATCTCTCATTATTTTAGAAGGTAAACGCAGTCAGCAACCGGGTTTGTCCCAGTTACCCTACAACTGAGTCTGGAATCCAACAGCATGTTATAATATGATTAATGGTGTTTGTTTACAATTATGCCTATTGGAAGGAGGAAAAAACACAATTATCAGTTGTAATCAGCCGCTCTCTTTGTTCAGTTGGCTGGCAATTTGAAACAGGCACAGATAGTTATATGTAAAGTAGATGAGAACACATGCTTGTACAAACCGAACAAACAAATAAGTCATCCAACCGTCAAACTGGTGCAACATATTGGGCGTGGTTTTAACACCAGTCCCAGTACTGATGTTGTGGTTTGGGCACTTATAGCAATAAACAACATGTTGTTTTCGATTCAACAGGAGAGTATGCGTGCATACGCGTACTTGTGTTGTTTCGGGGATATGAGGCACAAATCCCTCGACACAGAAATCTTTCTGGGTTGTGGAGCAGTAGTCCGTTTCAGGACTCAGGTCAGTTTGGTTCAGTTCAGCGTGAACCTCTCTGTGAAAACAAGAGGATATCAGCCTCAGTATTTGGCAGTGTTGGAAGAAGTACTCAGAAGTACAAGTTTAATTTATTCAATTGGAGATAAAACTTAGCTGAATTTCAGGAGCAGGACCACACCTCAGCCACTCGCCCACTTCCGGCCACGCTCCTATGAATACCTACCCACTCTAAGCCTCGGCACACTCAAGTTTTCTGCACCCCACCCTCCCTCCCTCTTGTTAATGGTTATCTCCCCCCATAGTCATCATGCTCCTATCCCATGGAGATCGGGGGTTCTGCAAGGCCCGAGAGCCGCAGTGGATCCTCAGTGGATCCTCCCCCAAACCGCACCAGGCCAAATCTCCATCAACCATTTCTCAACACTCCAAACAACCGACGAAGGCTCGCTCCGGCCGAGGTGGGGGCCTAAGCTAGTGAATCGGCTCAATAAAAACAAGCTGTGTACGTTTTTTTGTGTCTCATTTCACTTGCAGTAAAAAATAGCAAATTTAGTTGTTTTTTTTGATATGTAGTGACTTCCCAGCACGGGAGTAAAGCCTGAAAACACCAAGTCAGCATAATGTCCCATTCTGCCGCCGTTGCCTGAATGCAGCATAAGACACATGGGAAGGGAACAAGATAACAATTGCACATCAGCCACAGAAATGATAAAAGTGTAAGTTGTCTAGCCCCAACAGCTGTAAGAAGACCACCAGCAGCGCTCGAATCAGCGCAAACAACTGTGTGGGTGAAACAATGGTATGTTGGGCCCTTAAGAGCGGTGATGTAAGACACGTATTATCCTTGAACATGTCATTTAATGTCACTCGGTGGATCAATGGTCATCATATAGAACTTTTTCATGTTGTGTGAAAAAGAGACTGGTGTGATATTTACAGCAAGCCACAACAAAACGAAAGCCTTTCACTCTCCAACCCTCTGATCTGGATAACTGTTGATTCATGTATTCAAAAGGGCAATATATTTAGAATAACAACCGATTAGCCGAGAAAATTGCTCTGAGCGTTTTAGCGATTGAGAGCCCAGTATGAACCAAGCAGTGTTGGGTGTGTACTTATAAAGTCCAGGACATTTAGTGCGTGGCTCAAGACTGAGTGATGAGACACTGTCTACTGCTGGACGAGCCGTTTTCATCAAAGACATGACGCTTTGTGTTCTTTATGAGCAGTTAACATGTGCGGCGTGTTCATAACCTCATCTGAGACTCAATAAACGGCATCAGGACGACTGGCCTCCATGTAAAATAACATCATAAAACCTGATTTAAAAGGTATTACAGCTGTGATGGAACAGTAAAACAGGCCCAGACGTGTAAATATTACATCACTTTCCTCCGACGAGTTCCCCTCCAGACTCCGTTTCCACATCCAACACCACTTTGCAGCAATGATTCATTGAGCATCGAAAGACTTGTTTCATACTTGATTTACCTTATCATCTCGGTGATATGTTTTTCCAAAAGCTCGCCTCTCGCGCCTGAACCATGGGAATGAAGAAGAAGAGATGAACTGAGCATGCACAGCAAATCATCGGAAAAAGATGTATTGACCAGTGAAATAAAAGTGTCTATGCGAAGGCTGTACTCTGGTATTCTATAAAACACCTCCAGCTTAATACAATATGTTCTACTCTTCTGCAATACAAGTCTAGTCTGTGCATGGGTTATAAAGTATTGGTAGTTTCATCCTGTGAATGGTGGAAGACACATACCCCGCCGTCTCACACATGGACTTCTAGGAGGGATGAAAGCTGCTTTCATCGTGGTGACGGTCTCCATCTTAGACTCCTGGTCCATCATGAGGATCCCTCTGTGTCCGTGCTTCTGAATTTGTGACCTCGTCCTCTGAGCGTCGAGAGCAGCAGCGGCCCTCTGTATGGATGGAGATACGAGGGTTGAGATGAAAAAGTGAAAACATGTCACAAGAGGAATGCAGGATAATATTACTATCATAAAGCACGGTGTTTGGGCCACAATCAAAGGATACCGTGTCTTGCTTTGATTTTAAAGAAAAACATCTTACTTGTGTTTCATGCTATGCCAAACTATTTTTAAATTATGTTTTTTCTTTATACGAGGAAAACCTATCTGTAATAATGACAGGTGACCTGCATTTTTTTTTTACCTGCCACTGTCAACATAGGTGCTAATTTCATTCCCTGATTAAAACCAAACAAAACGTTGGCTGTGGAAATACACCTTTCAAAGAGCCAAGCACAGGTGTAACTAATTATATCAAGACTGAGGTCCAGGTGCCATTACCAGTGCCCTGCATGCTGGCTCACGACACAAACTGAACATATAACGGTCATTTAGAAGTTACAAGCAGTGCGGAACGATGTTTGGCTGCGGCGGCTATACCCACCTCTTCTGCCCTGTTGGGCAACACACAACTCCCGTGTCTCTCTTCCACAGTGTTCGGCTGCTCGGCCATCGCAGCACCGAGATAACTGCTAAACTTGACTACGTGAACAACAAAAGCTGAAACTTCTAACGCTGTTTAACTGGCCTGTGTTATACCTCCCGTCCTATGAATTAACGCGAAGTGACTGCGCATGCCTCTCGGAAAACAGAGTTCTGTTGAAGGAAGCGTCGACATGACAACGGAGCAAACTCCGGCACCGACACCCTCCCACTCGGTGACGTAGTGACGGCCATCACCGATGCATGAAGCGGCCTTTTATTGAGACGTAGGGTATAAACACAGCTGCAAGCTTCAGGACGAACTTCCTTCTCTCTGGCTACAGGAAGCTATGAACAATTATCAGAATCAGAAAGACAGCTATTGATCCCCAGTGGTTAGACTTTACTGTTGCTCCCATTCTAGAATTGAACAATAACAAAGATGAATTATAAGAAAATATAATGTATTTTAAGTATGTAAAAATATTTGCGTTATACTACCGTACAATGACAATCCATTGTGGAAAAATACATAAATGTGAATTATGTTTACTCCAAAAAATTATATATTTTTTATCTATATGATAAGTGTGTAAAAATGCAAGAATAGTAATGTGAAAATGTAGGACTATCTACAAATGGTGTTTGTTTTTTTAAACCTAAGAGCCAATCAGTGTTTCCCATCATGCCATGGGCCTTGCAGTGTAATAACTGCGTCCGACTCAATCTCGTCAGGTTATTGTTGCCTTGAATGCCGATATAGCAAGTTGGGATGCTAGATTGTATGTAGGAGGGTTTGGATCCTGCGCTGGTCTGCTCTACGTGCTCTAATTGGGTTATGGCTCGAAAGGATCCAACTTGTGTACAACTCTTGCAAGGGTTTGTAGATGTTCGCGAGAATTCATGTTTGTATCTTTATATTCAGATGAAGCTCTGCTCCTGGCCCGGAAGAGGAGACGCCGCTGCTGGGTGTGGAGCTTTACACCTCCCGCTGTAGCTCTGACTGCAGGGAAGAACGGATCTGGGTGTTTCCACGATGGGCTGGTCGCTGCAGGAGGCCCCACTGGAGTCTGAGCTGAAGGAGTTTAGTGGATTTCAGATTTCAGATTTCACCCAGGATCCGACCTGTTGGCACTGATGACAAGCTACAATAATAACGAAGCCAATCTTCTCCCTGATGGTCTCGTTTACTTATGAAGGCCATACGAAGGCATCAGTACATTGAGAATGTTTCATAACATGTTAAACATAAGTGAAAAAAAATCAGCATCAATATAACAGTAACAGGTCATTCACCCCAATACCGATCCCTTCAGAGCAGCCTATTCACACGGCAAGATGCGCTCCTACTGCGTCCCTACAGGTGTGAATGCAACCGCACACACCAGCCTGTCGCAGAGGAGACAAAGGCCAGACTCAGAGCCCCTGCTGGCTCGCCAACAGGTGCCATTTATCAAGCAATCACTGTTAGCGCACTACAGTACAGGTCCGTCAGCTCCACCTGGCTACAAATTGGAACTTGAATGATGTTGACTGATGTTCCAACAGACACACACACACACACACAAACACTGAAGCTCTCTCTATTTGTGTGTGAGCACCAGAGAGACGAGACCTTATTGGACAACAGCGTAACACAAAAAGACAGTGTTGTCAGTGTTATCTCAGCAGCGTCGCACTGAATGTGTTACAAACAATCATTTACTGAAGCCAATAAGAACCATTTCTAACAGTGCATTTTTATTGTTCGGTTCACTGGGCATTAAACGTGTTAGTGACAGATACAACTAACTGTGAGGAACTTTTAACGAGTTATAAAACAGTCTTAGTTTAATATTGATGCCTCTATGACCTTCATAAGTAAACAAGACCATCAACGAGAAGACTATTTCTATATAGTTGTTCTTAATGGTCTCCATCGGTGCCACTGGATGGGATTCTGACAAGGTTCGTGTAGGTTCACCAGACCCTGGTCCGGCTTCACTGCCACCTTCGACCTGCAGTCGGAGCTCCGGTGGGAGGCCGGAGAGCTCCCGGCAGCAGCGGCTCCCGGGTGCCGAGCTTCGCCTTGCTGCTCCGCCAGTCCCGGCTGGGAGTCAACACAAAGTCTCTTCCTCTCAGTGCTGCTGCACTCTGTTCACCAGAGATCCGGATGTAAATGTATGATTGCGTATCTGACAAACACACTTGATTTGATATGAGGGACCTGTCTGAACCTTCTGACTCATCTCTCAATATCTCGTCAAAGCATTATTGTTGCAAAGTATTCTTAAAGCATTCTTTTTGTATTGAATGTTTTTTTCGTCCTTCCTTATGCTGCTGTTGCGTTGTCTTGTATTGTATGGTTTGTTATTTTTCTGTGCACGCGTGCTCGATGCATTAAGTGTAATGTACAACGTTATTAAAATGTGCGTTATTAAGAAAATGACTTTGCCTTTAAATGTCTTAAAGGATTATGCACTGAGACACAGTAGCACAAGTAGATTAAATATTAAATCATTTAACTTATTAAAGCCATTACATACAGTACTGGCTTTTCATCAATATGATCCTGTCTGATTAAGACACTCTTTCCTGAATTTGTAAAAGTAACTGGCCTGTGTCAACTACCAGCCGCTATTATCAAAGAGTTAAAAGGTTTCTTCACATTGGAAAGTCTAGTGCTGAATAATCCTCCTCACATTCTTTTAGGTGAGCACAGAAGCACTTCGTCCGGTCTCCAAGAGACAGCTGTGGGTGAAAGCGTCCCCCGAGGTGCAATTAAAGTGAACAGAGATGACACTCCTCTGGTTTGAGCACCTGGTAAAATGCCTTTACATCCATCCACTGATTGATTCATCCAATCACCGTCCACTATCCTGCTGGTGACAACTAGTGGCAACTAGAGGAACACATCAGATATTACATGTTGGAGCACGTGGTGTGACGTTACATCGTTTACTAATGACTTCTAAAGCTCTTCCATTTGCTGATGAAGACAGTGTAATTGCAGCTGAAAGCTAAAAAACAAAAGCCAGTAAGTGGACCTTGAGTAGATTATTTTGTCATACATACTGTTCTCAAAGTCAACAATGAACCTCCATGCGCAACACTCTTTGCCAGGGTAACATTTACCATTTGTATTTTACAATTGTATCAAAGACGTACATGTTTTCCTAATTTCCTAAATTGCAAGGTCATGGTTCCATCGGTTTAAAGCAGTCCGTGTTTACACTGAGACAAAAAAACAGCATTGAGCTGTTAATGTTTAACTTGTAAAATCATATGGGTCCATTGCTTGATTATAACGTCTAATAACAGCGAATCATCAAAATAAATTCCAGCATTCTTAGCCAAACTCCACATAACTGCCCAATTCTCTGTTTTCGCATCACCTACTATCTGCGATGTCTGTCCAAAGCAGCACATTTTCAACCAGTAGCCTAAGTGCAGCAGCTCTCGTTAGGAACAACATCATCATTTGGGTGGTAAAATGAATGTATTTATTTGCTCAGTAACCTTGCTGAGTCCCTTGTTCATTGAGAATCACACACCATTTATTCATATCGATGTACATATAACACTCTGTGCTTGTTACCGCGGATATGAGACACACAAACAAACCGCGAAGTCTGTTGCTGAGAAACAGCAGAAGAGCTTTCAGTGGACAGCCAGAGTGTCTGGAACAGACTGTCAAACTGTGCTGCGTCAAAAAAAACACAACACGACTAAAGAGTTTACATCTCATATTCATTTCTGTTAATTGCCTAAGGACCTACTTGATAGATACAATGTTAACGTAAGAAGTAAATCTGTACGTCTGATATTAAGATGTAAGAAACAGAGGAGGCAGAAATGGTTTTAACATTTAAGAACGGGCAGAGAGCTGCAGTTGACCCGCAGGCTGGATAGTTTGGCCACCCCAGGTTTGGGCTGTTATTAGTTGCTAATTAGCACTATGCACGAACTACAGCTGCAGCTGATGGGAATTAACCAGACACAAACTAACATGTTGGTGTATGGGCAGGCACTTTCGCATCACTTTCATGATTACGGTATTTTGAAAAGAATTTGTCTTATGCACACTTTTTATTTTATTTTACAGTGCGCTTGGAGGCTTTGTATACTTCAAGGTTCTCGGGTGTGTGAAAAGGCAGAAAATAACAAGATGCCAGCCTGGTCAGTCGTGAGGGGTCAGCAGGTCAAAGCGGTATTCAGCAGAGACCTTCGCTCTGATCGCTGTGGCTCTAACAGGCGCCGGCGTGCCACCGCTGTGAGAAAGTGGGTGGTAATTACAGCCGTTGCAGGAGGGGGACGATGTTCTCCTGCAGAGATGAAAACGCACAAACACACACACAGCCACAAACACAGTGCCCATGCCTCCGCAGCTGATAATGAGCATCGAAATGAGCGGTGATGTCATTACAACAAACACACAGCCGCCTGCTACCAACTTGCTTTTCTTCTCCCTCATGCGCATACTTAAAGCTTTCACACTTGTTGTATTTTAAATAAAGATAATGAAATAGTCCTGGCAGTATTGTGGAAGGTTAAGTGACAAGGCGAATATGGCTTGGATCAGATAAATCTGAATTAATTGCCAGGACAAGCGAGGGGGGAAAAGTGCATTAAGTTGATGTTTAATGGAAGATAAAAATAGAAAAGAAAATCTTCGAAGGTGCAGTTTCATTGAAACAGACCTTTCTGAAAAGCTTGCACCGGGTAGCCTGCCCCTCTGCTGAACTGGCTTCGACACTTCTGCAATAGCTCTGTGAGCACTTTTAAATGTGCAATTCTAGTGGGACATCCAATATGTTAGGAGGGGGCAGCGCAAGGTCATTTATGAATTCTTTCTGAGTTAAAGTAGGATGAAAACCTTCGGGTGAGTATTGTCAGAAGGATATGGCCCAGATACATTCAAAGAGCTCACATGAACCATTTCAGCGTTGATACCAGTGGCGGCTGGTCAATAGAGGGCCATGGGGCCTGGCCCCACCATGAGCCACACGGAAAAAAAAGAAAAGATAATAATCATAAATTACACAAATTGTCAATATTTGTGTTTTTGAACTATGGAATGTACCCAGTAATGTGTGAAAAATATGATATCTGCGCAAAATATATGCCTTTCCTGCTCGTCCTCTCTGCCTGTGTGCTCTCTGCTCGTGCTCTCTGTCTGTGTGCACGACACTCTGAGAACGCGCAGCTTGGGGGGCCTGATCGTTTTGGCCCAAAAGAGGCGGGTCTATGAAGCAGTTTAGCCAATTGCTGATTAAAGATATAAATGAGTGACATACAAATTTAGCCAATCAGCGCCCTCAAATAGATTCAGCTTGGGGCCAGAACGATCTGTTCTGGCCCCATTTTTTTTGTTGCATTCAATCATACTGGGATGTTTGCTGAAATTGATAGGATGGCCCTACCTAGAACATTTTCCACCAGCCGCCACTGGTTGATACATACAAAAGAACAGACTCATTCGGGCTCTTTTCTGCCTTTCTCATGTTACACCCTCTGTGGATGCAAATATCAATAACTAAGCAGACTCCTGGTATCAGGAGCATAAAATTACTGCCCGGACCATGAATGGGAAAAGAGTGTTTTACTCAGTTTATTCAACAAAATATCTTACAGTATCTTGGATATACATATATACATATTATCTTGTACTGTGTAACACGGTTTATGAACCCCTGCAGTGACATCACTTGTAACGCTGTGCCTCCAAACCTCAATGGCTGTTTCAAGGAAATATTACTACATCATTGACTCCCAAACACATTATACAAATCTTAATATAGAAAGCACAAAAAATAAGAATTCATCAGTGAAAAGTACTCAGGACAGAAAGGTTCTTCATACAAAAGAAAAAACAACTTTTACAATATATATATATATTTTTTTGTCTTTGCTTTTTATTTTTTTGCAGTTACAGTATGCAGGTAATAAATATACCTGGAATTCCCTCTGTTTTGTGTCGTATGGTGTCGTTCTCTTTTCCTCTGCACGGAAATCACCAATAGGGACTTATTCTAGAACAAATAAAGAAGTGGCTCAGCCACCGGCGCTTCTGCTGTCGTCTCCACCGCTGCTGCCACATTATCAGCAGGCCTCTCAGATAACATACACATCAGTCTTCTCCCCAAGAAGCCAATACGTTCTCATTTTGCCTTTGCCCTGGAAAAACACAGAAATCAATAGGTGCATCAATGGGGGGAGGGAGGTGGGGGCGATATCCTCTATTAGGCTGCCCTTCATTTAAGGGTGACCCTGATGGTCACTGCAGCTCGGCTTACACCTCCACTCTCTCCAAAAGAACAAAGCCTTTATGCATACTCAGAGGAGAATCAACCACATCGTCACAGTGCTAAAAGCATATCGATGTTGTCAGGTGAAATATTTGTTTCTGCAAAAGATCAACATTTGCTTCAATCTAAAAGTTACACAGAGTTTTTCTCTTCTAATGTTTCACCTGTTTGTAATCGATGCAAGACATGTGGACCTAAACGGACGGGCTCTGGATAAGTGTGATGCAGTGCATCAGCCTCGTTTGACTGGCTTGGATTGCATCCATGAGATCCATTGGGTTTTGAGTCTGTGTAAGACTTCCGGATAAGACTGGAGCACTAGATAGGAAGGACTACCAAGATTGCCACAAAAGTCTTCTTTTACCAAGTTATTGTGTCGAGTATTACGTCTTAAACTACATTTGTTTTATCTATTTACAATACAAATTTACTTTTTTCAAGTAATCTGTCTTGTTACCATCTGCGACAGGGGCTTGTTTACGCCTTGCGAGTCTGTGTGTGTGTGTGTGTGTGTGTGTGTGTCATCATGTTGTCCTGGAGACACCTACTGTAGCAGCAACTAGAAGAGGTTTGAGGACTTTACCAGGTGTTTTACCAGATTTTGTCAAAACGACAGCATCACAACCGTGCAAAATGCAGTCACAAAATGTTACAGGTGGGTCGTTGAGATCAAAAGGAGGTCTGAGTTTAAAGATGCGTGTGGTTTTTGCAAGGGAGCTGGAAGTAGGGGTTAGGAAGTAGGGGTTAGGAAGTAGGGGTTAGGAAGCGGGGAAGGGGCCATGCTCCCCCCCCCTCCACACACACACACACACACACACACACACACACACACACACACACACACACACACACACACACACACACACACACACACACACACACACACTTTAAGCCTAAAGCCTGATTTTACTTTGCAGCTGGTGTGATCCCATTGCAAGATGATCTCTAGTTCCATTTTGCTTGAACAATCATTTCTAGAACATTTTCTGAAACAAACAGCACCAGCAACAACAAGTCAATATTTCACCCTTCAAGTCGGAATCTGACGCCGAGTGAGTCGTACAGACAGATGTTTTTTTTGATGTTTGAGTGCTCTTTTTCTTGATTGATTTTTTAAAAAGTAAGATGTGGCTCCTTACCTTCATTTCTATGTCTCCTCGTAACTGGAGATCGAAGTAGCCAAACTCATCCAGCACCTCTTTGGTGGCAGAGGATAAGTGGATCTTTAAGGCTGCAAAAACACATCAAGAGCACAATAAAGACTGAGCATGTCCACACTGTGAATGACAAAATGACACCTTTAACAATCACCACCACACTGCTTTCATCTCCGGCCTCAGGACCTGCAGCAGATGAGGAAACTGAGGAGCGAGACGAGCCGACGCATTCAAACGTCAGCGGCTGAAATGCTTACAGGGACGAAAATCTGTATTGTTTTGTCTAATTAATGCGCACAATGCAGAGATGTGAGATGAGATCCCTGCCTGTGAAGCTTCAGGCTGCACAGTTTATCGCTGGCTAAGGGCCCTTAGCTGTAAGTGCAATCAATTATTTACCAGTGGAGGCACAATACACTCAGTAGTTAATCAATACTTCTGATGATTGGCTCGCAAACTCTCCAACCACAGTTTCATGACACTAGCTCCTGTCACTGCCAGTCAAGAAAAGAAATGTCAGTGTAGAAAGTGTGACTCAGCAGGTCGATACCTCTCATATTCAGCTTTGAAATCAGAATGTTTCCATCCAACACCATCAGCTATTACCTTGGCAACAACTATTCAACCATTCTTCCCTTGGCCCGTATTAAAGAAATACAGAATAATCAACAAATGTATAAACTGCCACGACAAATTAATCCAGTTCTGAAAAGACAAAGGTCAACAATGAATTGATCTAACAAGAACTGCGTGCGTATCCAGAGCCTGATATATCTGATCCTTCTGTGCCACAGAGCTCCATTGTTGTCCAAAAGCTTTCTCAATCCCACACAATCCCACTTTTTTGTGAGCTGCCTTGATCAGAAAACATTGTGATTCAACAAGCCATTCAGATTTGGCTCCCCTTCCTATATATCCCATACAGGCTCATTAGAATACACCGCCCACCATCTGAGTATCTCCACCCAAGGTTTAGGACCTGACTTTGAAAAGGTGCGCCATATATTTCTCGTGAGCCAATCAGAGCAGACTGGGCTTTTTCAGGAGGGGGCTTAAAGAGACAGGCGCATAAACGGAGCGTTTCAGAATACAGGCATATTCAGACAGTATGAGAAAAATGATGTTTTCTTTTTTTCACATTGAAGCACGTTAACATGTTCACCATTCCACCATTATGATAACAATGAGATTGCAGAGTCACGGCAATCTCAAAGAAGTGACGGTGACGCTCACCTTCTCCGTTGGACTCCATTCGAGATGCTGTGTTGACAGTATCTCCAAACAAACAGTATCTTGGCATTTTCAAACCGACCACGCCGGCACAGACCGGACCTATAAAACACAAGCAGAATATAGTCACACTCGACAGGAAAAAACAACAACAATATTTAGAATGCTGGGAACTGCTGTCATTATCTCACAACCACCTCCGTGTAAATGTTTTTAAATAGGACGACAAAGGAGTGAGTGAATTGAAATTGTGCTCATTGCTTTAAATTACTCTGACCATGCTAAGTACCAGCCTACCCACGCTGGTCCATTTCTGTTGCATGTCAAGTGTCTGATTGAGAATATGAGCCGTGCCGCCATGAGCTGGTACAGTCTAAATACTGTGTCAGAAGCCTCTTGTAAATGACATCAGACTAAACGCTGCAGACAGGTCGAGTTAAAACATCCAGAGTGTTTATGTCCAGTCAGCACGTTGGCATCCAGTGGTGGGAAGTTACATTGTTACAACTTGATATACATCTGTGGCCAGTTTAAGAGTTACACTAAGACAGGCTAATACAACAGAGCCGCAGTAAATAAATCCTTCTTTCATTACGGTGCAGCTTTTAAGAGTAGAGTGAAGAAAGACAAGGCTCACCAGTTTTATTGGATGGAAAGCAGCTGACGTCATTCGGTCTACATGTCCACAAGCAATCTATTCATCTAGTTGCAGAACACATCAGGTGTCACATTACGCACTCTGTTATTACGGTTTATCTTCGTCGAAAATCCTTCTTGGACTAACGAGAGCAAAGAAGTGCTGACAGCTGTGCAAACCTTTGATAACATGGATAAGGAGACAGGGCAATGTGCTTTGGTTCGTCCACTTGTGAAAATATTTGGAATTTCTTTTCGGAAAAAATTATTGTAACCAATTTTAGGTCAGCCCAGAACCCTTTTAGAAGTGAAAGAGAGCACGTTATCCACAAAATAGATACTTGGGCCAGCTAACGGGACTTCCTGATGATGCTACAACTGAATAGGTTCTCATAATTACAATATTCAAATAGCCTGGATCAGACTTCTCGATCACTGCCTGCATTCTGATTTGTTCAATAATTCACAGAGGTCTGGTGTTGTGCTCATTACCGGCTGTTTTTCCACCGGGACCGGGAGCGTTGGAGGATACAAGGCAGAATGGAATCATCATCTCCCTGTGCCAGACAGAGATATAGCCATACCAATGGAAAAATAGAAAAGAAATGGCGGTGTTGACCCAACAGTGCTTTAGTCAAGAACACCTCAGCAGGATGGACACCGGCCGTTACGAGAGACCCAGATCTGGGACCATCCAGGTGACCTCAGTGCAGATGTGCAGAGCTGCAGATCGTAGTTCGGACTCACCTGTGTGTATACCTATCCTGAGTCTCAGCTGGTCGTTGGGTCTGTGTCGGATCTTGAACGTTTTGACCTGCTCTAACAACGCCAGCGACATCCCAGCGATCTCTCTGGCGTGCAGTTTTCCGTTCCGCACCGGCAGCCCTGACACCACCATGTAGGCGTCGCCGATGGTCTCCACCTGAGGGATGAATCATAAGGGATGAGAGAGTCAAAATGATTTGTATAAATGTTCTGTTGTATTCACAGGAGGATGGTAATAGCCCTCACACTTTAGAAATGCTTGTAAACCTTGCATATTTTAACATAATAACAGAAACAAAACTCAAGTTCAGATTAGAAACAAATACGCCATATTCTTGCATCAGATCATCCCGACTTACCTTGTACACATCAAAGTTATCGATGATGGCATCAAAACAGGTGTAGAGATCATTGAGCAATGTGACAACCTGTAGAGAGGCAGAAGAGTTGTAATGATGTGACTTGATAAAGCAACACTACTGAAAATCCATCACGTGACACTATTTTCTTTTGTTTAAAAGGCTGATTGGGACGTCAGCGTGTCTGCAAAGCCTCCCAGTCTGCCACTTAATCTCTGGTTGTCTGTCGTTGGACGAGTGCCCGCTGAGGTTCACTGACGAACACATTTACAGGGTCATGAATCAAATCCACAGAGGGAATATTACAAAAACACAATCCGCATTTAATTTGACCAAATTTAGTAATTTATTCTCCATCTTTAACGATCCTTTTTATGTTATTGTGTCTCTGCTGGCTCTTTTTCTGGTCAGGACATCTTGTGCTGTGCTTTAAGAGTGAGCAGTGTTCAGTGAATGAGAACATTTAAACTGTGATGGACTAGGATCTGAATTGTGAGAAACTTAAGATAGTTTTATTAATACTGAACTCCTAAAGGCACAATCTAACTCAACTAAAAGGCTGCGCTGTTATCAAACACTCAAAACACAGGATTAGACTCTGCAGTTCACTTTTGCTGTTGGATGCCAGCTCCATGTTTAGACTTGTTTCACGACCACTACAGTACTGAGTTTAGATGTAACTACGTGAGGTATTTTGTTGCATTGTATGAATATCTGGCCTTGTCAAGAAGCATACTTGGCTTTTCCTCACAACTTGAGAAGAGAAAAGAGATGACGATGAGAAGAGCAAATGTCAGTTCTTTGGGGGATTCCATTCCACGGGAAGGTGTCAAATTGCCCATCAACACCTAAGACCCTCTGCCTGGATGCAACGTCAGGATAATGTATTTCCTCCAGACACCTCCCTCTGGTATTCAAGTGAGAGGGAGATAGGTGGTGGCACAATGTGACTCAACCCTGCGTCAACACACTGTTCCATCTAACAACTGTACTATTTTGAGTAGCAGCCCGTGTGTGGGAACGCACACTGTGGGAACTATGAGACACACCGTATAGGTTAGAGACCCGATACTGGTGGTGAGCCCTTTCATGTATGAATCGAGAAAAGAGAATTGACCGCGAACTGTGATCACAAACAGTGATTTTGATTTGTTACAGAGTGGGAAGTTCATTCCCTGGAGGACGGCGGTGACATATCGCTCGCTGTGTACCTGTAGCGGTGTACTCTCCGCCGACATGGACGTGAAGCCCACAATGTCGCTGAAGTAAATGGTGACGCTGTCGAAGGCTTCTGCCTGCACCGTCTCGCCTCGTTTCAGCTGCTCTGCTACTGAACTGCACAGAGAGAGAGAGAGAGAGAGAGAGAGAGAGAGAGAGAGAGAGAGCGGGAGAGAGAGAGAGAGAGGGAGGGAGAGAGAGAGAAAGAGAGAGAGAGAGAGAGAGAGAGAGAGAGAGGGAGACATGAGGTCAAAACGGGCAAAGTGTGATAAGTTCAGACAAATCTACGAGCACAGTTAAAGGATGCCAAGCAACAGGTTGATTACCGGATATCAGTTCATCTTTGCGTATTCTGCTTGTGTTATTTTACTCTCAATCAAATAATACCAAATTCAAAGGCACATGTGGCAGAAGCCCGCGAGTGAGAGATGCGGTGAGAAATGCTAGCTGCCCTTCCTCTCAGGCTCGTCTCTGTGTATATATATCTGGATTTTTCAGCAGAACAATAAGAGGATAAATGGGTGAGAACGATGGGATTTGCTGCTGTGGCGTTATCCTAAACTCACTATCGCGTCTGCTCCTCCGTCCCCCTTAATGAGCAGTTTGCCTGTCAGCTCACTCCGTTCCCTTTCATCTATGGTGAGATCGCACCACGGGGGAAGTGTGTATCAAAATGTGGTGTTGGGAGGGATTTAGAGTCATTAATTAAAGAGGGATTTAACACAATTGACAGCGTCATGGAGCTACGCTGGCAACACTCACCTAATTTGCTGGTTTCAAGTTAATTGGAGTTTTGAGCTCCTGGGTGGAAGGATAAACGTGTGAATGTGTCTGTCACTTGCTCTTACTGTGGTAAGATTTGATAGAGGAGGTTTTCTGCTTTTCTTTTCTCCTCCAGGTAGGCTTGGGTTCGCTCCTCCACCAGGTTCTCCAGGTTATTGGCGTACTGCTCCATCCTGGACAGCAGGTTGTTAAGAATGCTGGTGCTGCCCTCCCTGTGGAAAACACACACACACACACAGTAGAATGAGGTGATATCCACACAAATCCAATAACAGTAAAACAATACAAAACACACAAATGCTCATTCATGTTGTTGAGATCGTCTAAATGGTCACTGTCACTATAAACTGACAGCATAGTTCATGAGACTGATAGTCTGTGATCAAATGTGACCAGGCCACCATGTTGAATGAAGCATCGCCCAATGGCAAGAGCAAACTTTCTCTCTTTGTTGTAGTGATGTCCCTGTGCAGAGGCTGAGATACCTCCACTTTTAGTCACTAATATGGGCCAAACTCCCAAAACTCTAGATCCCTCATTTCCCAGAATGCAACCAACAACATGTCTTTGTCAGACCGTCCCTGGCTGGTAAAGGCCCAGTTTGAATTACGGCTTTCTGTTCAAACATTTTTAGTCTCCAGTCCAAGCTGAGATAACACTGATGACATCATCAGGGTTTTTTCCCCAGACTTGATAAAGCTCCTCCGGAAGAAATCCTAAAACTGTTTTCACAGGCTGAGTAGAACTAACCATGACACGTAAACTGACCTTTATGTGCAGAACGGGTGGAGTTCAGAGGTTAAATGGCAGTGTAGATGAGGTAAAAATCAAATCATTCAAAGGTCTGACAGGAGTCTCTGAGTGCTGTAGCGTTCACTCCTCCAACATGGCCACCTATGACCACTGGCAAGCCACATTAAAAAAGTGGTAAAAACAGTAAAAACATGTATATTACTGCTCCACAGCAGCTTTGCACCAATGAGACATTATGTTTAGTTCGTATACAGTATGAACAAACAACATGGAGGAAAAACAGACACTCCTAACATTCTTCTTTTTACGTCTCTACTGCTGCGATGGTAGGATTTCACTTATGTTGTAAAATGATGTCATGCATGTGTTGTATAATGTGCGTATCCAGATTCTGCGCACACACGCACATGCATGTACACGCGTTCACTCCGACAGGAGCAAGAAGGTGAGTCATCCACACCACCGTGGCGGCTCGGAGCATCAATGCCTGGCATCCTGCCATGGTCCTTGTGGGTCACGGGTCCTACACACGCCCACGTGTTGTTTAAGTTGAAAGAACAAAACATCAGAGAGAGACATGAAAGACAGCGACGAGTATCAACATGCTGAGCTCAATCACGCCGGCCATGCACTGTTTACTGCACCGCGAAGCGCAGACATCCGTAGTTTTCCGCCATTCATCCAAACTGATAGTAACGGTGAAGACTGAGGACTGTCTCTGTGTTCAGTGTGAAGGGAAAGAGGTGAGAAGCCAGAAACGAATCATTTCAGCAAGGGAATAATCCTGCATCCTGTTAATCCTCTTAAAGCAAGTGGGGAAAACATCCCTGAGACGGATTAGATATACTTCTAGCGTTTCTTTGTCTGTTGAAAGCATAGACTCCATATAAGAAGTAAAGAAGTGTACGTAGTCACCAAGAAGTCGGCGTTTGGTTTGTGGACTCCCGTTTTGAAGCCTCAAGTTTGGCATTATGTCAGTAGCCATCTTGTTTTTTTGAAACCAGAAGTGACAGGAGGGGGTGGCGCTAAGTACAAGCGAACGCTGAATAAGACATTTTTAAGCTTCAATTGACTTGAATGAACTGAAAACACACTGTGAACGGTTTGAAGACGAAAACACGGTCAACTCCCAGACCCGCCAACGCTGTGGTAGCAATCTGTCTATCACAAGGTGGCCCTGCCCCAAAGCACACCCTGCTTTATCGGCTATTTTACTCGCAACATAACTAAGTTGTCATTTGAATCATGTTACAAACTATTCTCTCTGCTGTCAGCTCCAATCTGGTCTGTTAAGCTATGCAGTCGGTAGCCATGGCGGTGGAGCCACCCTACTGCTGCCACATCCAATTAAACACCAACACCATCAGATCAGCTGTCTGAAAGAACCTTCACCTCTCCATACATCCATCATTAATGTAACAAATATGAATAAAATGAAGACGAGAATTTCTAACAATAAATGATTATTTACTCAGGTTTGAATGAAGCAGTTATTTTAAGGAGATTCAATCTGGATTTCAACAGCTGCTTTAAAGGGAAACTTCAGTCATTTCCCATGTTTTAGTGTTTAAGTGACTAATTTGACTAAATTGGTCCAGCATTGAGCGAGAACACTGCAGACGGCAGACCTTCCCATGCTGCAATGCACACCATCGGGGCAAGCTGGCGCCTTCATTGAAGTCCAATAAAAGTGTGTTTTTGCCACTGACAAGGTTCTGATTGTGATTATAAGTGATTAGCAACATGATGGAAAGTGTCTCGCTCAAGGAGAAGTCTCGTTCTGAAATCTCCTGAGGCGACGTGTTGCCGGAAGACAAGCGGCGGAGTCACTGCGAGTGCCCCGGGGCAGAGTTTTGTGTTGGGAGTACAGAAAGCTGATGAGGAGAGAGAGAGAGAGCGAGAGAGAGAGAGAGAGAGAGAGAGAGAGAGAGAGAGAGAGAGAGAGAGAGAGAGAGAGAGAGAGAGAGAGAGAGAGAGAGAGAGAGAGAGAGCGAGAGAGAGACGAGGGCAACAGGGAGAATATTGGTGAAGCAAAAGCCAAAGAAAAATGTTTTATTTCTCTGTAGGGTCCTTTCTATGAAGTAGTCAGACAGTTATAAGAACAATCTGAGCCTGTCAGTAGCAACAACAAGAACGTTTGGTGGACGTACACTGATGGAGCGCTCTTGCAGCTTGTTTAGCGGCTTCCGGTTACACCACTGTCCACCGATGTTGGAGCAATTTCAAAAATTGTTGTCCGTAATAGTCGCTTAGACAGCTTGAAAAACAGCTTGAAAAATACTAAAGTTAAAATTTAAACTCAACACAACTAAACCGTGTAGTTAATTGTCCCTGAAATGAATAACATGAGCGACTGAATTTAACTGCTATAACTTTTGAACCAAACAAAGACGACACATGCTCATATGAAATCTGAGTGATGCTGGCATTTCACCTGGCAACCTGACACATTTACATTCATCAAAAAAAGATGTTATTTGTACAAAGCTGTTACTTTCCCAACGGGATTGACGTAGTTTTCGTGAACCGTGGCTGTCGTCAGCCACTCAGCATGTTTGTCTATAACTGCATTTTTGTGATGCAGATCTGGATCCAGACGCTGATTGAAACATTTTTTTGACTATTTATAAAACAGTTTAGAAGGACGTGCAGTGTTGGCGGAGGGAAGCGCTCTCTGAGTGCTTTCTTGTTTACAATGCGGCTAAACATTCAGGAAGTTACATTTTCCTCAAATCTGTGGACTGATGTGCCGGTGGTTTCAGAAAAACACAGTTGAGACTAAAAATGGAAAAGAAAATGTATTTTACAACAAAAAAGTGACCGTTTTAATGCTCAACACAAAGTGAAATAAATACAAGTACAGAGAGAGACTTGATGTGCACTGGTCGGCTATTCGTGGCGGGTGTCAGCTCGCCGTGTGGGTTAAACCGAACCGTTTACTGCTGAACACCCCTCTTGTTACCGCGGCCTTCGAGCCTAAGCTCACACACACGTACACACACAAACACACACACATTAAAAATAACAGCCCATCCATCACATCATGTCAACAACATACATTTACCAAATGAAAATAACCGGCAAATAGAGCATTAACGCACGGGCCTTTAGCGGTGACGGGCATCATGCACACGAGGAGGTGCTTTTGCATGCAGCTGTCAGGAGCATCCTTGAGTGCTTGTGAGGATGTCAATCATACAGAGCTCTCTGCTCCAAGCCGCTACGAATGGAAAGCTCTACATCACTGGGCTCATCCTGCGCTGACTTACACAGCTAACAGAGGAGAGGTCAGACACACCAACCACACAGATTTGTTTATGGAGTCCCTTCCAAACCACCTGTTTTTAGATCGCTGCTCCACCAAATCAACACACGCTCATTTGCAGTCATGTACAGCTGCCATGCTCGTTCTATTTTTAAAGCAGGGGTCACTAATAGGTGGGCCGCGGTCCGGGTCCAGACCCAGATGCCTTTGTATCCGGACCTGGACTTACAACAGATAGATGATTGAGGATTATTTTTATTTTGACGAAGCACTTTTCTTTTAACACCGCGCAGCTTTTCCAGCCCAAATGAAGGCACAGAAAATAAACCTAAGAGCCCAATATGATCCGAACACTAACACAAGTGGTTTAATAACCACAGATAAAGTCCCTGCACACAAATATCTCTTTTTAGAAGATGAGAAGAATATAATATCGTGGCTCTTTTGGGTGACATCACTTAACACCTGAATGAACTCAATTTAATGCTGCAGGGCAGTTCAGTTATATAATTATTTCTAAAATGAAGTACTTTATTTAATGATGGAGATTTTTCAAAAGCTTTCTGTTTTGTATATTATTTTTAAATACAGTCCTTAATTTACTTGAGAACATTTATGTATTATTAGAGTGCATATTATTTATATGCACTTCATCCAGTTCAATTTGAAAACTGACAATAAATATTGTTGATATATAATACAATTTAACTTTTTTTATTTTATTTGACAGTCAGTTGTTGACTACATACAGTGTTGCTACTTCAATCATTCATAGTGCAAGTTAGTTTATTGTGATGTTCCGGACCTTTGAATGAGGAAAGTCTCTCGAACTGAACCTCTTTGAGTTTGAATTGAATACCCCTGCTTTAAAGGATCGCAGCTTTTGGATGCTTTCATCTTAATGCAATTGTGTGCAGTAACTGTATTGAAAACTCTTCCTTGTTGGTGAGGTAGAGAGTAGTCTGAAACCAATGAATGAAATCTTCACTGTGATGGATTATTTGTTTCAAGCGCACTTTGGAGCTCTGCAAGCTAAATTTGCTGCGACGCTCTGGCCAAACATGAGCTGAGTGTTATCTGTGCTGATTGTAAAGGCAACAGCGAGGTCTCCTTCAATAGTAATGAATAGTAACAATATTGCAGCTCCAACAGGCATAAAAGACAAACTGGAAGCATCACTGGTGCATTAGCTGTATTGTTAGGTGCGAACAAGCTGCGGCTTAAATACTGTGACTATACGTCTGTGCTCAAGATGTCACGTAGAGACCTCAGGAGCTGTGATTGGTCAGCTTGTGTTTTCTCCTTCAGTTTCCTACGGCGGTGGAAATTGTTGATGGTGTAGACAACTATCGGGCAGGGTGATGTTCTCCTTTTCAATAAAGCAAATCTAGCAAAGCCGTCTCCACTGCACACCTCCTGCTTAGCGTGATTGTCACTCTTAATTATGGTGAATGACAGAATGTCAACATGATTGCTTCGGCCATTGTTTGCACCGTATTAGTGTCCTAGAATGCAAACCTATAACTGCATACAATTAAAGCCGAACACAGCCTGTTCAGGGAAAACCAGCAGTAAACTACAGAAGTGTAATTCCATCTTAAGCTAAGCTAGATACGACACACCATGACCATGTTAGAAGCAGAAAAGCTCCAAGTTGCCTTTCAGTGTAATGAACCGTGACCAGTGTTTTGATCTGCATGTCACAACTCACAGGGCTGGAAGGTCGACAGCAGCTATGAGTGATGGGGTCCGACATGAACACACTAGCGTCTGCCAAAGTCATTCAAGTTTTGGTTGTTTCACACGATGACATTTCTTCTTTTCTCTGTGTTCGTCTCACTGGTTTGAATTGGCTTGGCTCAGCACTTTTTAAAGAACTTTTCATCATTATATCTGTACATATATACCATTTCACACTTTCCCAAACAGCTCCTAGTATAGTTTAAATCCAAAAATGTGTTATGCATTTAGTATTTCATGTGTTTTTCTGCGTGTGCGTGTGTGTTCTAGTGTCACTTCGTATCAGCTGGGATGCTTCATACGTTAACTGTTTCTGACATGCGGGCCTTCCTTCCTGCGTCGGTCGACACAAAACTCAGAACCAAAATGTGCATATGAATGATTTATAGGATCATTCAAAACAATACCAGAAACATGGACTCACACACTCTCTTACACAAACACACACGCAGAGACGGAAAGGCAGCAAAGAGCACTTCCTGACAAGAGCTGCCTGTCAGGAATTACAAACGGCCTTTTATCCCAAATTTGCATGGCGATTTCTAGAACATGATTATTTTTCCTGTTTGTCTTTTTGAATCTCTTTAATGTATCAACTTGCACGTCATTCAGAGGGCGACATATTCTCAACATGGGGTTCACAAGTTGAGTTGGCAGGAAATACACTGATAGTCTAAGAAAGGACAGCCTCTGTCAAATTCAATTCGTCAAATTATCTCCACCAAGAGTGCTTCCTCCTCTCCTCGTGTTTTGGAATAATTTCATTCTGTCACATAAAATCGAGAGTTGTCTGGATTTCTGAGGTTGTTTTTGCCGACTCCTGAAGGAAAAGCTTGATGTGACTGGGTAATGAGAAGAAGTGAGGTGTGAGTCTCACTTGTTGAGTTTGGCCATGTAGATCTTGATGTGGCCGAAGTCGGGCCTCTCCGCGGGGTCCTCGGCCCAGCAGCCCTCCATCAGGATGGTCAGCTCCTCCGAGTGGCATTTGCTGTCTGTCGTCGGCCGAAAGTACGGCTTCTGACCGTTCCTCACCTTCTGAACAATCTCTGAGAGGACGGAAGGTGTGGTGTGTTGAGAACACTCGTTTTTACATTTCATTCATGCTGTGTAAAATCTGTGTATGTGGGTCAGACAAAATAACTGAAACACCGAACAACACAGCAATCCTCAGCGCTGATTTCTGATGCAACATTTTCTAAAAGCATCTCTGTCCAATTAAACTTATGTATCTTCAAATGTATTGATTTAGAATTTTTCAGGTAAGCACAACCTGTTTAATGGAAACATCTGACATTTTGGCAATGTGCTTATTTACTTTATTGCTGAGAGTGAAATGAGAAGGTTGATGCAACTCTCATCTCTGTTCGTTAGAAATAAAGCACAGACATGAGAGTGGTATCGAGCTTGGCGGCACGGCTCTACACAGATATCTCTAGTGTTCTTTTGTATTCTAAGGTGATATTTTACGCATGACTGTGAATAAAAGGCTCATCAAAGTCATCATATGGAGGATGCGCCCCAGGAGGGTTTGAACTCCAGATCTTGAGTTGCTTCATAAGTTTTCCGGCTATCACTAAGCAGGACACGGCAGCGGAGGTGAAAGTACAATGTTGGTGAAGAAAATGCAACACGTCTGCAGCCAAAGTGTCACCAGAGATAAAGCTTCAGAGTCCATGTTAGCTATGATAAGTTTGGAAATAACTGAAAGGGTTCGTTCAGATTTTGAAGTGGGGTTGTATGTATAATCCCGTGTTCTGGGAGGTAAAATGACTGTTTTTGTGAATGGAGTCTGGTAGCTTTGCAGAGAGCGACATAGCGGCTTCAGGTCCCCGCCGGAGTGGTCTGTCTGACGACACGGTAAAGCAGCAGTGGATGGGCACGCAAAACATATCATAGCCACCGAAATAAATAAATCGGTTTAAGTGCACAAGAAATTCAGAATGTTTTCACTGAAGCCTTTATATCGCTCTCTTAAAAGACTTCATTGACAAAAACAGTAGTTTTAGAAAGCAGAACCTCTTTTGACATTTGACATTTTATATTCTGTAATTAATGATACTTTTTTTATTCAATTGCCCTTTCTGTGCTTTGTCCGGGTTTGTTCTCATTACGTTCTTGTCCCAGACTCCACCTGCCTTTGACATCTGGCCAACATGTGTTCTTTGTTTGTGTACATAGCTGCGTATCGTTGTCTGACCTTACCGAGGTCCCCTTTGAGAGGACAGTGAAAAAGCCAATGAAAGAAGTTACTATTACGTGAACTTCCGTCTGTTCTGTCCTCCTGTCTTCAGAAACATTTCTCAGACTAGTTTCTTATAAAGAGGCTTCATAACGTTACAGAGATCTGCTTTTGTCTGCGAATTACTGACACAAAACATGCTTGTGCAGAGTTATCCGTTTGATTTACTTTCCTTTTGCGTTCATGTCGTAGTTCGTTTGCTGCATGCTTGATTGAAAGGATCCCAGTGGTCAGCTGACCTCCCCGAGGCCGATAAAAGACGCTTGTGTTTACCTTTGGGGCTGAGGTCCATGCCCTCCACATAGAAAGGTCCATTCCTCAGGGCTATTTCCTGCAGTATGATGCCAAAACTGTACACGTCACCCTTCTGAGTTCCTTCAGGAGGATGGCGGTCGTATATGAGCAGCTCAGGAGCCGTCCAAAGCTTCTCTGACAAACCAAGAAACAGAAGCGCTCATAAAATGTCTGCAGCACAACAGGAATCAATGTTTTTGTTGTTGTTGTAAACGACAAGATTCAGTGCTGTGACCGAGTACACGAACTCCACTTACTTGCATAGAGTGCGTGCGTGTCGTCGTTTTCGCAGGACGAGCGGAAGCTGGCCAAGCCATAATCCGTGATCTTCAAAACAAATCGACTGTCCACCACGCAATTCGATGACTTCAGATTTCCATGGCAGCCGATGTAGCTGTTGTGGAGATAGTTCATTCCCTGGTGGAGAGGAGCGTTAAGTCAAGCATTAAGGGGTGTTCTCTCTCCCGCTTTCTTTCTCCACAGCAAATCATACATGAAAACACACAAATCCAGACATATGGAAGTGATACGCTTTGACGTGAAGTGGATGTATGCTGAAGGTCTTTGAAAAGAGGCCCTGTTTCAAGGATGGCACAGTCGCGGGAGAATTTCTGTGAAATTACTGTTAATTCCTTTGGGAAAGGGACTGCGGGTTCTGAATGTACTCGCGTTCAATATTTGGTGGAAACGGTGAGTCAAACATCCCTCAGAGCTTCACCGGCGCCTCTTCTCTGCAGATCGCTGCTATCTGTGTGGAGAAACTTATCCGGAGCGCTTCGTCACGCACGTAGTGCAGTAACGAGTCCATCCGAGAGACAAACAGCCTCTTTGTGAGGACAGATGAAAGATAATCTTCTGAAGTAAGTCCGCGATTAGTTTTGATTGGCTTAAAGGAAAGTTTATGATGATGTTTCTTTCCTACTTTACACTATATAACAGCACTATTTACTGTAGTGTCAGAAACCGTACTGTGCTTTAAACACACACTTACTCTGTGTTTCTGCCTCAATCACTCTTTCACAAACTTTCCATGTGAAACCATGGCAACACAGACATTTTTTTCAGTCTTTAACACACAAAGCATCTCATTTAGCATTGAAAAGCAACCACTTTGCCAACATTTGTACAAAAACATATAAATGGATTGTCCTGCCCTTGACTTCAGTCACATACCTTCACTATGTCATTGATCAGCGAGTAGCGGAACATCCAGTCCAGGTTGATGCTCTCATTCTCCAAAATGTCCTGGAAAACAAAAACAAGTCATAAATGGAGCAGAATATTTTTACATACATGAATAAATTGTAGTTTCTGCTTTGTCTTTTAAACTTCCAAGAGCCTCTCAGCAACCAGGCTAGCCCCAGCGTACATTCTGGGACTAAATACAGAACCACCTTCAGTCCAGATACCTTTCGTTTTCACCCTCGGGTTCACATATTTAGCCCCTTCAGGACGTAACCCTCAAATGCCCAGCGGCCGAGCAGTTACTGGAACCCAGGTCCATGCTTTGACGTCCAGCCACAGCAGTAGCAGCAAATCTGCCTTTGACACGGCCGTTTCTCTCGAAGTGTGAGTGACAAAGAACTGAGTTTCCCCATAGTTTTTTAGCTCGTCCATTTTAAGGTCGGGAACACAGAGTGCAGGCTAAGAAAAAGTTCACTTAAGGCCTTGTGTGCTTCCTTTTGGAACAACAAAAAATGCAGATCGCAAAAGATTGAATACGACACAAAGATAAAAAAAAAACATGTCACACTTAAAAAGGTGAGCTCGCCATGTGCTGTAAGCTAAATAAGGCGGTTTCACTTGGTGCTGTAGAGCTCTGTGGGCAGAGTAACACTGCCAGGAATAGCAGTTTGACGAGGTTTACTATGCTACAAGCTGTTTACTCTCAAAGTACTGCAACAAGAAAAGTCCATTCGTTGGTTTATATTGGAAACTTTTCATTCAGTGATTTTATTAGGCGGCACCTTTCATGAGTTCATGCACCATTCACTGATCAACTTTAGAGTTTGTTTCAGAGTACGAAACGCCCACCTGACAAAGTCTCTCACATGCATTGTGACAATGCATTCAGTCATTACTGAAGTCACGTTATCTATGGAAAGGTATGTTTTCGCTCCTGATTTCAGACAAAGTCAAAAACCTGTTCAATGAAATTTGGTGGGAAGTTTGGTCATGAGCCAAGAAACTAGAGGTTTGCTTGAATGTAAAATCAATGTGGCACGTGTACAGGGCTGCAACTAACATTCTCTTCATTGATTCATCAGTTTCAGTCTGTAAAACAGTGAAAAATGCTGATCTGAATTTTTCTGAGCCCAAAGTGACACCGTGAAATTGCTTGTTTTGTTTCTACCAACCGTACATAACCCAAAAGACACTCAATTCACAATTGTTTAAGACGTGGAGATAAGGAAATAATGATTTGACTTTCACATATTTCCTGATTAAGGCAGACATGTAAATACTCTGCTATGTTGTTGCTCTTGTTCACAAAGACATTACCTGCAGGCTGCCTCTGGGACAGTACTCTGTTACGATGCAGATGTTCGGAGCGTCAATGCAGGCTCCGATGAACCTGGTTAGATGGTTGAACTGTACGTCTCTCATCTGAAAATGACCACACAAACACGCTGCAACTGTGAGTGTAACTCTTTCCAAACATCACATTCCCAAACCCCATGGAAACAGAGGACGGGGGGAGAGGACTGACGGTTCATTTATATACAAAGTTTGGAGAATAACGCTGCCAGCAGTTCATCAAAATAGTCTGTTTGCAGTTCGGCTAGCTGGCACGGTGTCTTTTTCTACGTGTTGAGACGCATTCCTGCTCAGGGCACCCTGTTGAATCATGTGCATGTGCATAAATTGCCCTTGGAGGTTATGAATGAGCCTGTGTGTGCGACGGATGATGAAAAAAAGAATACGTTGAGGATGTTCGGAGCAGGAATATCAGAGCGGAGCAGGCAGAGCGTGTAAGACTTCTCTACATGGAAAATAATCACGAATCACGCAAAACATAATTTTCTCTGAATCGGAAAAGTATGAAAACAGAGATGTCTGTGGTGAAGACAGATCACTAGTCTGTCATAGAAACAAATGACATGCACGTCCTCCTCGGTCCTGTCAGAAGCAGCACACAAAAAAGGGCAATCTTTCTGGGGCCAGCATGAAACCTCTAAAAAACGGAGTTCACTATTTCAACAGTGTACTTTTCTTCTTTGATCACACTGAGGGACGGGCGCTCTCACACCGAAAGCAGGCAGTTAGTCGCTCCTGTTTCACAGCTCCGGAGATGTTAGCCTACCCTTTGGCCTAATTTCCCCTGCTGCACACTGGTGTGGAGGGGGGGGGAGGAGAACCACCGGGGGTTGGGGGGGGGGGGGGGGGGGGACTGCTGGAAGACAAGTGGTTAAGTTTCCACTGGCAGGCCCGTCTCTTCCCCCATCTGGTTGGCTTTTTCAAGAGCTGAGGTTTGACAGGCGATCAGGCCCCCTGGGCGTCTCAGAGACTGCCAGCTCAGACAGAAGCCTCTCTCCCGTGTGTGCCTGCTGACTGACCGATAGACCACAGAGGCATCCTAACACACCTAACCTGCTCTCCTCCAAGAACAAAAAAAAAAAGGACCAAAAAATAGAAAGCTGAGTCGGATTAAAGTGAGTTCGAGACCAAGAAATGTTAAAAGTGAAGAAATGGCCAAAAACCGTTCTCACAAGCTTCAGTCTTGTTCATGAGCACCCATGAAATTTCCGAGTTACGGGTTTCCCTGTGCCACTCTGTGTTTCCATCACCGAACCGCATACATTTTTCTCCCTCAGCTTCCTTATCGCTCTCTCGTAAATATTTCTCAGCCGAAGGGACCTTTTCATCACCAGCTGCTGCTGATGTTGAAGAGACAGTTTAAGGATGTTAACAAGCATGGCCGAACATGCTAATTAGGAGCTAGCTCCCACTTCCTTCAAATAGGTAAAAAAAAAAGAAAAGAAGAAGCTTTTACTGTCCTACTGAGTAAAAGCAACATGCCAGTATGTTGAGCCTTTTCGGGAGCTTGCTTAGTAAAGCAGGTGGAGAGATTGAACTCTGTATGAAGGTCTTTCCCCTGCAGTGGTCAGTACAATATTGTCAATTCATGGGTGTTTTATTTGAAGTGAATGAATAAATGAACAACTTGTTGAGGCGGAGATGTATTTTGTTTCTTTATGATTCACCCGCAAGGTCTCCGTGCATGACTCTCGTCACACTGAGCACAGAAACAACAGCACAAACCAACGACCTCTCAGATGGATTTCATGGCCAAATGCTGTCGAAAAAAAGACCACAAGTTAAACTACGAGTGAAAAAGCAGATGCATTGCTACATCCCAAAGTACAAAGCTGTTGGACGGAAGTATTTTTTGTGAAATGCCAGAGGTAGAGCTAAAGATATAAACTTTGTCCCGAGAGGAAAGGTCGTGAGGTCATTAAAAGAAAAACACTTCCCCTTCAGGGCTGCAGGAGTGAGCTCCGCAAATTCAACTGACACTTCAACCGTATTGTGGCACAAGAGAAAAGGTGGAGTGGTCACCAAAAACATCAGAATGAATCCTCTGGGGACCACGGATATACAAGCTTCTGTGCGTCCGTGTTGTGGATTGACGAACCAACTGAAATTGTTTTCCCTAAACTTGATTGATTTTTTATCACCGAAAGAAGATGGATGCACAGCACTGACTGACGAACATGTTTTTATTTACTCATTCAACAAACGTAGGGCAACACTATCTTTTATTTGGAGTTTGATATCGTCAGTCCAATATTCATTCTCTTCCGGCTCTGTTTCTGGTCACCACCAACTCTTTTTAGCTGCTAAAGGCTCCACTATGTTCACCAGCTCGGCACCTGCATCGTCTGTCTGCTGTTTGGTGATAAGCAGCTAGTGTACAGTGGGCTTTTAGAGATTTAGAAAAGAGTTCAGTAAAGCTGTGGGTCATAAAACCAAAACAATGAACTGATAGATGCAGACATGCTTTGTAGAGCTGAGGGGAACTGAACCGATGGGGGTCAATATGAGCAACCCCTTTCACATATATATATAAGTGTGTGTGTGTATGTATATATATATTTCATACTAGTATGAAAATATTAAGTAAGCATATGTATTAGCTGTGGAAAGATTGGATAGTAGAGTGGTACTTCCAATAATATCATGACTTTATTTGTAGAACATTGTCTCAACATAGTTACAAAGTGGTGAAATGTATAATATGAGGGAAAAATAAGCGATACAGGGAAGATTCAAATAGTTTAGTTTAAAATAAACGTTGAAAAGAAAATACAGATGTAGCAGCGTGGATTGTGAACGACAGTTTAGGTGCCATGAAAGCAAATATTCCTTCATCCTTGGAAGCCAATCTGGAGCAATCAATTTGATTCCTCACGAGGAATCTGACCTGTTGAACTGTAATTGGAAACCAGTGAAGGGATATTAAAAAAAAGCCTTGCAGCTGCATTTTGGACCTACTGCAGATGATTTAAAAATAAGGAATAAAAAAGGAATAATATTGCAAGAACATCCGCAACCACAGGATATTTTGCCCTTTTTGCCCATTTTTTAAATTTACAAATCATTTGTCTAAGGATACAGTCTTGTGTGTTGGACAGAATGTAACGTGATTTCTGGCTGCATAAATCAAACCAAGGCGACGTAATTGTTACAAAATAATCCTCTGAACCCTGTAGATCAGGGGTGTCAAACTCATTTCCACTCTGGGCCACGTCAGCATCACGGTCGCCCTCAAAGGGCCGGTTGTAACTGTAAGACTGTGTAACTAACTTCTCCCTAACATGTTGTTAAATAACTCTCTCTGCATTTGATTATTGTTTATTCAAGTGTAAAAATATTGTACATGCAGTTATATAAATGAAAAATGATATTTAAACACATTTCTGTTATTATAACATAAATCATTTTAATTGAGGGTTAAGAAACCCACATGACTCTATCAAAGATCAAACTATTAAAGAAAATAACAAAGACAAATATCAAACACAAGTTATTACATTGACTTTGTTCAAAGCTGTTTGTGTCACCTCTCTGCATCACTAATGTTCCTCCCTGTCGTCGTCCTGTGCATGGCAGCTTCATCCAAGAGCTGCTCACTGAGAGTCAGGTCTGATGAACATGATAGATGATGTATCCGTGTTGTCTGTGCTTTCATCAACAGTTCATTAGAAACACAAGTACCTGCTCGTCTCTTAGCTAGCTGTGTTGTTAGATTGCTGCTCGTTCATGAACTCGGTCTGCGATGGTGTTTCTTCACAAACTGACATTTGTAAAAGTCTGTATCTGGTCGGAGCTCTGCTCACATACCTTCAGCATGCACTGGGCTGTAGCTGTGTAAATATATTCTGCTGTGATTGTATCCTTCATCACGACACTGCCTCATAACACAGAAGACAGACCCGTTTCTCTCCTTGAAGCACAAACATGTATTCGCTTTCCCATCTTTCATTACATTTTCTTCCCTCTGCATCAATTTTTCTCTTCGTGGACATTTTGGGATTATTTGTCGATCTTTTTCAATCGTTGGAAAACCGCTTTTCCTTTTCGTTGCCTCTCCTGTCCACCTGTTGTGATAGTTTTAATGTCGGTACACAGACAACATGCTATCTCATGATTTCAACTTTCTATCTCATAATTTAGACCATGGGGATACTTTTATTTTCAAGTCTAACTTTTAATTATTTTTCCAAAAAAAAAAAAGATTTTTTTTTTTTTTTGCTGGCGGATTCGCGGGCCACATAAAATGACGTGGCAGGCCTTGAGTTTGACACATGTGCTGTAGAAGGATAAATACATCTACGATAGGACATTTCATGAACACTTACATGTTTGAGTTCCAGTAAAACCTGTCTGGTCAGCTCTATCTTCTTCTTGTTGACATGCTTGATGGCCACCAGGTTCCCCTGTGTGCAGCGCGAGGAGAAACAGAGCAATGAATGCAGTCTGAGGATGTAAGGTCCACTTTATACGAGGCTTTTTAAGAAGACAGTCAAGGATGCACCTCGATCTAGATGTAAATAAAGCCGGAATACAACAGCAGCAATATAAAAAGTGCAAACAAGGATGAAGAGAGGAACTCAAGCAGCGTTCAGAGGAGAGAACAGCGTATTGCGGTTGTATACGGGTACATTTGGGGCCTATTTCTTTCAGCTGCTGGAGAAGAATTGTTGTTTCTGTCGCTTTGATATGTGACGATCAGAAACCGAAAGAAGCGAGGTGAATATCTCAGAGCAGCTATACATGTATATGCAGAGACTATATGAAACCAATTCACGTGTGAGTGTGAGTCCATGTGAGCTGTGACTTTTATTCAAAAGGAAATATACAGTCAGGAGCTGATGATGGCCGCCATATGTACAAGAGCAGATGCATTTGGCTTCTGACTGCTGAATAAAAAAACACCTCATTTCAGAGGTTATTTTCCAGTATTTGGTTGTCGAGGCTCTCTGTGTTTGAGCTTTGGTGTCAGATTTAATCACCTCAGGCCTGTATGGAAAGTGTATCAGTGCCCCCCAATGATCCATGAGACGTTCAAGCTGTATACCGTGACATCAGCGTTTATATAAAACCTGCATCATACAGCCAAACACATTATCATTATTCAGCGGGCTCTTTTTTCTCCCATTTCCTCACACCTCCTCCATCTTAAACGGATAAATTAACCGCAGCAACAAGTTGACGGCCATGTCCAGACTGCTGAGGTGGGAGTGTGGAAACAAAGACAGAAAGAAAAAAAAAAGAAGAAGAAGAAGAAGAAAATTGACGCATTCTACAGCTCACATTAAACACAACTACCGAAATTCGCCCACACTCTCTCTTTCTCCCTCCTCTCCGGCTCTCCGGCTCTTCTCTTCGAGTGTGCACATGTGTGGGTGGGATAGGAGTGCGCAGGAGTTGAAAATGTCAGAACTCACTAAGCCTTACCTTAAAATAGCCCGTTTTTGCAAATAGCTGATATTTTCCATGGGCAGTTATCAAGGAGCCGTAGCTGGAGCCTCTCTGAGACGGTGGTGAGGAGTAGTGAGAAGAGAAAGAAATGAAGTCAGTTAGCAGTGTGTAGATTAGAGCAGAGGGTTAAATATTGGGCATTTAAGACTGCTTCACTGCAACAAAGCTTCCTAAAAAGGGTTCATCCACTGACATTCTCATCCAAAGCACTTTTCTCTGCAACATGAAATTCCCTTTTCGCTTATGTTTGAGGAAATAACGTGTTTCCAGTTATTTTCTATAACACCAACTGGAGTCCTTGGGCAAATGTCTGCAGTGCAACACAGAGTGAATCAACATCAAGTGGGCACACTGCATACAGACAGCCAGCACAGTCAGCTACACATTTTGTATAGAATGCAAATGTTGGCAACACACGGCACCCTGGAAAATGCATCGGTCTGGAAAATGACGGCGTTTTCCACACGCACATTATCCCGGGAATCGGACGGAAAACCAGCAATGAAAAAGGTGTGCGCATGTGCTTTTCATGAACGCTTTGCATGTGTGGGTCGAAAAGCGCAACCTGAGCGTGCATTGGCCCGCTCAGACAACAGAACCTGATACTTGAAACGTGATGATGTATCATATATGTGGGGACCGGGGCCAGACGGGGGCTTATTTTAACAATCATTTAATATGAGTCTGCCACCGCAGAAAAAAACAAAACACCTTCAATAAACCGCCGGGAAAGCTTTCAGGAATGTGTGAACTAGCAAAGGATTTGAACCCTCTCAGGGCCGCAGCTTTTCTGTTTCTACGAAGAACCTCAAACTGCTTGTTAATACACAGCGCACAGCGTGTAAGCAGGTGAAGCTCCAAAACTTCAAAACATGTCCGCATCAGCATTTTCGATTGCTGGCGGGTTCAATTTTAAAGCAGTGACATCTCGATACCGATACAGTCTTGTGTGATGGAAGCTGGGCACCCATGTGTTCAGTCTCTCCCACTGGCAGACATGGAATGTAACCTTCCAGAACCTTCCAGAAGAACAACTTGTTTATCACACATTGGAGGTCGGGCCAGCTATGCTGACAGAATGAAAGAAGGTATAAAGCTGAGAATTATGAAGAGGTGTTCAGCTTCAATAAGGATGACTTTAGTTTGTAACTCTCAGAAGCCATGAACCCATTTGGTACGTTTGTTTCCTGTCACCTCACTTGCACATTTTCACTGTGTTTTGTCTGTACATGCAGCAATGGGGAGATATTCTACCTGCGAGAGGGTGAGACGACTCCCGGCCCGTTTGTGGTATTTATTGGGGCTCTCGAACTGAAGGTCCTCCCACCGAATCCTCCACAGCATTCCAGCCAGCTCTTTCTCCAGCTTCAGTTTCCTGCGAAAAGGGGAAAACCAGGTGGTGAAGTCAACAAGGACAGCAGCACAAAGAACAAAGGAACAACCTCACGTAAAGTGGATTGGGTTCTGGGTTGTTGCGGAGCTGATGTTTTTACCACAGAATTATGACTCTGCGGGGTTGAATCTAACCTCTCTGGCTGCAGCGGTCTTTCTAATTCCACTTTTTACAAATGAAATGAAGGAAAGCCCTTCAGAGGCGAGGTGGTCTGTTTGCATTTTATTAGATCTTAACTTCACTGGGCCATATGCTCTACTTATTAAACTTTGATGAAGTGGAAAACTCAGTTTTTAGGGGATTTTTTTTTGTCCTGGACAAAGGGCTCTTTCTTAAAAAAACTAAAGCTAAAATACGCAACAACGTTACACTGTAAACAACCATGGTGGAATCATCAGATTTAAAATAGGTAACTTTATGTTCAAAAAATGTTGTCAAATCAACATCAAATGTCTTTTACAGATGTCTTCTAGCTCATTACCATTTTCAAATAGTGCCGGAAAACTAACTAATTCTCATCAACTCAGAGTTCTTCATGGTCGTTGCCTCAAAAATAATACAAACGACAATGAAACAACTGTGTAACTCACAATGAAGTCAGGATTTAATCGTGTTAAGGCTTTGGCGCTGAAAATACTGTCGGCGAATACTGCACAACTGGAAAGCATAAAACAGTAAATCACAGCTTAGGCAACAGTGGCATAAACCTTCCATGCCATTTTAAAATGCTTTGCAGTGGCAGCAAGTCGTAAGAAAGGGAATGAGACACATCTTACATGGATTTATTGGTCTGTATGTCTCTTAATAAGCATTTGAACTGTGCTGATATGAAGTAGCTGTATTGACTGTATTGTATGTGATTTAGTGTTTTAAATATAAGTAAATATAAGTAAATATAATCATAAATACGTGTATCACACACGTATATATGAATTAAAAAGCAAACATTTGGTAAGTCTGTGTATTAACAGCTTTTCAGATTGAAATCCTGTCGTTGAAACTGAGCCAAAGCAATTGTAACAATATGTCCAACTCGCTCAGTGACGGTAAATGTTTTACCACTATTTACGAACAAGCTTTTACGTGTCTTAAAAAATGGAAACTAACAAGTGAGACTACGAAATGTAACCACGCCGACGAGTCCGCCTTCACAGCCTTGTTGTACTCGCGCTGATGTGACCGGTGTAGTGACCGTGTAGTGACCGGTGTAGTGACCGTGTAGTGACCGGTGTAGTGACCGGTGTAGTGACCGGTGTAGTGACCGGTGTAGTGACCGGTGTAGTGACCGTGTAGTGACCGGTGTAGTGACCGTGTAGTGACCGGTGTAGTGACTGTTTAGTGACCGTGTAGTGACGTGTAGTGACCGGTGTAGTGACCGGTGTAGTGGCCGGTGTAGTGACCGGTGTAGTGACCGGTGTAGTGGCCGGTGTAGTGACCGTGTAGTGACCGGTGTAGTGACCGGTGTAGTGACCGGTGTAGTGGCCGGTGTAGTGACCGTGTAGTGACCGGTGTAGTGACCGTGTAGTGACCGGTGTAGTGACCGGTGTAGTGACCGTGTAGTGACCGGTGTAGTGACCGGTGTAGTGGCCGGTGTAGTGACCGTGTAGTGACCGGTGTAGTGACCGTGTAGTGACCGGTGTAGTGACCGGTGTAGTGACCGGTGTAGTGACCGTGTAGTGACTGTGTAGTGACCAGTGTAGTGACCGGTGTAGTGACCGGTGTATTGACCGTGTAGTGACCGGTGTAGTGACCGGTGTAGTGACCATGTAGTGACCGGTGTAGTGACCGGTGTAGTGACAGGTGTAGTGGCCGTGTAGTGACCGGTGTAGTGACCGGTGTAGTGACCGGTGTAGTGACCGGTGTAGTGACAGGTGTAGTGGCCGTGTAGTGACCGGTGTAGTGACCGTGTAGTGACCGGTGTAGTGACCGGTGTAGTGACAGGTGTATTGACCGTGTAGTGACCGGTGTAGTGACCGGTGTAGTGACCGTGTAGTGGCCGGTGTAGTGACCGGTGTAGTGACCGGTGTATTGACCGTGTAGTGACCGGTGTAGTGACCGGTGTAGTGACCGTGTAGTGACCGGTGTAGTGACCGGTGTAGTGACAGGTGTAGTGGCCGTGTAGTGACCGGTGTAGTGACCGGTGTAGTGACCGGTGTAGTGACCGGTGTAGTGGCCGTGTAGTGACCGGTGTAGTGACCGTGTAGTGACCGGTATAGTGACCGTGTAGTGACCGGTGTAGTGACCGGTGTAGTGACCGGTGTAGTGGCCGTGTAGTGACCGGTGTAGTGACCGTGTAGTGACCGGTGTAGTGACCGGTGTAGTGACCGTGTAGTGACCGGTGTAGTGACCGGTGTAGTGACAGGTGTATTGACCGTGTAGTGACCGGTGTAGTGACCGGTGTAGTGACCGTGTAGTGGCCGGTGTAGTGACCGGTGTAGTGACCGGTGTATTGACCGTGTAGTGACCGGTGTAGTGACCGGTGTAGTGACCGTGTAGTGACCGGTGTAGTGACCGGTGTAGTGACAGGTGTAGTGGCCGTGTAGTGACCGGTGTAGTGACCGGTGTAGTGACTGGTGTAGTGGCCGTGTAGTGACCGGTGTAGTGGCCGTGTAGTGACCGGTGTAGTGACCGGTGTAGTGACCGGTGTAGTGACCGGTGTAGTGACCGTGTAGTGACCGGTGTAGTGACCAGTGTAGTTGGTTTGTAGCCGAACGTTAGCTTCTTACTTCTGGCAATTGCATTCGTGCTGCAAAAATGAACAGAAGTGGTGTTCATTTGTGAGGATTATCTTGCTAAAAATTTCATTTTCTGCAATAATCCAAAATACAATAAAACAATCCCATCGGCTTCTTGTAGAGGGAACCACTGCGATGCTAACTTCCTGTTGGACTAAAAATATGTCATCCCTGCAGCACGCTACGTTTGGTCATGTTAGGACACATTATGTGTGTTATAATGTGAGAATGAGTTAGTTTTGTTATTTTACACTAGGTGAGGTTAGGTCACATTACGTTACCTAAACTACGTTGTCTAAGGTTTGTTGTATTATGTTTTTTTACATTTCAGTGTATTACCTCGGCTAAGGAGGTTTTGTTTTCGGGTTCGGTTTGCTGGTTTGTTTGTGTTTGTCAGCAGGATTGCGTAAAAAAAACGACTGGCGGACGGGTGTAGCACGGGGCAAAGAACCCGTTACATTTTGGAGGAGATCCGAATCACAGGGCAGATACACACATTATTGTTTAACGGTTCAAACACCGCCTGGGCGGAGGTCCGTGCTCTCTGAGGGCACTTACTCCGAGTGTTATCACAGTATGTTAGTTTAGGTCAAGGTTCAGATCAAGTTACGTTACTTTACTGTAGTAGCATTATAATGTTATGGTACGCTGTGTTAGGCCATATTATGTTATGTTTACATTACGTTATCTCAGGTTTGCTATGTTATGATGAGTTGTGTTAGTTTCAAGTTATGTTCTGCGCAGGGTTAGTAAAAACAGTAAATCCATTTTGGCTGGTATGTTGTTCCCTGCTAATCACTTCTGTCTCATAAATGGTGAATTGAATTAAGGGACAGAAACTGCTACACAATGGAAAACAACCTCCAACTGTCTGCAGCCTAAACAGATTAATTCATCTAGTCATTTTCATGTCAGTTATATTTTTGACATGTTTTGAGTGTTATTTTTGTTTGTTTATCAGTCTGTCTGGCAAACCCCGAGCACCACAGAGGGGAAGAGGCATTCCAGACCAGACTAAACTCTTACTACAGATTCCGGAGTTTTTTTTTTTTCGGTGGGGGGTTCTTTCAGTTTCAAAACACTTGAAATGAAAAACGAGCAGAGGCCATACATTCCAACCCAATCTAAAAGGTGTAAAGCACTTCCAGATGGCTGCAGGAAATTATTGAAGCGTTTGCATATCACCGCATTTCAGCCTTTCCCCGAACCATACCAGTTGGCCCCAAACGTGTTTAAACTTGTTTTCACCGGGGGAAAACAGTGTCAATCCTGTAACTTTAATCTGCAAATACTCCAGGCCATGCCTATGTGCAACCATTTTGAGGGCAGGAAACACCATTTAACCACCGGTGCCCTCCAGCCCCATCCACCACCACCCAACAAAAAAAGAAAGAGGTATGTTTCTATTTAAGGAGCCTCATTTAGAGACCTCTGGCAGCCAGAGGGGCAAAGTGTGGGGCTCCACACTGGGCCTATTGTTTCATAAGTCCCATATGTGAATACCTCTGCTGGACCAACCCCTCCATTAAAACAACAGAGCCACTGCTGCTCTGCTCAACATCCCCCTCACTGCTGCTGCACACCAGACTCCAGCCTCTCGCTCAACAACTGAGAGCTGCCGAACGTCCACCGGGTTGAATCTACTGAGTGCTGCGAGACGATAGTTAACGTTGCTCCATGAAAAGTAGAAATCAGTGAGCATTATTTCATGTTGACAGTGTTGCCGTGGCGCATATGTTTTTGCGGCGTACATAAATTGAGCAAATCAGGTTTCTCATTGTAATCAACTTGTTGCAACTAAAATGTACCAGTGCGGTCCCCTGCCGTATTCTGTCTTACTTCTAGAACTCTTGAAACCAGAGTTTTTCAGAAAATCTTTTTTTGTTTTGAAGAAAAAGACAAAAAACAACAAATTGATACAATGAAACAGACACTTTAATACGCAGGTTGCTTTTTATTAAGTTTTATATTCACCAAATTTTACGATGGTGCACATTTTACACTGGCAATAGTTGCTAGTTGTCAGAGGAGCAACATATCCCCAAAACTATCCAACCAGCCATCCACTTCTGATACAAAATACATCAATAAGTTCACAGTATTGGGCTGCGTCATTTTTGGTGCGTATTTAACCTTTTATGCCCTGTGAACTAGATTCAGAACTCCCATTATATAAATACAAAATGAATTAATATAAGAATAAAATCTTTGTCTTTATTGAAAAAAACATACAAACAAGCAGCAGCAAATATAAAATGGATAGAAACAATGATATATCTTCTTTTAAAATGTTCCGATTAAAAATATATAAAATACATCAATATATCATTCTTATAAATTGCAACCCCCGATGCACATCAAGCGACCCCGGGGTTAAGAAACTCTGGGTTATCAGCTGATCGATCTGAGAATAACTATTAACAGTGACAAAACTCCAAAGTGTTTTAAAAATAGTTTAGTGGTGTTTTTACAGGTCAAGTAGTGAACACGGAGGCCTCGCAGCAGCCGGATGCTTTAAGACGGTGTGAACAGCTCTGCTGTCGGCCTCTATGTCCGTCATCAGAGCTCCACTGGTGTCTGCAAAAACAGGAAGGGATTCGTTAGCCTCTGGTGTCAAACAGAACCGTCACAGAAACATGATGGTGTTTTTTATCCCTTCTGCTCGAACAGGTGGCTTACATTTACAGTTTCACGGTCTCTAGGCGCTTGAAGTCAACTCAAAATCAAAAAAAAGCTAAATATTTTCAGGTCTGTGAGAAATAGCTTCCCATACATAAAACTGTCATTTATATAAATGATCTAAAGCAAAATATAGTTGGATTGGAGCAAATCTGTGGGTCAGGGTCAAAAATGCATCACAGAGTTTCCCTGTTGGGTTCTGATAACAGAAATAGACACTTGTTGCCATAAGTCATCAAATGTTACACTTGGATCCAAGATTATTTTTTTTAACAAAACTCAAAGAAAAGAAGAGCATATTTCACAAAACTTACTGGCCAAGAGTCCAAGAAAACTAGCGAGCTCGTTAGGAAACCATGCTGAGCTTGCTGATCTGCGAGCTGAAAAGAAAACCAGAGAAGAAGATGTCAATGTTTTCAGAATGAAGTGCACACTCTGCGTCTAATTATTCTGGTAGTTATTTGATATTTAACAAGATTAACACAGATTCAGGTTCAGTGGATTTACCTCAGGCGGCTAGCTGCTCCTCCATCTGTCTTCCACCGTTCTTCTGATCAAAATCCATTCTGATTGGCTGGTGATTAACACTTGTTTGTGTTAATAGTCAGCACTAAAAGTGTGATCAGATTACCGGTGTGATTTTGTTAGTTAGAGCTGAGAACGGGAAATATAAATCAGCTCCTCCTTTCGATAAAAATAATAGTTTGTTAGTCCTGAACATGATTAACTATGTAAAGACACCTTTTAAGAAGTGAGGAAAAAAGGAAAAATAGAAACAAGAATTTTCTTTCATTTCATGCTAATTTCCACGCATGACATGACCCAGAATTTAGCAATCCTTCCCGTAGCTTAATTGCTACAGGCATGCATGATTAACTTCTTGTGTAATTAAATAAGGCTCAATCCAGTTCTCATCGTGATTTCCATAAACAACATGTAGACTGTGCCACTTGAGACGCAGTAACGACTTCATTTGAATTTCCTTTTACAGCCGAACGCTGTCCACGAAGTTACAACCATTAGAAACGAGGCAGGCAATTATTCTAACTGAAAGATACGCAGCTGCTCGGGGGTGGCAACGCTGACGCTTATTTAAAACATCTAATTACAATTCGTGAATGCCATTTATTTTAGCGAAACAATCTAGATCACATATGCAGTAAAACACAGCCTGCTGGTTTTATGTTACAGATGCCACCTATGTTGTAACCTGATGTTGTTCTCGATGGCTGATTTTTGGATTCAACTAACGACTACTCTGCAAAACAACTCCGTATATGACAGCAAGACACAAGTGGACAAAATCCTATTATTTTAACCACAAAAGGCATTTTTTCCCCTCCATTTTTCTATTAAAGGCACAACGAGGAGGATTTATCGGTTGCGGTTTGTAAAGACGACATTCAAAGCCGGCCCTTCCTCCCCGGCTCAGCAAGGGTTAAGTTGAACCCCAGATTCACTCACATTTTGGAACAAGCTTTTGCACATTTCACATCACTATATTTGCGTTTATTTGGCAGTGTGTTACGATCTGGCACCTGGTCGCTAGATTTTTATGCGGCTTGAAGCCCAGAAATGTCCAGAACACAGCGAAATAAGAAAATACACACTCCTAGTGGGTCATAAGTGATGATTGAGAGAGATCAATTTGTATGTGTCCATACATTGTTTTTTAGGAACATCCTACTCATTGTGCCTTTAACTGTTCAGTAAGGGTTCATGCAAATAAAAAAGTAAACATTTTAGCATTGAAATATTGAAAGATAGAGAAAAGAAAATGTGAAAATAAATGTCCTCAGTGTCTGAAGCCACGATCAAGTGAAGTCATTTCAATTTTTATATTCCAAAATCGCAAATTTGCCTCAAGGCCTTTGCAATGTTTACAGCACATGAAACCCTCTATTCTTAGACCCTCAGTTTGGATAAGTTAGATCTCATTCCCCCAGAGAAAAATCCATAACTGTGAAAAAGAAGAAGAAACCTCAGGTTCTTCTTGTCAGTGTATGTCAGGAAACAACAGAAGAAAACACAATAACTCTACCAAATGTTTGAAAGAGTCGCGATGCATTGGAAGCACGTTTAAAAAATGACTTTACCGCAGAGGCAAACTATTATTTTTAGGACTCGCGCGCTGACGTCGGCAGTGTGTGAATTATCAAAATGGGTGGTTCAGTTTTAATCCGGCACAGAGGAAACGTAACTTCACGAGCACACTGATGCTCGTTTGGTGAGAATAGCAGTGAGCATTGTTCTAGGCCCGTATACCAGCTCACTTGGCAGCTTCAACACACTTTGCCGCTGCCTTTACGCCGCCACCTGCTGAGCCGTTGCTGTGGTAACGATTGAGTAAATATACCACACTGGCACCTATAGCAGCAAAACCTATAAACTCTGTTTCAAGCATCTCTCTCTCTCTCTCTCTCTCTCTTTGAGAGGAACAGAGCTCATCTCTGCCTGTCGACTGTTGTTGAGCACAGACAGGGAGCATCGGCTCGGTGCGATCAAACTCACCTGTAAATGAGGAAACTGGAGATTCCAAAGATGATGAGCGCTAAGCCGGATCCCACAGCTACAATACCCAAAACTGGCAGATGACCTGGAAAGCAGGAGCAGAAGGATTCCACACTCAGTTGTCGCTCACATGTTTAACAGATGTCCACATTCAGGAGAAAGAAGAACACTGTGCTGTTAAAGGCACAGCTGTGACTTCCTGAAGTACAGCTGCAGTGCTTTAGCAATCTGTCAGCCACAAAAAACAATTTCACACAATTACACAGCTTCGGCATTCCTGATATGTATTTAAATCCGTAATGGAGACTAATTATACCACCTGCTGTAAATCACAAGATATGATCATCATGAGAGAAATATAATGTCTTACACTAATCAACGCCAGAGAATACATTTGTAATTGCAGTGGTGCTCCTCTTCAGTTTACCATCTGTGACATTTCCCTCTGAAACTGCCACTCTGTTCAAGCGACAAAGACAACTTCCAGCAATTATCTTTCGCACGGCTTGTTACTCCAGCAAATATTACACTTCTACATTTGCTCTTTCGCTTCATTGAGGGAGAGCTGGCATGAAATTGAAGAAAAACAACACATTTATCATCACAGCATCAATGAAAATATCCCAGTCCCTGTAGAGATACAGCGATGACATAAAGAAAGCATTAGTGCACCGTAATATCCATCTGATGCGCACTCTAAGTCAACAGAAAAAACATATAACTTCTTTGTCATAACTCTTTTCATGCAATTTCCTGAAATCAGTGTGTCCATTAGTCAACCTTATGTAGCTTGTTTCTGGAGAATATTTCACCTCAGACACAGGTACAATCATCTGCAGGCAGATTTAATTGTTGCCATACCATCATTGCAGGAGGGGTCGTCCGTGGAAAACACACAGGGGGGGTTATCCAGCGGTGGGCCCCCGTTGGGCCAGTGGATCTTCTCTGTCTGGGACCAAATGATGTCTTTGGTGGTTCCATTGTAGTACGCAACCAGCTGCAAACACAGAGGGAAATGCCCATTTAAATGGGTGAAAATAAAATACGTTGAGCCTGTTATACCGTAAGCTCACTTCACAGCATGTTCTTATAGACATTTATACATTTATTATCGAGGACAATATTGATTACATTGTTTTTCATTGACTGTGCAACCATAGAGAGAGTGCAGATGTCACCTCCCTGCTAGCCGCTTCAAAATTCATTGTAATTGTGAGAATGTTAGTTAGCATGCTAATGTTAGCATTTAGCTCAAAGCATTGCTGTGCCTCACAGAGCTGCTAGCATGGCTGTAGACTCTGATGCTAAGTGCCCTTCAAGTAACAGGCCACAAGTCATTTTCAAATGGAAGCTGGTGACGTGAAGCTACAAACTGACACCTGACCCTCGCCGCTGTGTGACGCACTGTAAATCAAAGTTCAGCTGGTTTCAACTTTTCTCAGCGCACAAGATTGGTGAAGCGTCAACCAATCTTGTGTTTTTGTTTCACCATTTTCGGTCCCCTTCTCTCTCCCCACTGTTCCTGCTCTGCTTTGATGTAGCGTGACTCCTGTGTTTCTAACTAGCCCGGAGGTGCTTTTATGTTTTCCAGCCAGGCTTCCAGCGTGTTGCATCATCTCTGCTAAGACCCTTAAAGGCAGTCGACCTGACGTAGGGTCATCAAAACAATGCAGAATGTCACGAGCGAGGGGGCAGTGGGAGCGTCGTCTGAAATAGCAGCAGTATCTCAGTTCAGAAGCCTGTGTTTACTACACTGCACTCCTCCAACAATTCACTTCATGCTTGTATTCACTTTGAAACCCCCTAGGCCTACAAGTCTGCCAGCTACGCAATACTGTAATATACACTATGTGGTCTAAGGCTCATGGATACCCGCACACTACGGGGCCTTAAACATGGGGGCATCGTTATGTTGAAACAGAAATGTGCACACTGTTACCTAAAACACCATTATATGCTGTAGCATTGACGGGGAACTCCACCAATTCTACACACCGGTTGTTTACAGGTCTTGGAGAGTACCGAGTTGTCAAAAAAAGCTTTTTGTCACTCCGAAAGGGAGCTGCGTGAAGTCTGATAAATTGCCTCAAGTGATGTCGCTTGGGTTACTGTCATTTGGGGCTGAAGACTTCAAGTGTGAAAATGAAAAGAAATCTGGGGGTTTTGTCAAGTTGTGTGTGGAATTAAAAAGGTGATATCTTTGCTGCATTGATTTTAACGGTTCATTGTGAGCCTGACAATGTTACAGGAGTGCAATGTGCAATCTCTGGAGTACTCTATTAAGAGTTGTCATAACTGTGGGTCATAACGGCGCGAGCAGTCGCAGCGGCCCCTCGCGGTCCCGGAAAAACAGTGTTTTCGTCTTTTTCGTCTTTTTCGTCTAGTTTGTCTAGTCTGCCGCTGTGTTCGTCATGCCCGACGGACTTATATCGCAAAACACAACAATACAGCCGTGAGTTTCTTCTTGGAAAAAGTACAACTTTCTTCAACTTGGAAGCCAAACTCTCCGTGGATCTTAGCAGCCTGGGACTTCTCTGCTCCCCCCATTGTGTCAACCCCCACCCGGTAAGGAGACATCGCAAGCGGTGCGAGAGGAAGCAAAAGCGGGGAAAGCGTGGAGGTATCCGGGCTAGGCTAACGGCTAGCCCACACAAGCCGGCAATTCCAACATTACTCATGGCAAATGTCCGTTCACTGGACAACAAGATGGACAATATACGGCTACTCAGAACCAAGCGTGAGGTGAGGGACTGCTGTGTTTACGTGTTCACGGAAACATGGCTCCACCACAACATCCCGGACTCCGCTATTCAACTGGACAAGCTAACATGCTACCGAGCAGACAGAGACATAGTTAGCGTGGGAAAGTCCCGCGGCGGCGGTGTGTGTGTTTACATCAGTGATGCTTGGTGTCGAGACGCTATTGTTGTTAACCAACACTGTTCCCCGCTGGTGGAGTTTATGGTTTTAAAGTGCCGTCCTTTTTACCTGCCGAGGGAGTTTTCAGCCATTCTACTGGTGGCTGTTTATATACCTCCGAGCCCCAACAACAAGGACAGAGAGGAGGCACTCAGTGAACTTTACAGAGCCATCAGTGAGCAACAGACAGCACACCCAGACGGCATTCTCATCGTTGCTGGAGACTTCAACCATGCTAACCTAAAAACTGTTCTGCCTAAAATATACCAGCATGTTGATTTTCCAACCAGGGAAAACAACAAATTAGACCTAGTCTACACATCGATCAAGGGAGCGTACAAGGCGTCCCCCCTCCCCCACATTGGCCTCTCCGACCACCTCACTGTCTTGCTGAAACCGGCCTACAGAGCAAGGGTAAAGGTTACCAAACCGGTTTCAAAACAGGTACGGGTGTGGCCAGAGGACAGTACTGCTGCACTTCAGGACTGCTTTGGTACTACAGACTGGGACATGTTCAAGCAGGCAGCCACCTACAACCATCACATTAACATTCAAGAATACACAGAGACAGTCACAGGTTACATCACCAAGTGCATTGATGATGTAACTACCACCAGAGCCATCACCATCCGAGCCAACCAGAAGCCATGGCTGACAGGGGAGGTCCGCACACTGCTCAAGGCTCGCGACACCGCCTTCAGAGCTGGAGACCCAGCTGGGCTGGGAGCAGCCAGGGCTGACCTGTGCCGTGGCATCAGGAAAGCTAAACGACTGTACACCAGGAAAATCACAGGACATTTCAAAGACAGCAGGGACTCACGGAGCCTGTGGCAGGGCATTAGGACCATAACGGACTACAAACTACCGCCACAGACCTGTGACAGTCACACCTCCCTGCTTAACAACCTCAATGGCTTCTTTGCACGCTTCGAAGCACAGAACAACACACCTGCGCAGAAAACCACCCCCCCCACCGACGACCAGGCTCTGTGCCTGTCCCCAGCCAGTGTGAGGAGCACACTGCTGAGGATTAATACCCGCAAGGCTGCGGGACCTGACAACATTCCTGGTCGTGTGCTGAGGGACTGCGCAGAGGAGCTCACGGATGTCCTCACCGACATCTTTAACACCTCCCTGAGCCAGGCTGTTGTTCCCACGTGCTTCAAGGAAACCACCATCATTCCTGTGCCGAAGAAGTCATCTCCAGCCTGCTTCAACGACTACCGCCCCGTCGCATTGACTTCTACCATCATGAAGTGTTTCGAAAGGCTGGTCATGAAGCAGATCAAATCCACCCTTCCTCCCTCCCTGGACCCGTTTCAGTTTGCTTACCGAACTAAACGGTCCACAGAGGATGCAATCTCCTCCGCTCTACACCCAGCCCTCACACACCTGGACACTAAGAACTCCTACGTCAGAATGCTGTTCATAGATTTCAGCTCAGCATTCAATACAATCATCCCCCAGCAGCTTGTGTGTAAACTTACAGACCTGGGCCTCAGCCCCTCTCTCTGCAACTGGTTGTTGGACTTCCTCACAGAGAGACCACAAGCTGTTCGGGTCAACAACAACACTTCGAACACACTAACACTGAGTACGGGGGCCCCCCAAGGTTGTGTGCTCAGCCCCCTTCTCTTCACCCTGCTGACCCATGACTGTAAACCCAACTACAGCTCCAACCACATCGTGAAGTTCGCTGACGACACTACCGTGGTAGGTCTCATCAGCCACAACGATGAGACTAACTACAGGAAGGAAGTGAACCAGCTGGTCCGTTGGTGCCAAAATAACAATCTCTTCCTCAATGTGGGGAAAACAAAGGAGATTGTTGTTGACTTCAGGAGAACCCACTCCCAACCCCCCCTCCCTCTGACCATCAATGGTGCTGCTGTGGAACAGGTGAGCAGCACCAAATTCCTGGGTGTGACAATCACAGATGACCTCACCTGGAACAGCAACACCACTGCACTGGCAAAGAAGGCCCAGCAACGCCTGTACTTCATCAGGAAGCTCAAGCGAGCAGGAGCCCCCCCCCCCCATCATGCTCTCATTCTACCGAGGCGCCACTGAGAGCATCCTCAGCAGCTGCATCACGCTGTGGTTCGGAAGCTGCACCGCCTCCAACCGCAAGAGCCTGCAGCGCATTGTGAACTCTGCCCAGAGGATCATCGGAGTCTCACTCCCTACACTACAGGACATTTACAACACCCGCCTCACCCGCAAAGCACTCGGCATTGCGGGTGACCCCACCCACCCCTCCAACAGCCTCTTCAGCCTCCTGCCTTCAGGGAGAAGGTTCCGCAGTCTCCGTTCGAGCTCTACCCGGCTGAGGAACAGCTTCTTCCACCAGGCGGTCAGGATGCTGAACTCTCTCCCTCCCTCTCTCCTCTCGCTCCCCCTCTCTCCCCCCCTGCCATCTCTCCCCTGACCTCTCTACCCTCCCCCTCACCCACCTTTCCCCACTGCCTCAAATGGAACATACCAGGACATCTACTCCCCCTCACACCCCTTCCCTCATCCAGCACCAGTCACTTTTTCTATTTATTTATTTTAATTTTTTTATTCTCTGCTGCTACGAACAAATACCCCCCTCACACACCCTTCCCTCATCCAGCACCAGTCACTTTTTATTCTCTGCTGCTACTTGTTAATCCTTTATCTAGGCCCTTATGTTCTTAACTTTATTCTATTTTATTCTATTATATGTTATATGTTCATGTCTATATTACACTGTGGGACTGCGAGAAACGGCATTTCGAATTTTCTGTATGCATAACACATGTGGAAACTTTGACAATAAAGTGAACTTTGAACTTTGAACTTTGAACTTTGAACTAACTGGGGGCCTCGTCCAAACCATGAAAAACATCATCACAGAGGAATTTGGACATATAGTGTATTTCCCTATTTTCTTGTCCTCACAGAAATAAGTTTTGTAAACTGAGTTTACAGTAAGATCATGTAACTATGTGCACAGATGTTTATCCACTGTGGATCAAAACCAAGTTTGAGGAATATTTTCTTCTGGTAATCATATGTAAAGTCATGTTCTCAGACTTTTTCTGTTTGAGTTGTTTATTATGCCGATAGCCATGTCAATTGAACAGTGATGTAAGATATTCATCTTGTCTTTTTTCCCTAATTGGTAACATACAGCATAGTCATGAATTTGATAGATTATTGAAAATGAACTTTGATTAAAAACATAAAGATGACAAACAATACAAAAAATAAATAGTCAGTAATCCATCAAAACAATCTGCCTGAGTCATTTTGATACTGATACTGGTATTGTATTTTATTATATTCAGCAGTCTGAGATTCTGAAAGTTGAAATTGACTTGTGTAGTTTTCAGCCGGGCGGCTGGCTACTCGGGTCAATCAGCGATATAAATGGACCAATTAAAAGCCGAGGATAAATTAGACCATGCGGTCATGCTGACAGCCTCTGAGGACCACTATGAAATTCTATCTGAAGTCTACAGCGAACCCACTTCTTCTCCCCTCAGAGGAAAGAAAACACACACACTGGTGCAGTTCACAACACTGTTTGCAGAGCGCGACATACACAAATATTTTCATTGGACTGTGGGGGAAATTTGAGGTTTTATGCATCTTATCATTAGAGAAGTCCGGACCAACAGAATATATCCCAGATAGTAATATACATAGGCTTTCATTGCTTCAAAGACAAGCAGAGGCTGAGGTTTGGAACGACGCATATCATGCTGAAAACATTTAGAATTTAAAATGAGTAATAAGACACACATGAAGTGAATTAGCCCTCATTGTCAATTATTTGTGTCGACAACTCTACATACTGAGACCGAAAATGATTCCTGAATAAGTTCTTCAGTTTATATCAAAAGGTTCCCCTGTGGGATAAATGACAACAAAGACTTTTTTGTAGGACACATGATTTATGTTCATATCTTGATAAATATTATGAGTACATATGTAAGCGCAAAAGTAATTATTGTCACTAAAATGTTGATAATTCAACCACAGTTCTATTCTGGTATCAACCGAAATGTGAATTTAATGTCCTTCAAACTGTGCAGTCTTGTTACTAGTTGTAGACTGTTTTATTTAGTTCATGTATAACTGCTTGTGCTTATTCTGCATTTAACAAACAGGAACTTTGACTTCAACAAGGATTTGAAAAAAGCAAAAAGGTTGTTTTTGGGGCTGTTTCATGCCATAATTAGATAGCAAGTGTACAGAGATGACAAGATATGTGCGGAGAGAGAGCTGGGAAATGACATGCAACAAATGTCCCCGACCAGAAGCCAACCAGGGATTCATGGTCAGCGCCTTAAACCCACAGCCCCCCAAAATAAGGGTTTTGCAGAAAAACATGTTCATATTTCTGCAAGAACGGTATCATATAAGTGGTGTTGGTAGTGACGCTTGGCTACCTTGTATCAGCACTAGTGTTGAAAACCATGTCAGAAAAAGGACATCACGGTAGTAACTATAACATGATATGTAAGATGAAGGTCGACTGAGTCCTTCCTCATTTGCTCATCGGCCCAGTCCATGCCCGACAAAAACGTCTCGACACCAAATCTGCTGCAGCTCTCCGTGACAATCGGTGTGCCCCTGGGTGCATTGTTCCACTTTCAGTCATTTCAGTCCAAATACAGGTTTGATAGAAAACACGTGTAAATTGTACGTACATTTCCATTAAAATCCCGTCATTGTCCTGCAAAATGTCGAACATTTTGTCAATGAATATTCTTGCACTCAAAATAAAGTCCATTAAAGTGTTTGCAGAGATTCAGATCCATTCAGCTGGTCTTTACCTTCATTCAACTTCAGCGAATATTAGTGTTTATTTGGCAGCCTTTAACTCATTGACTTCTGTACTTTTGAATGAATTCCCTCCCTAAATTAAATCCTCTGCCAAACCTCCCGTTTCATACAAAAATATGTCACACCCCAGAAGCAAATTACAATCTATGAACAATACATTGGAGCTATAAAAGAATAGTCCACATCCAAAATATCAGTTCAATCGTCTACTAACCCCCAAATCAAACTCTGCTGAATATCACAAACACGTTAAACACAACGTAAACTATCTACGGTAACCGTGAAAGTGCAACTTACCCCGTACTCCCCCGTCTCCTGGTTGGTCATCGCCCACAGGTTGACGTCTATGTCCCTGGCATTTTTGTGGTCTGTAGTAACAAGTCCCGTCACCCCTAAAAACACAGACAATATCCACATTCAGGGTCTGATCATATACAGTATGGTCCTCATTACATCTGCTCCGATTCAAATTTGCATGATTCCCTGTGCCCACTGAGGGCTTTTTCGATGTCTTCAGATAATTACGGTAAACACTTAGATTCGTTGTCAACCCTTTTCAGTGCAATGCTTTTGGTAAACCGATTTTGACATTTCGTTTAAGATGATTCTGCAGCTTCACTTTATCACCTTTTTGCTGTGTATGTTCTTGTCTCTTAACTACTCATCACTGTAGAAAAAAAATTGGAAAAGAGTTGTAATGTGACCTCTAAGTAGAAAAAAAGCATGTGCTGAGCCAGTATTGGAAGAAACAGCGTCCCCGCCGTAAGCCCAGTAAACATCGTCAAAACAGCCACACAACTTTCCATCATTATTTTCAACATTGGCCCTATTTTCCTTGTTTTTTTCCAGCCGTCCTGCTGAGCAAAACAACCCTCATCAACCCTTTTAATCTGAAGCAACAACATCCCATTGTTCCGCTTCTTCCAAAATGATGTGAGCGCAGATCATCCGGCAGCCAACAAAGTAAATAAGCACCCACATCAAGCATCAAATGGACGACTAACAGGAGTGCTTTGTGATAACTGTTCAATAACACTCGGAATATTGTGTTGAAGGGTTATGTTTTTATCACATTTTGGGTTCAATGGTGCTTCCCAATAACAACCAGCTGGGCCGGTCACTTGGACTCACTGCATGCTTATTGGAGAGCACTTTTTCCCTGTTATCTGAAATGATTCCCGCATTTACATATTTATTGATGGCAAGTTAACATTTTGCATGAAGTAAAAAGTATATTTATGTGGAATCAGCTTGGCACACGCACAACATTTATCTTCCAAAACCTACCGGTACTCTCATGTATGAAGCAGCTCTTACACGTTAAACCACATTTGCTCACCCCAGAATCGGCGGTTCTGCATCCTCGTCGTGATGTTGATGCCGTCGTTCTGGGCTCCACCCTCCGCCAGCGTCTCCTCCAAGGCCATTGCGTACAGCACGAAACCATCATAGAAGCTGCCGGCGATGTAGTCCATCTGCGAGCAGAGAGGCGTCGTTTTGAACAACAGGGAAACAATGGGATTTGTTTTGAAGACACAAGGTTCTGATTAAGAAATAAAAAAAAATACATTGAGCCAATATAAGTACAAGAGCCTGCTTCTGTGAAATAATATGATTTTGGCAGGTGAAAGTGCCAAATACCAACAAACACAATAAATGATAATTCATTTTAAAAGTATATTGTGCAGTGTATGGTTGATTGCGTCCAGCGTAATGTCTCAGGGAGACATCAATTATTGTTTCATTGTATGTTTTAAATCTCCTTTACTTTTTACGACTGAATTTTATTTCTTACACTGTTTCTTTAATTGTTTTAAAATCTCCTTTTCTTTTGCCTTATGTTTTGATGTTTTTAATGGTTTTATGTGAAGCACTTTGAATTACCTTGTTGTTGAAATGTGCTATACAAATAAACTTGCCTTGCCTTGCCTTACTGTGAAACTGCCAGACTTAAAAGCTGAGATAAAAGCAGTAATAAAAAGAAGGGTATTAACAGCTAACAGCATTGTCAATATCATTAACTGCTGCCAATTATACAGCACAGTGGGGATTTTTCTCTTTCTCTTTTTTATCTTATAAAAGATTAAAGAGGTGGTGGAACCTACCAGTGATGGCTCCAAATGCACACCGAAGTCCCTCTGCGCTCTGGCGTGGAGTTTTCTCTGGAAGTCCCTGTACTCTGGGTTGTCAGGAGGCCGGTACGTTATGACGAAAACAGACTGGAGGAGACACAGATCAAGAGTTTGGGTGGAGAAATACAATATTCAGCCAAACTTTTCAGACCAGACATTTGCCTCAAGTGGCCTTTGAAATGTGTCGATATATCACAAAAACAAGTTTTAGACATTCCTAGGAAATCGTCTGGCTTTGCTCTTAACAGGAAGAGCTGGATCGTTTTTCATGTTGCAACAGTCGTTGGAAACCACCACAAACTTCCACACGCAATTAACACTCTGAAGAAAACATATATCCATGATGAGCCCGATTATGGTTCGCAGAGAAATTAACAACTTGCGTGATCAGGAAAAGATGGGAGGCAAAGTTCTGTTCTGCAGCCGAGGTTAGGAGCCGTTCAGATGTCGTTGTATTTGATGCCAAAGCAGTTTTATTCCTCATGGTTTCAACTTGTCATGAAATGTGTCTCCAATCTTAAAACAGCTTTCTTCTTGACCTAAATTCAATATTTGTGAACAGGCATGAGTATCATGGCACAAACTGCAATATGTTGAATGTGTGGAGGCGGATTAAAGTAGCTGTTTAACTATTTATTTTCTATAAGATATGAAAAAATACCAAAAGGGAAACTTTTCAACCTGGGGGCTATATTCCAGTTTTACTGTCGGTCGAGTATTGCAACCCAGTCGTCAGGAAAAATGTTTCTGAAAACCAAAAGATACACTGAATGTCAACTTTTTGAATCTAAATTATGTTTCATGAATGCATTTCACATCAGCATCTTATTACACTAACAAGAAACGTACAATGCCACGTGGTTGTCACGGTTGTGAAAAGATTGGTGAGGTTTAGGCAACAAAACTGGTTAAGGTTTGAAAAAACCTCAGTTTGTGATAAAATAATGACAATACAACTTGTATAAAAGTGTCCATCGTTACATCATTGCCTTCACGTGCTTTAACTGAACACATTGAATTATTTTTGCGGTGGTGTTCACTAATAACATATTTCAGAGGGACAAATATGAAGATTAAGTGTGCCGATAAAAAGGCAGAGGAGATGTGTGAGGAGTTATGGATTAACACTAAGTCCCCGTTAAGTCCTGCAAATGGTATTCAAAGCCAGACTCATTTTCCTAATTGTTCTTTAATTATTCTAATTATTCTAAGTTAATGTTTCAACTGTATTTTAATGTGTTTAAAGCAAACATATGCTGAGTCCATTATGACAGATATGGCCATTATTAACTTGATATTATGCAAGATTTATATTCATAAGGCCAAAACTTTGTGAACACTAAACTAAAGAGAATTAAGAGATGCCAGTGTGACATTTAGGGAGATAAATTAGACGAGCAACACGTCTGTGCCCACTCTGTCTCAGTGCACTAATTTGTAAGGCTGAATGGCTTCCTGTGAAAACACCCCCCCCCCCCCCCCCCCCCCCCCCATTCATTAATGTCAAGAGAGAATTTTATTATTATTATGGTCCAAAGGATTGAGGGGGTCTTTTTTCCTTTGGAAGACTCTATTTGCACACCCAATGGCACAAATGATATGCATATACAAGTGTTATTACCATAAAAGCGTCCCATGATTTAGATTCGTTTTAAGACACTTCTTGGAACATGTGACATTTAATCAGAAACAATGGATCCTGAAAGTATTTCAACCGATAGTCAGCTGGGTTTGAGGACTTCCTTCTGTGTTATTCAGTAAGTAGGGCCTGAAAGATATGGTCCAGATGGAAAACGAACAGAAACAGAGAATAAAATATGCGTTGTCAGAGACATCCAATTCTCATGCCAAGTGGTGGTTTTGGTCTTCTATTATTTCCTGCCTCCAATTACAAAGCGGGTGAAGCTATGACAGTCCACATTCAATAAATCTGCAAAGAATGTGAACACGGTCTTAATTGTATCCACAGATGCATGGCTGCTGCTACGTACTGTTGTATATGCGTGCCTATGTGCATGCATGTGTGTGGGTGTTCTGTGGTCACTGTACCTTAAAGACCTTGATGGGATCGGCCCAGTCGGCGTCGGAGTTCTGCCACGGTTTGCGATCCGCCAAGCTCTCCGCAAACACGTCCAGATAGAAAATGGCGTAGTTCTCTGGGTCCTGGATCTCCCTCTGAAACAGCTTCATGATGTTCAGGAACGTGTCCAGGGGCCCGCAGATGTATACGACTGCAGACAGAACAACCAAAAAAAACACATTGTCTATCTTGAGCACTCACTTGTTTTTCTGAAATATTGCTCTTCATGAAACACGGTCTTTGTATTTTAATTGTGATGTTTCTTCAATAGAGTGTTCTGTCTTCTTTTGGATACACTCAAGATATCGAAATGAGTCCGTTTGTCTCGGAAACAGGTACGTAAACAAAACGTTAAGGTCTCAATGCTCGATAAGACGGAGACTGTGCAGTGTAACAAGTGAAAGTGTTGGTGGACAGATTTCACTTGCTCTCCATGCAAAGTTGAAGACCACATGACATCTACACCACAGGGCTTGACACACTGTTCTGATTTTTGTCTCCATCTGAATTTGTTTGGCCACCTGTTTATATTTTAGTTTCAACAGTGAGTCATATTTGATTATTTTCACTGAAAACAAGCGGTAAGCATACATGAATAAATGCCAGATGTAAGGCCGCGCAGAGACCGATCAGCACCTGCATGACAGGCAAAAACAAGACGGACAGAATAACTGAGGCTGAAGAGCAGGAGGTGGGATAATGGCTTGGACATCTACTAGTCTGGCGACTGAAAGGTCCACTGGAGCAGTGGGAGGAGCCTGTAGCAGGTGGGCAGAGTTGTACTAGCCTCTTTGCTAGTAGATACACTCCTTGCTTTGTTGATGTTTTGCCCCAAATCCCCAAATTTCCTTTCAGCTGGCTCTGCGTGTGTTGATGTTCTGAACCTCAGCTGTGACCTGTGCTGAGTTTCAAAACATCCACAGTGAGCTGGGAGGAGATTTGGGGGGGAGATCGGTCACTTCTTTTAGTTCAAATATTGTAATGTTGTGTTCAGTGCAGAGTGCTGTACGGCATTCAGACCTGCACATTTACTGTGGCTGGACTTGCCTCTTTGTGTTTCAGTTCAATTACTACGCTTCTAGCTGACCAATAACGCCCGTTTACACCAGAGCTGAGTGCCATATTTTCCACCATTTTCTGTAGTTACACATCCTGAAATCAACAGCATACCATGAGTAGTGGATAATACACTTGGATGGAGAAATAACATCTTCAGCCAGACACTTCAGTCCAAATATTTGCCTCAAGTGACCTTTGGTTCTTTCTAACTGTCGATTCTGCTATCTATTTCTAAGGAGTCCTCTACATATATTTCAATTATTGCAATGTCGGAATCGAGCCAGACATCCTTCAAAGACGAGGGTGAATGTTGGTTCAGAGAACTTCTCACAGTAGAAACAGCCAAAGGAAGGAAAGGGATTCAAGCAACACTGCAACAGCGTCATTCAGCAAATACCAAAACACAATGTTTAGGTTAGGATGACGCTGCTAGTGGCTGTAGGAGTTATGACTCCTTTCTATCAGGTGCAACAGGAAGGAAAACAGTGATGTTGTCCTGTAGTGGCGTCGGATCAGAAAAGGAAACATATTGTGTCATTGGTTTAGGAGGACTTGTTGATTCAGTTGTAGTTTTTTGGTTCTACTGTTCTCAATTGTTAAATGTTCTCTAAACACAAGCAGCCATACAAGAACTTTGTCTACATAAAGAAGAATCAAACATTTTAGACCCTATTTTTGTCAACGTTACTTGACATTTGGGGATTCTTGGCACAAACAGACACATTTCAGTTAGCACCAAAAAAAAGCATTGAGTTTCAGTACCCAACTCAGCGAGCAGGCAGACACTGTCTTGATCAAAGACACTGCCAAACAACACTTCATTGGTTGCTGCTGTAGGAATCGAACTTGAGACCTCTGTTACAGCCTCTGACAGTGTCTCTACCCACTACCTTCACCCTGCCACCTACACCCTCGTGCTGTTGAGTCATGAATAAGAAAACGTAGCATCGTTTCCACTCGCAGCGTATGTCGGAGTGGCTGCTGCCAGCTGCTAGGCAGTCCTCCCAGTTAGCAGACATTTCCTCATGTGTTAGACCAGAGTCAGCCACTGCTTAGAACCCAACTCTCATGTATTCCTACATGGTTCACCATGCCACGGAGTCCTGCTGTCTCCCGGACCGCTCCCAAAATAAATGTGCTGCACAGCCGGGGGGGGAAATTGTCCTCCTGTGTTGTAGCAGTCGCACAGTATATGGACCCGCCGAGGCTTTGCTTCACACAAAAGCACATTAAACCCTGCTCCTGCTCTCCGCACTGCAGAAAACATCCTTCCTGTATAATTTAGCGTGTTATTAAGTTCCATATTCATATTTTCATCAGGCAAATCTTAAAAACTTGTTGGCAGATGTCTCCGGTTGAGCCAAAGAACAAGTGCTTTGTATTTGTATTCAGGATTTTCTTTAAGAATTCTCTATTTTCTCATGAACTACTGCACTTAAAATAGGTGCTTTCCGTAGATCAAGTGATTTTCTGTCTCGTTGTGTATTTTGATGTATGACACATCTTCTATTGTTGAAATCACCCTCACAATAACGCACATATAGCTTGAGTGATTACTCATTGATAACAATGCAGTCCGCCATTTTTCAAGATGACACAACAGAATTGTGCCAAGAAGAACAAATTGACAAAACATAAAGAATTATCTCACCTCATAAGGAAAACACCTCCTGACAGCTAAATAACAGACCATATAACTTGTTTTTTGGGGGTAACTGTGACGTGATAGTGGCATTGTGTCATTTTTACACAGCATTAATTAGCCCAGCGGCTTGCTTTGTCACAATAGTTAGCTCTCTTACCCACCAAGTTATACAGTGTGAAATGTACACAGTTGCTTGTTTGTAAATCTAACAACAGTCCTACAATAAGTCCTTCCTTCATAGGCCTATACCGGTTATAATGTCCATCTTTTAAACTGTCCTCGTCAACATCCATGGGGTGGACAACATTTTAAGAACACCTCAACACGACACAATTCAGCAGCAGCACAAACTACATCCTCCACAATAATTATTGACCATGTTGATTACACACTTATCCAAACACTTTAATAAAAAAATGGAATTACTGACGGGATTATTTTCTTATACTAGGCCAGATCAGTGTGTATTATTGCTTACTTGTTTGCAATATAGTTTCCTCTTGTTTGAGGAAGTTAGGAAGAGTAAGTGCCTTGAAACAATTTAACAAGCAGAACTAACTAACATTTGACTGTATAAAGTTATGAAAACAGGCTGTTTTGCATTGGAAACGGCAGCTTTTTCCATTAAAGACTCATAAAGAAGAGTGAGATAATCTCATGTGAGTGCCCAAACAGGAAGCAAGCCAAATATCGCGCTCAACATTTATCACCTTCTCGATTGGATTGTGTATATTTCAATATGACTTGTGTTGTTTGTCTTTTTTTCTTTAAAAAACGATTATCCTCAAGCTCTTTGTTTCTTCATGCTCTGATCTGTCTGGGGGGCTTTTACGACTCCGTTGTAAAGTAGACGACTTAATGCTTTGCCTCTGCAGCCTTTGTCGGCGTAGACAATTTGACAAAACTAAATATGTGAAAGCAACATAAAGATGATCTATTCTTCTGCTATTGTTGCATCCTGGGAGTGTTTTCACAGGAAACAGGATTCCTGTAATTACACAGAGGCACTACCTAAGCTTCATTGTGAAGAGGCATTCTTCCTCTCACTGAGAGCTGCAAAGTACTGGCATGTGTACCTGCTTTCATGTCATACTGTGTCCAGAGCTCGAAGACAGGCTCCAACCCTATGGAATTTCACTTGTGATGCTCACTGCACAGAACAATTGAATAAATAAAAAAATCAACAACCGTCAGAAGCAATGTCCCTATCGCTTACATCAGCAGAATACAGCTTTTGTAGGGACTGTCTCTTTGGTAAATAGCAGTTTCAATGAAGACTGTGAGAGTGTGAAGACTGGTCTCTGTCTCTTGAGTGTTATGACATGAGATATTAATGAAATAGATTGTCAGATCAGAGTGAGAAACCTCTTTAGTCGTGTCTAAATTGGATTGTGGCATCAACTTCAACAGTGACTCTCTGAAATGTTGACATTTTGGATATCTTGAAAACAGCCGTATCCTATGAGTTTACTGTTGGATTAACTGGACCGCAGGGCACAAATTCACTGTTGGGCCCCTGTTGACCCCCAGTCAGCTACCATCCACTATGCCTTACAAGTATGGACCCTGTCAACGCCAAATTCCCATCAAGGGATAGATTCACATTTTTCAGGTCTATGTTAATACAATACTCCCTCATATGTCCTACATTGAAATGGTTATTGGTTGCAGTAAAAGTCATGTTAAACGATGTCAATGTCATTCATGAACGTCCCAATTATTTTCTAAATTTTTCTGTCGCCATTTTTCTGGCTCAGACAGATAAAGTCCTCAATGTTAATACCGCATACAAATCTCTGCTTGGCTTGATTGTCTTCAGCCCTCTAGAGGTGTAGCTCTTTGTAGGGCGATGTCGGTTGTTCTTTATCAGATGGATTGCCGCCAAATTTAATGGAACTGTCTTTTTCGCGTTTGTGTGACATATCTTTAGAACAAATGGAGGGATACTGTGAAATTTGGTGCAGATATTTAAGGGAAGTCGGGGAGGACTGGTAATGACTCTGACCTGATGATGGCGCTTATAAAGAGTCAGGGGCTCACCAATTTGTCCGAACACAATGCAAAACTAATGACTTTCCCATCAGCCTCAGCTGTACTTTTAATTTTAATGCTAATTAGCAAGTGTTTGCTAACACACTAAACTGAGATGGTGCTGCTGCTACACATCAACATGTTGACATTGTCACTGTAGGCATGTTAGCACACTGCAGTTAGCACACTGCAGTTAGCACACTGCAGTTAGCACACTGCAGTTAGCACACTGCAGTTAGCACACTGCAGTTAGCACACTGCAGTTAGCACACTGCAGTTAGCACACTGCAGTTAGCACACTGCAGTTAGCACACTGCAGTTAGCACACTGCAGTTAGCCTGTACAGCCAGAGCTATTCAGCAGTGATTTAGCGGCCTTGAACCTCAACAAGACAGGGCTACAAAATAACATTATGTACTAATGCAGGGCTTGTCTTCGTTGATATTTATACTACGCTGGCGCTAAATTCCCTTCCAAATGTGCAATTAATCAAACTCCCACAAAACATTGACATGCAGAGGACCTGGGACGTTTTTTGGGGGGCCAGAAGGCAATGAGTTCATCTAATGGTTTGTGTAAAATCAGCAGTAGCTACTTCCAGCTGTCAGAAGGAGTAAAAAGAAGGCCGTGGAGGAGTAATGTCTCACATCAGGAAAAATACTCAAGTAAGATTCCCGAAAACTCAAGTACTTGGAATCCAACATCTGCATTCACCAGGCATTAAAATAAAGAAATTTGAGGAATTTAGAGGTGGTGGTGGTGGTGGTGGGAGGGGCTGCAACAGCACGTAATTACTTGGTCAGCTGTCAAAGCTCCAATGATGTGTGGCTTCAAGATTAAGAGCCCCAGTTTTCCTTTCCCACCTCGGCTCAGCCTCTTGCCGTTTGAACCCAGCCAGCAGTCGGCTGACATTACAGAGGTGATAGCCCAGAGGTTATCTGCTGGGATAAAAGTGAGCTGACTGCCGAGCCAGGACAAGCCCTGATAAAACCATTAGCTTTCGTGACCTCCAGCTCACTGCGGTAGCTCCATAATTCATTTGGGAGAGGGTGGGGACACTCTTCACCATGCTACACCGCTCTTTAATTACCTTTATGCTGTGTTTATTCCATTATTTGTTGACGCCGTTACTGTAACAACAGAATAAGCTGTTTAAACAGTTCTGGTTTTCACAGTGCCAGAACGGGTTGGAAGCAGAATTTGCCCTGAGATGTTGAGCTGGTTCCAAATACGGTTCCCCCCCAAACGTTCCCAGGAGTATTGGAAGATAAATATTTTTGCACACACCCATGCACAATGGCTGAATATCAGGATAAGCTACGCATTATTTCATGATCAAAATTGAGGGGAAAAAAACATGATATTTACATAAATGTGTGTAACAGCAACAACAACAACAATCTCAGAGAAGCATGTAATACATCTAGCTACTCTGAAACAATGGAGTTATTTTTTTTCAAAAGACCGTAAAAGAGGCTTGACAACATTTATATCAATGGAAACCAGTGAACCTTAGCAAAAAGACAGCAAGTCAAAGGGTTATTTTCACAACGTGGAAACCCAAAAGCTGCCCCCAGCTGGAGCATTGGTAATTATTGACCATTAATAAAGCCAATAGTTACTGAGACGTATTTGTCATTTTGCACACTTTGCTTCAATGATGCACTTTATCAGCTCTTGTATGATCTGTCTCTTCTCATGCACAAACAAATGTTCAGAATCCAGACCCTCAGTCACACAATGAACTTTACACAACAGCAGTGATGATAAAGTCAGCCACACAATGTTTCCAGTAAATTAAACTTAAGGCCAGAACACAGATGGGTAATTTAACAGCGACTCAGCTGTGTGATTTACGCCTCATCAACAAACAGCTGTTAAAAACAAAATGACTGTTGAGCCACTCAAAATTAATTCCATTGACCATTTAGTTCCCCTCATTTTAAGTCCCTTCAGTATTCAGGGAAGTCATGTTATACCGCACTGCTGACAGCTTCAGATATCATCTGTGCCAGCTCCTCATTTGATGTTTTGAGTGAAACAGTCAAACCAGGCAAGACTAAATGGAAATACATGTCTTGTACTTTTACTCACAATTCCATAAAAGTCATCCTGACATATTTTGGTATCTTTGGAAACTTTGGCATCTCCACCAGAAATATGGAAAGTAAAGTAGCGTTTGGCTTCACAGAGTGAGGTTGTACTGATGTACACCTTGACTCCTTTTTGGATTTTTTATTCCAAGTGAATGAGCTGCAGCCGCAAGAATGCGTAAAGTGAACCACACAAACAACGCATGTTTGGGCTGAGAGGGCAACCCCTGCGTCTCTCTCTCTCTCTAAAGAGCGCCGGTGGTGGTCCTCTGCAGGCAATAAACCTGCAGCAGACTGCCCACAGCCTAAACATTCCTCTGTAATAACTCCGGGATAAACAGGCTGTTCCCTGCACCTATTCCAGTCAACCTCTTGTCTGTATCTGCTGGGAAGTATGACCTCATCGAAGAGCAGAATCTCCCAATGCAGCATTTCTTAAAAGCAATGCTCCAAATCGAACAGACATGCTTCATGAAACTATGTTCCTCCCTCGCAGTTTAAGGTCGACTGATGGACTCGGGTCATTTTCCAACAGATAAAAACCTGCCTGCAGCCTTGAGATCATTTAACTAAAACGCTTCCCAGATCCTCCAGTAAATGGGAATTTCCTTCTCCATCCGCTGACATAATCTTTATAGTGACCAGCTGGGGATCTGCTCTATTTCGAGATAAGGTCACACACTTCAAAAACAAGCTTGTGTAGGAAACTATTTTTTTTAAGAAAAAATAACTCTAAGCAGGTTTTGTTTTTGTTTTAACACCACACGTCTAAATATGCATGAAACATGCGCTTTGTACCAGGATTTAAAACTTCCAATCACACTTTCAATCACACTTTTGCCTTCAGCATGAACTTACTTCTCCCACGCTCCTTCATGAAACTAATAAGATCCTTGTAGTATTTGGAGTCGTCCTCGTACGGCTCGGCCTCCACCGTGATGTTCATCTCCCCTTTCAGGTTCAGGTAGATGCCTTCTGACAGAAAGTAGTGCGGCCGGTCGTCCTGCCGCAGGTCATGGAAGATCACCACAGCCCGGGACGTCCAGTTGAAGTGCGTATGCAGGACGTTGGCGAAGTCCCCGAGCTTGGTGGTGGACGGCCCGCTGCGCACGATGGTGCGGTATTCCTCTCGCTTGTCGAAGCCGTACGCTGGTCCTCCGGCTGTGATCAGTGGGAGTTTCCAGTGGGACGCGAAGCGCCCCACGGAGGCAAGCGGGTACACGCACCCGGGTCCGAAGAAAGCGTCCGGACGGATGTAGAGCTTGGCGTCCACGGCCACGACCTGCGCCCGGCTCTCGGCGCACGAGCCCGCGATGGGGTCCTCTGTACTGTAGTTCAGGATGTTGATGAAGCGGCCGAGCAACAGTCCGTGTTTGCCGTGCAGGTCCTCGCGCGCCATGAGGATCGCCGGGAGGACGCGCGGCAGAGCCCACGGGTACTTGTGGTGGTTGTCCGGGAGCATCACCGCCACGGTTATGTTTGCTCTGCAGCCGGGGAGGAGGCAGCAGGACAGAGCAGCGAGCAGGCAGCATCCCAGAGCGCCTCTGTATCCCATTTCGCGTCCCAGTTTGGAAAGTACGGTCACGGAGAGCGCACAGTTTGGAGAGGAGACACGGCCGGCTGTGGCGCCCTGACGCCACACCATAAGTATCCGTCTCTCTCACTCTCTGTCTCCTTCTCTCTTTCTCAAACGTCAAACAAAGTCGGTAAGGGTATCATCCTGTCGTGCCAGCGCGGCGGTGCCATGCGTCTCCGCTGCGTAAATCCACGTGAAATTATCTTCCCGTACTTCCCAAAGCGACTCCTCCAGCGCAGCGTGGTCCTCACACTGACAGCCTCCCGGAGAGTGATAACATCCATCCAGATGACTGCAACTTAAATCGGAGCAGCCTTCTGCTCGGCCCCCACGCGCCACACACTGCAAAAAAAGAGTCCACCTCCATTAGTCAGTTGACCATTGGGAGCAAAGTGATTATCCCTCAGGTAAATATGTTATACAATAAGGCAGATCCTGCCTGACATGTGTGTTTCTAAAAAAACAAACCACAAATGAAACTGCACCGGAGACCAGAGGATGATCATGTTAAATGAAAAAATGTGACTGTAAATTGAAGTGCGACTGATTGGATTACATGTTAAAATATTTGACAGGCCTATTTTCCCCCTTTTTTTGCAGTGTATGAATTAAACTCTCAAAACGGCCGTGAGTCGCCCCCTGTCTGCCATTTCACACAGTGCAGCGTGGGTCGGCTACAGTCTCCTGTGCGTAATACAGATAAGCAATTCGTCAAATAACAGCAAACTTTTTGCTACACATACACCTGGGGCCTTGCGGCCCGGGAGGGTTTGGTGTCCTGGTGCAGTTGCACATTCCTTGTGGGTAATTCAGCCATGTAAATATGCCTGAAACTAAGTATTATATCCAACGACACTTTTTTTTGTATAAATAGTGAACGTTTTGCATGTAATTTGGGTATACTTAAATCTTTTAAATAAGAACTTAAAATCGAAACATACAAGATGTATTTGTTTAACATACTTATAAGTAGATACCATACCTGGAAGAGGTATATAGACAAGTGTATTTGAATACAGGACGTTATAACATTATCGTGTGTTAAAATAGCACAGTCAGTGTATTTTAATTATTACACATTATTAATACTTAATCGTAGTCAATCTGTAAGAGTGAATATTTCCTGTAAGTCACTGAAAATATAGCAGGTGGACAATAAAACAGCATCAAATAGGAAATACTGTTTCCGCTCCACTTCATGTAATATAATCAGCCCTAGACATGCACAGCAGCAAACATTTGAACATTTCCTTTCTTACTTAAAGAACAAGAGGAGTATCAAGAACTCCGACAAAATGACATTCAGGCTGTTAAAACTGCTGTTTATGATGCTGCGTAAGACAGGAAGTGAAAATAAGTTAATATTGTTGGTAAGCTTGTTGAAAAGAGTGAAGAGGTGGTGCATTACTCAACATGCATAAACATAAAAAAGAACACACACACACACACACACACACGCAAACACCTGTTGTAGCTCTGAATGAATGATTTTATTCCCTCTGGTAAAACAAATGTAGGAAATAACAGTGCTTAAGCTGAGGCAGCAACGTATATATCATCATATCAGACATTTGTGTTCCCATGACTCACACACATACAGTTGAGAGAGACGACTGCGTTCATTTAATGCTGATCCCAGTGACACACGGCGGACATTTCCTGATAGAAAACACCAACAAGATTGTCAGCTCTTAGATTCTCATGTTAGCCCTTCAAAAGCGTAGAAAAACAGAAATATTACTTTGATTTTGTTTCAAAAATAATCTCTGCTGAACAGATGAACGTACGGATATGTGAACTGCCACAAAACTGAAGAGGAAAAGTAAAATAAAGGCCAAAAATGAAACAGGTTGCTTGTTTTCATATTAGCGTGACTGAGGTAACTGCAGGTTTGTTCTTTACGTCTGTCGGTCCGTCTCTGTGTTTGCCATCCTGTAGCCTCAGATCGTCTTTCTTTACTCCTTCAGCCAGCTGAGCAGCTGAGGTGTGTAATAGGTGATGATGATGTCAGCGCCTGCGTCACAGAGCAAGGAGAAACAAAACAAAACAAAATGCACAAAGTCAGATTACATCGAGAGCTGAACAGATACTGATTCAAAGTGACATCAATTTACAGTTACATGTATCCATATTTGGGGACAAAATAGTTTTGTTGCACTTTTTAGATACCCGTTTCCCTAAGTAAGAAATAATGAACACATACTGCTACTTGTTTTTTTCCATTCCTTACATACTGAAACTGCTTGCGTCACATTTTTCATGTTAAACGCTGAATGCCTTCATGGAGAGGCAGGCTTTTCCCTCCACCTTTGAAGGGTGACAATAAACAACAACCACAAACTCTTTTGTCTGAAGACGTACAGTAGTAGTCCGAGATGTCCTACGACCTAGTTCATTTCAAGCAATAGGAGACCTTGAGCCGACTGAATCTAAACAGGCAGTTGAGTGTGGACACGGTCTTTGTTCAGGTGCTGTGAGCGTCAACTCCCCCGTCTCCTCCCCTCTCACCTGCCCTGCGGAAGGCGGTCATGGCCTCCATCACGGCGGCCCGCAGGTCGAACGCTCCGGCCTGCGCTCCATGCCACATCATGGCAAACTCCCCCGACACGTTGTACACCGCCAGGGGGTGAGTCGGGAACTGAGGAGCGACGCGAGAGGGAAAACAAAGATCAATCGCAAAGTGGAAACTTCCTCAAAAAAGACACAATATATCCAAAATGATGCGCGGATGAATAAATGTCTTCTGTGTTTTAAAGCAACCGAACGCGTTTCCCAAAATGCACCACACCGACATTGTTCTTCATTGACCCATAACTGGTTACATACCTTGTCCTTGACTTCTCTCACGATGTCCAGATAAGGCAGACCAGGTTTCACCATCAGCATATCAGCTCCCTCTCTCACGTCTCGCTCCTGCAGCGCAGAACCAACGGTGAGACGGCCGCTTCAACACCCGACAACCCCGAATGTTCACGCGCAAACACGCTTACCACGGCCCGAAGGGCGAGTCCTCTCGCTCCGGGAGGCAGCTGGTAGCATCGCCTGTCCCCAAACGCGGGTTTGGACTGTGCAGCATCTCTGTATACAAGCACAGCAGGAAGCTTCAGTCTCGTGTCACTCCACAGAGCTGTTCCACTCATCTGTTTACACTCCATCTTAAAGCGCCTCCTTACCTGAACGGGCCGTAATAACAAGAGGCAAACTTTGCACTGTAGCTCAGCACTGAAGCCTGGAGGAGAAAAAAGATGCAAAGAAACTATCACCAACAATGAATGTATCCTACGAACAAGTATTGTGTGTATCAATGCCTACTATATTGTATTCCTATGTGCCACAGAGCTCCATTGTAGTAGTATTGTTAAAATGAGCCACACTGTTGCTCTGGGGGACACGTTCCTTCATTACAATGATGACTGTAGTTCATTTTGACTTTTTTTCTATTTTTAATTCCTGTTTCTAAGGATTTACGGCTCCTCTTGAGCTTTTGTGGGACCATGATCACTTCCATTGAGGTATGCCATTGAGCTTCTACGTGCATCTTTCTTCAAACTGTAGGGATTTTAGGTCCATTACCTTGTTTCCCATACCATTAGATATCAGGGCATGTTTTATGGCTCTGACTCTTCCATCCATCATATCAGAGGGAGCGATGATGTGACAGCCTGCAGAGCAAGGCAACACGATTATAGTCAGTCACTATAGGATGACGTCAGCTTTAAACAGCTATGTCCGTTTGGAATTTAATTACGGTAGTCAAATTTAAAAAAATGTCTTTATGTTTGTTCCTGAAGTGGAGACATTCTTGTCTTGTGAAACAGGATTTACCAGCTCGGGCGTAGGCCAGAGACACTTCCGCCAGACGCAGACAGCTGGCGTCATTGTTCAGAGTACCGTCATCGTTCAGGATACCTGCAGGAAAAATACGTGCGCATCATTTCTCTTCTCTTCACGCTGCTCTGCAAGTTAAATAAACAGAAGGCGAGTCGCCATCGAAGACACCGACCACAGTGTCCGTGCGAGGTGTAGGGACACAAGCAGACGTCGCACGCCACCAGCAGCTCCGGGAACAAAGATCTGATCTTCTTCACCGCCAGTACAGCCGGCGTGTCGTCCGTGTCGGCGCCTGAACCCCTTTCGTCCTGAACGGGGAAGAGACGAGACCACAGTGTGTGATCGAGCGTGAAGAAGCAGGTTTGCTTCCACTCAGATCGTCTCGAACAATAACCCTGGACATCAGTCTGCTTGTAAACAGGGTTTGCAGGGATTTGCTCCCATCACAAGAGCATTGGTGCGGTCCAACACTGACGCTGGGCAGGCCAGTCAAGTTATTCTACACCGTGCCAAGCAAAAACCATGAAAAACAGCCCCTCACCAAATGTCCACATATTGTATTTTTATGAAATCTTGTAGTAGTAGTAAGGAAGTAGTGCTGTGATGTTGGATGTTACAGAGACTGTGATTAATGCAGATCGCACTGTTGTGATTGTTCAGATTCTATGCATATGGTGGCATGTTCTTTACACTAAATCTGATTTGTATATTATATATTGAATCATAACCCACCTCGTGATACATATTGTCTTGCCAGATTCTTGCTACTACACAGCCCTAATTCATTGCAATTGAATGATTTGAAAGGCCTTATGTTGTTGCTTTGAGTTCAATTGACGTGGAATTAGAAAGCCAAACATTTATTGAAGAAAAATAGAAAAAGATTGATTTGGCAATAAAAAGGGCAATCAAGACTGCAGGACCACATTCCTATTACTGTTTAATTGAACTACTTTCAGATGACTGTTGAGCAAAAGCAAACAACGCCCAAAAACACATTTCAGTTGGAGTACTCAATGTGTTTTTTCCCCCCCCACACCTTTTCGTTTTACATACCTTTTCTATGTTTGCAGGCACACCAAAGATCAGCACACATTTCAAGCCGTTCTCCACAAGCGGCCGCAACATTCCCTCCAGCTTGTTCACCCCGTATCTATGGACGGGGATACATATTATAATAAGAACGTAAAGGGGCCTTTCAGGGAATGTCTGAAAACAATCTTCCCGATCAAGTTTTATTCAAAGCAAGAAACTACATTACATTACATATTGACAGAAAATGTTACATTTCAAAACATAGACTAAGAGAACTGTGTGTAGTTAAGTCCCTGTGTTTTGTGATTCAGGTCACAAAAAGCGAAGGCGGGTTTGCATTTTGTTGTGTGAGAAACAAAAGTCGAACGGATTATTTTCTTATCTTGGTCCAGGGGTTGGCTCCGGGTCCACCCTGCCTGACTACTGTTATCTGAAGACAACACCCTCAGTGGGTTCACAGCTGCAGGGTGACACTATGTGTGTGTGTCATGTGATTATTGTTTAGATTAGGACTTTAATCCCCCCCTGCAGACTGTTCTTTTCCTTGTGGTTTCTCACAAAAGCAGGTGCTTTGTTGTAAGAGACTGCAGCTTTGGGATGGCTATGATAGGAGTCGTTGCTCTTACCTGGCCTGTCCCGGCAGGCTGCCAATGGGCTCCACGGCATCTGCACTGTCTCTGTAGGAGAGGGTGACAAAGAACCAAGATGACACATAGTCCATTTAAGCTTGACATAAAAATATTGTACTATATCCAATTCCTTGTGGGGAAAAAAATAATCCATGGTTGTTGACTCAAACTCCTGTACATTTGTTATTTTTGCCTTTTCATGCGATTGGAATTTGGAAATATTTGTCGGGATTTCATTTACGTGATGAAGATCGGGTAGATGAGATTGTCAGGTCTTATATCGGTGGCGCAGGTCTGCCAGTATCGGAGCGTTGGATGGAAATAGCCGCTGTGGATGATGGACTCCGCCGGTGTCTGCATCTTTACTCTGAGACAGAGAGAGGCCATCAGTGACAACACACAGAGGGTAACACGGGGAAGAGGTCAGGTTTGTCACAATACCGCTCTCACACTTCACCTCGGCTCAGTCACCATTAAAACTGAGCAGGCATGCGTGATGCTGCTTCTCTAAACAGCAGCTTGGCATTGTACTTTCTCACTGCTGAGTAAGCAGGTCTTCAAACCCTATTAAATAGGAACCTTTTATCCCCCCCTCTCCCCCTTATGCACATGCATTTTCTCAACACTCATGGCATTATATTACATTCTTTCACAGCAGGACAAAGATAATGTTATTGAATTGTGAATACATTTCATATAAGGGACCATACGGCTGGGTAATGATCAAATCATATAATTTCTATCATGTGGACATATCAGGACCTGCATTGCTAACATGATATCCTCTCAATCTAACCCTCACTGCAATAACATAATTCTCTTACATTTATGACCTTGGATATGACGCAAAGTGGATGCAGAAAATGCCAAACTGAAACTTTAATATGACATACAGAGCATGCATGGAGCAGTGAGCTTTAATTAGACGACAGGGATTGAAACACACTACAGATTGTTTATCTGCCAACAGGCACATGTGTGTTTTCAGACAGTTTCCTTGCCTGTGTGCTCGTGAGCTATTTAACCAGAAGAAGGCGAAGTTAAGCATGTCGTTTGTCACCTTGGCTGGCAAAACTCCTTCATACTACAAGTACAATGTACGGAGACTGTTACAACCACGACCAACAGCAAATAATGTGTTGAATCTGTAATATTACAATCCAAAAATGTGAATAAAAACTGCATAAATTCTACAAAAAGTTGGTGTACTTACCTGTGATAACGACAGTCCACGACTTCTTCACACTTCAGTCAAGTCCCAGTGTCTCTTCTTTGGTTTTGTCCAACGGTTCGCGGGCGACGTGATGGTGCACTACCGCCACCTAGTGACTGGAGTACTATTTGTATTAAACCGGACCTAATACAGAAACCATTCAAATAGAAATTATTATATTTTTATTATAACTAAATGCAACAGAAAACATACAGCACTGGGTGATTGTTACAGGTGGAAGTGTTGGAACACAAACGGACAACATAACTGTAAAATAATTGCGAATTGACCAAAAACTAAATCAGTCCTTTCGGCTCCCGTACAATCTGAATTTACTCGTCTCGCGATATTTCCCAGAAGGCGAGAATAAACGAAGCTACGATGCTAATGATTTGATAGCTTTGTGTACTCACAGTTTGGCTTCCAGCTGGATGGAGAAGAAAACGCCTGTTTATTATTAGGTAAAGTAAGTTTAGTCACAGTACAATACATTTCGTACCATTCAATGCGTGCGTTTTATTGGTAATTAAATAGCCTGTATGACATCTGACTGTCTGTGGTTAGCTTCCGTTGTAGTGCAAGGATCGGCTACAGTCTGTATCATCGACGTAATTGTAGCTCGACTTCATCTGTAACGTTACTATAGCACTACGTGTCATTTCAAACTCTATCTACTATTATCAGCCGGTTTCTAACTGAGGTTATTCAGTCTAAATATTGAACTGACAACGGGATGAAATAATGGAGAAAGATGTCTGTAGTCACTGCCTATCTTCACTGACGTTAGCTGTTTACTAATACAGTGAGATGTGATTTGGGCCCTGTCTACTCGTGATAGTCAATGTGTGGGTGTATGTCTAGTTGTTTTTCTTCATCAGATCTGTCAGATGTAACACATTGTATCGTCTTTACTAATGTTATGTTTTCCTGGTCAAGGAAGGGTTTCCAGAGACTGGGAGCTCTTCCTGCCATCACCTCCCCCGATCATCATCCTCAGGGTGGATTTGAAGATGTAGCCAAGAGTGAAGTGGGTCATCTTTGCAGTACCTCACCGTTCCTGCCCAGGCGTAATCAGTGACTTCTCACCTCCACCCTCTGCCCCGCTAAGTCTGGGGCACTTTGGCCCCCAACGTGGGCTGCCTTGTGCGTGACTCTGCCGCCCTTAGTCAGTCCGTCCCTGGTTGAAGACCCTTCTGTCCTCAGCTATGCTGTTCTCCCTGAGGGAACTGGTCCTGTGGCTGGGCTTTGCCACCTTTGAACTCTTCCTCCACCTGCTAGCCTTTCTGGTCTTCAGTATGCTGGTCGCCCTGCGAGCTGACATGTTCACCCCCACGCTGAGCTGGTGGTTGGTGTTTGTCCCGCTGTTTGCCGCCGATGGCCTCAGCACCTACTTCACGGCCATCGTGTCCATCCGGCTCTACCAGGAGAATGAGAAGCGCCTTGCGGTGCTGCGGCTCCTCTGGGTGCTGACGGTGCTCAGCCTGAAGCTGGTGTGCGAGGTGCTGCTGTGCCAGAAGCTGGCGGAGCAGGAGCAAGCCAGGGACCTGTGGTTTGGCCTCATCGTCTCGCCGCTGTTCATCCTGCTGCAGCTGCTGATGATACGAGCGTGCCGCGTCAACTGAGGGGAGGAAGTTCGTGATTGTTCACATCACAGACGACACAGGAACAAAGAGCAATCTTCATCTGCCATTAGAGATTTAAAGCATAACAATGGTGTCATTTATCTTTTGGCTCATTGCTACTTAAATTAACAAATATCAGTTTTTAATTCACGTTTCCTGGTCCAGAATAGAGTTTCTATACATTGGTGTTTCTAATAAGCTATGAAATGAACACACTGCTTGCTTAAGTTATAATGCAGTATTTCTCTCCCCAGAAGAATGGAGGCTATTGTATAGCAGCGCCGTGATTTTGTAATGAGAATAATAAGGGAACCAAACTTTTTGACATCTAGTATAATAATGGTACCCATTGCTAAAATAAACCTCGAGTTGATTTTGAAGACTGAATGGAAGTTAATTGTAGCGAGACAATGAATATCAATAAAATTATTGTTTTTCTGAGGCCCTTTACATCGGGGTGGATTACTGCTGTTCGCTTTCGATACTGTTAGGAATACAAAGTCGGCAGTAAATGTGTATTTGGGACATTATGTGCCTTTACATTGTGCAATCAATGTTAGACAATGAGCCATGAGGAAAATGTATACCAGAGTTATGTTTTAATGCACATGTGCACAGTGCACATGTAAATATAATAAACAGGTGAAACCCAAAGGCTGCAATGCCCCAGACACCATTTTGGGCAACTGTCGTGGGTAACGGCTCAAGAAGTTGCTGCACTTTTGATGGTTTTCTCCCCCCTAGAGGAAGACATTGCTTGCCAGCACAATTTGGTTACGTTTATCATCACGTGTCTCACTTTGTTGCCTGTTAGAAGTGTTGCTCACACAATCCCCCCCCCCCCCTTTTTCCCACGAGTTGCCTAGCTTGTCAATTCCATCAATGAGAACAGTCTGAACAGCAAGAAGCTGGTTCTGAAACTTGTTGTTGGCTCACAGTCTCACCCCAAATGTAGAATAACTGAATGTGATCTCTGCCAAGCAGTCAGTTGTGTGCACACGTCTTCCTTGTACATTGATGTTTATTTGTACAACATGTAATGTATTTGATCTGAGTTTGATCCTTCCTTGTGTATGTACTGCATGTGTTTAAGGCCTCTTTTAAAGGTAATTCCTAATGTCAAATTTTGGGTAATAGGTTGATTTTGGAAAGAAATGAGTGGAATCTTATTTATGTTGTCATGTTGTTGTTATGGCACTCCTACGGTCATCTGTACATATGTGTAAATAAACCATCAACATTTATCCAATGTCGTCTAATGAATATTTTAGTCTGGTGGAGAGTCTGTTACTGGGCCTTCGTCTCCTTGGCCACAAGGAGGCGCTACTGGCCTTTTAAATGAGCACACCGTACCACAACGACAAGGACCAGACTACATCTTTTTACACGTTCGTCTCCAAAACATGCGTCGTTTTAAAAATATATTCATATTTGTTTCCTGCTTGTATTTTACAGTAAATTCAGCAGGGAGTGAAAATCAGTTTACAGATAAGATGCATCACACTGCATATCCTATATGATTCGGCTTCTGTCAAACATAAGCAGCATTATTGTTGCATATGTTGACATGTTATGTGATGGATTATGTCTCAGATCAGTGTCCTTGTATGTCTCTCCCATGTAACATTACAGATTAATACCGTCATGAAAAAAATATGAGCCCCAATGAATATCAGAATTAATCAAAATAAAAGTGTATTTGTGTGTTTAATGAAAACATCTTCTTTCGACGTCACCTGTCGATTTTCAGAAACATCCTCGAGGACGTGACTTCCTCAGCTGCTTTCATTTCTGTCAAACCGACTTTGATGAGCAGACAGAGGCACATACTGACGTATTTATTTTATGCATTTGATTATTTTCCTCCCGTGCGCTCTTTAGCCATGCTGTTTCTTAATTATGGCTCAATGATAAATGTTTGATGAGGTACAGTAATCGCTTGTAGTGCCCAAGAATAGCCCTCTTAGTGCCGATTCAATGTGCACCAGGCCACTTCTCAGCTCATGTGTTTACTGCAGCCGGATTATCGACAGGTGGCATCACCGGCAAAATGCTGAATGAACAGTCGTCAGCCTCCACCGGGTACTAGATATCTCCTGTACTTATCACACCCGAACAAAACAATGTACAGCTCATGTATCCCTGAACTGCAATAGTAGTAACATTAGTAATGTGGGCGGTTTTAAAAGGTAAAATTATACAAAGACCACTAAAACCAATGAATTCAGAACATTATTGGGAAACCATATGTAGTAAAGTAAAATAAAATGAATCACAAATAAGTCAATCTTCAGGAGGCGACCTAGATACAATAGAGACTAATCAAGTTTTTACCTGATTTTAGCAATCATACTAAATTGTTTTTAAATCTCCTTTTCTTTTGCCTTATGTTTTGATGCTTTTAATGGTTTTATGTGAAGCACTTTGAATTACCTTGTTGTTGAAATGTGCTGTACAAATAAACTTGCCTTGCCTTACTAATATTTAGTACATTTCTAATGTGCTAGATGCACTTGCAAGTCTCACCCGTTAGGATTGTAATTAAATCTTAACTGTAGCAGCACAAACAATATTGAGGACAAATCTACATTCAATTACCCAATAAAAGATACATCCACTGATAGTTTTAAATATAGTGCACAAAAAAGGGAGGGGCGGGTTGAGCCTGAACGCAACACTTTTGATTGACAGGCCTTCCTTGCCCAGTCAACAATAGAAACGGGAGTGGTTTGCGTCAATGTGGCGTTCCACAGTAAGCGAGGGGCGTGTCTTAGAATCTAACGACCAATCAAGAAGCGGATGGGACTGCCGAAGCCGCTCGTGCTGCTGCGGATGGGCGGGGCCGCGTTCAGGGGCTGTGTGGAGTCAGGGTGAGAAAGCAGAGCGAGAGGAAAAAAACAGACTGTAGGGATGAGTGTGCGGTGATCGGTGCTGCAGGTACAGTCAGAGCCGGAATCAGGTTTTACAGCCGCACCAGACCGCGGCATAGCGCCTCAGAGCCGGCCTCTCTCCTCTTCATCCCCTCCAAACAAACCTCCACAATGTCTGGCGGAGGGGAGCTACGCGTCCTCCGCCAAGAGCCCGGGCAAGAGAGCCCGAGGATGCCGGCCTGGAAGCTAGAGATCTTGGAGAGGAGGAAGGCGAAGGGCGGCGGGTCTGGAGGAGCCGGTGCCGCGGAGACAAGCCCCACCGGCGCGGGCTCGCAGCGGCTTAACGGCGAGCAGACGGGAAATGTGAACGGCAGCAGCAGCAGCAGCGGTAGCGGCGGACCCAAAAGAGACAGCGGACCGAGTGGCGGGTCCGGGCGAAGCTTCACCATCACCACCGCCAGTCAACACTTCGCGAACAACAAAGAGCCGCGGCCGACGGACGCGGAGAGGACGACACCGAGGGAGGACGACAGACGTGAGAACCTGGTGCTGCAGGAAAGTCTGGGCCCGCTGGAGGAGAACCCCTTCATCAAGCTGGAGAAGGAGCGGAGGAGGCGACAGGACCGAGACAACCCCGCTCGTCCGGTCCAGCACATCCTGGAGCTGTATGGCAGCGTACCCGGTATACGGACTATCCGCGCTGAGAACATCATCATAATTGAGTCGGACCCGGATTACTTTCCGGAAGCTGGAGGGATAAAAAGCGGGTCCAAATGGCAGCAAAACGGCGTCAGTAGTTACAGCTCTCTGAACGACCTCCTGGACCGGAGAGGGAGTGCTATTACTGAGATAAGAGCCAAGGAAGTAGTCATTTATGACACCACGATAAGCAAGAGCGAGGAGAACTTGAGCACCTTGGGCCGCCCTGATCATGAGGCCCCATCATATGAGACAGGTGAGGGTCAAGGCAGGGTTAGCCGGATGCTGCAGAAGTTTGACAGCAACTACGGGAAGCTGCAGAAGAAGTCCCGCAGCACGGAGAACCTGCTGGACCTGGACTGTAGTGCCAGCAGCAGGCCACGACTCTGGGCCAAGCCACAGCCAGATCTGGTGCCAAAGGCCAGGCCAGGCCCGTCTGTCAGAAGCCCGGGCAGCAGCCAGCCATCGTCGCCTGTCTTCCCGAGTCCTTCGTCTTCCAAACCAAAGCCACAGCCTGCTGTCTCTGAGCTCGGTAGCCCCCCTCAGCCCGTGTCTTCCTACCGCCAGCGGTTTGAGGAGAGTGAAGGCCAAGGTGCGGCTGTCAGTCCCGGGGATGAGCCAGACGGGGGGCAAACCAAGCTCTTCAGAGAGAGAGACTGGGAGGGCTCTGTGGGGCCACCCAAACCCAAGGTGCCATGCTCCCCAGAGACCCGCGGAGTACGTGCCGAGTCCCCCACCAGCCCCATCTCGTTCAAGGTGTCCCGCTCCTCATCTGACTTTGAGATCCGTCCCTCTATAAAGCCAGACCTCACCCGAATACCTGACGGGGACACCCAGGCACGGGCCCTCGCGAACCTGCGCCTGCAGTCCCGTAACTCCTTCACAGTGATCCCCAAACGCCGTCCTGCTGCCTCATCTGCGACAGGCAGCCCAGTACCGTCCAGCCCCGTCAAGTCGTCCCCTTCCCACAGAGTGGCAGAGGTGCCCACGCCAGGAGTGCCAACCACCCACGCCCCCATGCCCACCTTGACGCCCTCGAAGAGGAATGAGGAGAAACTGCCGGAGGAGAAGGAGGTCAAGAGGTCGGTGAGGGTATCAAAGCCTGAACTATCGCCTCCTGTTGCCACAAGTCCTGCGCCTCCTCCGACCTCAGAACCTCGGTCTCCATCTCCCTCTCTTACCCCAGCTCCCTACTCTCCACCTGACCCGTCTTCACCCCCCTCTTCTCCGGCTGTCCCGTCTTCCCCCTCCTTCTCTCCGGTCCCCTCGGACTCTCCAGCCCCGTCCCCCGTCCCCTCTGCCCCGTCCCCGGCTCCAGAACAACCCCCCGTGGATCAGCTGCCGGTAACAAACATAGACGACATTGAAGTGGAGCCCCAGCAGCGCGCCCCTGCTCTCAGCCCCATGCAGAGGAGAAAGAACACCTTCACCGTGGTCCCTAAACGTCGGGTGGAGCCCGAGGGCCAGTCAAGCTCACCTGAGCCCCAGCAGCAGGAAGCCTCCACTGAGGCCCCACCGGGGTCCACGCCCCCACAGGCCCCCTACGCTCAGCTGGGCTCCCTGCTGAAGAAGCGCTACCCCGCTGCGGAGGAGATCGAGGTCGTCGGTGGGTACCTGTCCCTGGAGAAGTCCTGCCTCACCAAGACGGGCTCCATGGGCAAGAAGGTGAGAGCAAAACACTGAACCAATCTGTGGCTTTGTAAAAATGTTTCACACTCCGAGCATGAGGGGGGGGACACACGCAGAGTCCTGCTGAAAAGATTAGTTGATTGAGTGATTAGTCAAACCACTTTGCTTATCAGCTGACGGAAGTCACTGATCAATCAGTTTTGTAATATTTTCATTTAAAACACTGTTAATCAAAAACACAGAAGACAAATTCACCAGTGATGATGATAACCGTTATTTGCGGCCCCCCTAATAGCTCCATCACTGTTCCTCGATGACAATAAACGCTGCAGCTCGCAGCAGGAATATCATTGTGTCCTCGCAATCGGACGCACAACGTGTGCCAAATCTTCCCGGGCGGATCATGAAAGTTTCCTCTGCTCTAAATTTAGCAGTCAAGCGTCACACAGGGAAAAAGCTCACTTTGTGTTCTCTTCGTTTGGTGTTTTATTTTAATCTCAGTGCATGTGCTTCATTTTATTGTTCTTGATCCAAACCAGTGGTCCTGTTTTTGTTTTTCAAGCAGCATCTCCACCTCATGGTTAAATCCCTCCCAGTTGTTTTCGTGAGTGTGTCTGCCACTCTGAATCTCCACGTCCCATCACTTGACCTGCTCTCAGGGCCCTGACGCGTAAGTGGATTAAAAAGCGTGCGTTTACACAGCCACTCAGAGCGACACACGCCGCTCTTTCTCCCGGGCCTCGCCGCCCCACAAAGGCATGTTATTTGTCACAGAGCGCATTATTGCATTAGGTGGCCCTCCAAGCCTATCGACTGCGCCTTCTCATCGAGGGTGTATTCAGTCCTCAGGATTCTCTGACCTGTCCCAGTCTCTGAGGGACACACTTATTGGTTCTTTTTTTTTTTAACGGTTGAATTCATCTGTGTTTTTGCTTGAAGCTCAGCTATTCCCAGGCCTGCCTCTCAATCATAATTAAATGATAACAGAGTTTGTGTTTTTGGGGCGATCATAATCAGATTGCCTGGCGAAGGTTCTTGCTGCAAATTGCTCCCGTTTCATGTGCATTGGGGATTAATTAGATATCAGAGAGTATTTCTAATGAATTAAAGGAGTTGCTGCAGGCTGCTTTCAGATTCTGCTGCGGAATGGCTCGAGCGGCAAACATTATTTTCAGCGTGGCGGTCGCTGTGTTGCTCCAAAGATCTCGTCCCGTCTGCGTCTTGGACCTTGACCCCTAAGGTAACGCATTATTCGGATCATTGCGGTGGTTCAGGCGCTGGGGGTGTGGAGCCACAGCATCCTGGCTTTAAGTCCCGCCGAATACAGGCGCATGTCAGCCCGCACCCTTCCTCTCAGCCTACTGTACTCTGTCCTCGGAAGAGGAAACGTTTAATGCATTCAGTTACATCACAGCCCTTCCCTTTGCGCTTTACAAAGCAACGCACCACCTCTGACGCAGAATGTTTGGAGCCTTTTTGGCAGCCCTTCAATCTAGGCCGGTGTCTCAGCCATGTTGGCCCAGCGGCCTTGTTTCCTTCACCTGTTCTGCTGTAATCCTCTGCTCTCCTAGTAAATCTAACTGCTAAAGCCTGTTTTATATTTCTCAAAGTAAGGTTCGGTATCGGGACTGGAACTCTCATCAGTTGTCATATTGGCGGTTGTATGGACACTTTTCAAACGATGCCCGGCCTCAGCACTCAGTAGACACTCAAACCCAGAACGCCATCGTTTTTATTGCTGTCGTTTTATTCCTTTAAATGGGAATTTGTGGATGATTTCCTCCACAGTTTCTTTGTAATTCTGCATTTTTGGCATCAATAGAAGCGCTGGGGCCGTAGCTAGAATTAAAAATACAGTCCTGGTGCATGTGTTTTCATTGCGTGCACATGACATGCATGCAGACGATACCAGTGACCATGACCAGCTCATCCGGTCTTTTGTCCTTGTCGCTCACAGAGCCAAACACTTTCTCCTTTTGTTGTCCGTCCACTCTTCTCCGTCAGATTTTTTTTTTTCTTTCTTCCTCCTTTTCTTTTCTGGGCAGGGCTGCGCAGCCAATTACAAAGGCACCGAGGCTCGGCCCGGCCTGTGTAATTTGTGCGGAATTCTTGCGCCGCTTCTGTGTGAGAGCAGCCTCCGAGAATGTCCTCGGCTCAGCGCTCTGGTCTGGGATCAGGTTCCCTTTTCCAGCAAACCCAAAACCTTTTATTTATTTTTTACGAGCAACTTTGCTAAAAAAGAATGTTCCATTATGCACATCAGTACTCGGAATCAAACCAGATCATCAACTCTTCCTCTAGATTTTCCAAAAAACATTTCACCCCCATCCATCGCGCCCTCTTGCTGCATGTGGCTGCTGAACGCTGGACCACATCCAGCACAGTCTCATATGCTCGCGTCTCTATCGCTCCACAAGCACCACTCTGCTTTGTGTTGTTCCCCCCTCTACCCATAGTGCACTGCTTTATTCCTGTGTGCTGGTGGTTAATCAGGTTTGTCCCCCTGGCTTCCAGCTTCCTGTGATCTCCTCCTCTCTATTGGGGAAGGAATTGTGGAAGCGCTATGTAGGTCAAGTGCAGCTTCTTGTACCGCAGCACTCCCACATTTGCATAAAATCGACTCTGGCTTTCTGGTGAAATACACAGACCAGGATTGACTCGCTTTTCTCCTGCAGTTTGATTGGAGTGGGCTGTCGTGACTGGAGCAATATTCTTTTTTTTTTTTATTTTCTTGCGGTGGAAGACACCACTCCATCAAGGAGAGATTGAGCTGTCAACAAGACACGGGAGGGGGGTGGAGTGGTTTGTTTTTGTAGTCTCTCCTCCCTCTGACCGGTTATTATGGGAAAAGGGAGGCGGACCCATGTGTTTGTCAGCACATCAACCAGAGAGAGAGACAGAGGGGAAGGGATTTTAGGAGCTCACCCGCCTTTTTTCCAGTGTTCGTAGTTTCTGTGTGTTCATACAGACGAACCACTCGGATGACGAATTGTTTAAACTTAGGGCTGGGCGATATGGTCAAAATCTTCTATCACAATATACGTCATTTCATATATCGATAACAATATATATATCACAATAGTTCTTCTGGGGTTAAACAGTCTTTATGAAATAACCACATGGTAAAGCCATTTAATACGTGACAAATGAGAAGCAAGAGTATTTTCTCATTTTATTATTAAGAGCTTCAGTGCAAAATCAACAGAACTGTTTCAACTGACTGTGTTAACATGCACACAATCAGATTTAGACAGTAGTTTGATTTAACTGAGTTTGATCAGATTTTCTGAGGACTTTGAGTTAGTATGTGCTCGTTATCAATTTAGACGACGTCATTGCGTGTCAGGATATCTCAATGGATGATTCCATCACGGTACGATTCCACTGAACGCTAATGGTTGGGTTGTGTGTCTCAATCTGTTGTTTTCTCACAGTCAAATGCTATTAAAGGATTCCATGAAGGCCGCCCCATCTATCGAATGTGTAGCCTGCGTGAAGCCATGCGATAGGGCTGTGGGAGTGCGTGGTAGGGATCCACTGTCCTAAGTGCTGAGTAAACGTTGTTTACGATCATAAAATATCCTTTGCATATGCGCTTCAGCAGGTGGGTGCAGGCATGTTCCCTGATACATCAGAAAGTGAGTCCAGTTGCACTTTTCCCTTTTTTGGCTTTTGAGCCCTTTATGACATCAGAGAAGATGCAGTGAATGCAGTTAAGACAGTCACTGGAGTTCAATTATTGTGGCACAGATGATGCACAATGACAGTCACCCAAACTCTCCAATCACTGAGTTACCTGACAATTCATGTGACTTCACGTTTGCTCCCGTTGGTTTGTCAGGTGTGAAAGCAACAACAGCACGATTACTCTGCTTAGTTTCGCTCAAGTCCTGTTTTTGCAGCATTGAGTACATTCCTCTGCTCTGCATGCATGTGAAGGACATAATCTTCATCTGTGCTTTCATTGTGGTTAAATGGCATACATGCGTGCTAAAAATACCCAAAGTTAAATGGCTCAAAGCTCCCTGTAACACAGGAAGGCCAATGAAAGGGCAAACTCCTACATTTACATTGTGCTCCAGGGCTACAGGTGTGAAAGTCCATTGTGTTTAATTATTTACCACCCAGTTGACATTCCCTCTCTCCTCCCCTATACTTCCTGAAAACCTACCGCCACACCCACTAGCTTTAAAAGATGAAATCATTTCAAAATAAAAGCCTGCTGCCCCTTCTCGTGCATGTTTTTGTTTTTTTTTCTTTATTGAGGCTGCGCTCTAGCGACAGGAGAAGTCCTTCAGATTAGGAGTGTGTTGAAGGTAAAATTCACTGTTGAGAAACCAAGAGAAAAGCCTTGGGACAGTGCATTTTTAACTGTGTCCGTAACTTAACACTAAATACCTAATTTACTCATCCAGCGTCAGCATTCCTTTTGCAGTTGTGTTTCTGTCTTTCTGATGAATGTAAGCCAATGTTTCAACGTCCTTTTTAACGTTGTTTTGGTTTCCAGCAGCTCCAGAGAAACGTACGTGTCTCTCCACCATGTTCATCAGCTAACCTTGTCTGTCTGACATCTGGTGTAGTTTATGTAGTTCAGAGTGGATTTATCAGAGCTGTTGCGACTGAAAATAAAGTTGCCAAGAGAGACTAAGAGACTGATTCCTGATACTGAGAGCTGATTACATTACATTCATTAAGCTGATGCTTTTATCCAAAGCGACTTACAATAAGTGAATTCAACCAAAACTGCAAGAATCATGCAAGTCCATCAGTTTGTACAGCTGTGACTGAGTAGAGTGGCTGCTGGGCCCTCCTCGGAGTGAGGGAGCAGCGATTGCCAGCAGCAGAGAGTAGTGGACAGGCTGGGGTGTAGGATGGACCTGAGCCGTTCACAGCATGATAAACAAGGACCGGTGTCTTGAACTGGATTCAAGCAGCCACCAGTGCAGAGTGTGGAGGAGCAGTGTGGTGTGTAGGGTGATAATTCTCTTCTACAAGCAACCCCTTTCACATTACAGACAGTTAATTGATCCGTAGGTAATGAAAATACATCAATTAGGGCAGCTTTAAATTCAGTTTTTGAAGTCTTAAACTGTTGCAGTTTCTCCACGTGTACCGTTGTTCTTATAAGAAACTGAACGACGTTAACAGGCGGAGGATCTTCTGATGATGGTTTGAAGGTAAAGATGCTTTCATTTTGATTTGGAGAGAGGCGCTAGTTCTCTCTTTATGACTAATGTCACTGGTGGTGCAAATATGGTTTCCGTTTGACAAGCTCGTTTCTTCCGAGGGCGCTGTGGCTGCAGGATGTGGACACACACACACAGAGACACACACAGAGACACACACACATAGACACACACACACAGAGACACACAGATGCTCCACCGTGCCTAATTTCTGGCCCGTACGTATGCACACCTCCACACGGGCCTCAGGCCCATGCGAGCCGGCAAAGTCAGTGTAATTAGAATTCAGCCAGCAAAGCCCCACTGTCGCAGTCATGTTTAATTCAGTGTGTTTGTCCGCGTGTGTGTGTGTGTGTGTGTCTGTTAGAGTGCATGAGTAAGAAGATGAAGAGACTAAAAGCGGAGGACGTTAACAGAAGGGGCTTTTTGAAAGTTTATAAAAAGAGGGCGAGTGGGCGAGTGACAGAGGCAGGTAGAAACCACCGTCTTTCCATAGCTATGGCGTTTCTTTCTCCACCATCGGCTGTGACCTGCACCTTCACTGGATCAATTAGTTTGCCGGTCTTGATAGCTGAAAGGTAAACATCTTTGGTAAAGCCTTGATGACTGAAGGCTGCATCCAGTTCTCCTGTTCTCGATCTCAAATGCAAAGCGCTGCCTGGAATCTTGGGCCGTATGTGGTGCTTTTTGTGCGAAATGTAAATGTTATTCAAATCCATGGAGGCTGTGTGATATCGACAGGACCTGACTGTTTTCGTGGTGAACAGGTCCTCGTGCCAGGCCTGAGATGTGCGGCGTTTTGGTGTGAATCATTGCTGTTCCTTCATGATTTCCTGACTGCCGCAGTCGTCTCTCTCTCTCTCTCTCTCTCTCTCTCTCTCTCTCTCTCTCTCTCTCTCTCTCTCTCTCTCTCTCTCTCTCTCTCTCTCTCTCTCTCTCTCTCTCTCTCTCTCTCTCTCTCTCTCTCTCTCTCTCTGACCGTCTGCCTCTACTTCCACTCTCCCGTTTCCCTTTGTCACATATCCATGGCGCCTGTCGCCGGGGCAACACGAGTCGCGGCCATTCTATCCTGTCATTAGGATTCCAGGATAAGGACACACTCATTCTGCGTCTCGCACACACGTGCGCCGGCGTTATGTCAGTGCTGATGTCGTAGATTTTGTAATTGGTGGATACGCAGTTGCCACCAGGAGCGTTTTGAGTGGACGGAGAGCAGCGTCACAGTGAAGCCTCCTCTAATAACGATGTTTGAACGGGTTCCCTGGTGAGCATGTTCTGTAATCAGCCAACTTAAATATGTGTGTCTGTGGGAGGACACCCAAACAGCCCTCTGATGTTTGGGTGTGTTTTCATGAGGCCCAGTGCGAAGCCAAGGTCAGTTATTTCAGTGCAGGGTTGAAAAAGTCTGTTTTCATTTGTTCACTTACGTGTACCATCTTGTATCGCGTGTATGTATGTACACATATGTACACATATACTGTGTATATATATATATATATGCTTATTTTTTATATGCCATATACCCGGCCAAAGAAATGGATCCGCCTGATCGACTTTGCCATCTTGAGCTGTTAACAGGGCCATGATGGTACAGTTTACACTATTTATACCAAAGTCCTCAAAAATATGTTGTTGACGTCATTCAAAGGAAGCAGAGAAGTAGTTTGCAAACAGACCATTGCAAAAGCGCCCCCAAAAAATCTTTATTGTTGCAACATTTGGACTTCCTGCTGCTTTTGTCCTGGATGTGGACATTACCCTGCACCTTATTTGGTGTCTGACATCTTTACCGTGTGCTGCCGTGAAACCGTGTCGATCATTGACTCATCTCTGACCCAAAGTTCCCGGAAACGAAAGCCTTATCACCGCCTGAAATCCAATTGACTGGAGTTCACCACCAGTTAGGAGCAATGGTAGACACACCCATTGGCTCCTCTTCACTTCCTGAATGTTACAAAGTGTCATGAGTGACAGACAAACCATGATATTAGCAATGAGGTTCTGATCCAGCACAGATCATATAGACCCCAGAGAATATTTGGACGGCTCCACGGGTCTGTTTGGGGTCTCGCTGACACAAACAAGTTTTTTGGGGAAATGTGTCTCCTCTCCCATCCATTTCTTGTCAGTCTGATAATCCAGCCCTGGCAGCACAGGGAGACCTAAACCTCCCCACAAAGGGCATACTATTACAGCAGTGACTCACACTGTCTTGAGACACGGCAGAGTAAACACAGATTCTTCACATTTTGCGCCGCTTGCTGCCACCAGCCACCTACACTGGAGAACGAGCTCCCACAGTTGTATCAGTGTGGCGATCGTCGACTTGGAGCACGTCCACGTAAACACTGAGCCGATTTAACCTAATGCGCGATGGGGAGTCTGACGGCACTTACACAAGAGCGTGTACGTCTGTGACCTGAATCCACTGCCTGGATCACAGCTACAGGGTGGGTTTCTTCCCAGTAGGTGTGCACTGACCCTTCACTGACATGTTTTGGGTCACCGACAGCCTGAAGGTCTGATATTTGGGTTGGAGCAGGATTCAATCTCTGCATAAGTTATTTTGTTTGCCATTTCTGTTGTTCGTTTACTGAAGGCAATCTGCTGCCGGGGTGTGTCTTATTGGAAGCTGTTGGTGCCTTTTCAGTAAATTGCTCATAATTACTGTAAAGAATGTGCTTGAAGGTGTGAGCGCTGTGTTACACCAGCAGTTGCTAATGATTTCAAACCAATCTGGGCTCCGGTTCGGTCTGGAAGGGCTTCGTTCCTCTTCCGCACGGCAGGAGAGGCTTGTGTTCCTGTAGTGTCGGTGCGTGATCATGACCGTTAATGGCACATTATACGGTGCTGTAAGTTACTGTCGCTGTTGCAGCATCACACAAGTGAAGCCTAGTTGTGGTGATGTGATGTTGTGCGTCTCACATCACCACCTCTCTCCTCCCGGTCCATGTTTGTATGGATGAAAATTGTTTGGGTTTCAGGTTGATTTTGTTTTTCAAATTTCTCTGACGATCGTTCTCTTACTGTTCTGCCACCAGAAGAGAGAAGAGAGCCGTCATGTATTCTGAGCATTTAGCTCAACAACCCGGCGGCAGGAAGTGCAGCGAGTTCTTAGTGGTTTGTTTTGCTCCTTTGTTTTTTGCCCTTTCAGCTTACAGGCAGCCTAACCTGATTGGTGAAGGCCGTTGGGGATGAAAGGTATACCTGCTGACAAAGCGTGATGCTTTTACACTACCATGCTTTTCAGGTTCATTTATTTTTTATTAACAGTTCATATTTTCACAGAAATACTCCTTGTAAAGACTGTTACGATTATAACTAGGGATGAATATCTCAAAAACCTGGACTTATTGTTTTGGATGAGCTATTTAATGGATGAAGATAGTTGTTCACTGTGTTGGTTTGTCAGTAGTAACATGTAGCATCGTCAACGGATCACTCCTGCATCTCTTTCTTCATACCAACAACCACAACTGACCAAAAGTCTTTGACTTTATTCTATAACCCTTTTGAAGTCCTGTGTGATTGGATGCCATTAATCTGTAATGTCACAACTGTTAGCCGCAGTGTTTTCTATCTACTTGCCTGAAATACTTCTCTGACGAAGCTACTCGAGCTATGCTAAGCTATGCTAAACACGTCTTGTGTCTCTCTGAGGTGAAACTGATGCTGACAAAGCAAACAGTCACGTGCAACCCAACGAGTCTGAATATTCTTTCACTCTTGTTTTACTTATCTTTTACTCTTGCTGTAACAAGTTGTTTGGGTGGAAGAGTTTCTATTCATGTCTTAAATGTAGGTCACGATAAGAACATTATTTTTTTTAAAGGAGCAGAATATATTCTCCATCTGATCATTAATGCTGCAGCCACCACTTTGTCTCCCCAAAAGCAAGGCCCTCTGGTTCACACGAGTTACCAGCACAGTGGAGAGGTGCGCCGCATGCTTCGTTTGAGTCAATGTCGGCTTTATTATCCCTCTGTTGTGCAACCGCAGTTAAACTCCTCTGCCGGTTCATTGTGGTGCCGTTCTAATATTATCTACCAGGCTGGAGATTAGCGCTAATCACCTGGCCGGTCTCCGCCGAGCAGGTCCTCAACATTCGTCCTTTTCAAAGGACTTTAACCTGCAGCGTTAGGCACCCGTCATGTGGCAGAAATGTTTTGAAATACTGGTTGTTGCATTCACCAGATGCATTCAATGAGCAGGTGCATCACCAATACCGACACGGCCGTCCACAACCACGCCCGGTGCCACCTGGTCCCGCTGCGAGAGATGTGGAAACGCTTTTTGATGAGACGCACATCGAGTAAACACAGACGCTCACACGATGCTGCTGCTGCTACACCTTTCGTTGTCAGCTTGCACTATTGTGTCGCAGCTCCACTCCAACCAAGCGGTTTTGGAGGCCAACCCCATCAGCACTGCCAGGGTGTGTGTGTGTGTGTGTGTGTGTGTGTGTGTGTGTGTGTGTGTGTGTGTGTGTGTGTGTGTGTGTGTGTGTGTGTGTGTGTGTGTGTGTGTGTGTGTGTGTGTGTGTGTGTGTGTGTTCATTCAGTAGGAACCAATTTTCGCCAATCGAGGACAAGCCGTGCAGCGTGGCCTGGAAAACATTCCTGGCACTGCTCCCATCTGGCCCATTGGCCGGCGACACATTCATGAAGACATAATCTCTCTTCTTCCTCTCTCACTCACTTCTTCCTTTGTCTGTCCCTCCCCACGGCCCCCTTTGTGCCTCATACAAAACATGCAAACAACAACAAAATAGAGCTGATGAGATTTGGGGGGGGGGGGGGGAAGGAACCTGTGGGGAAAATCCCAAAATGATTCTACAAGCTTCCTGAACAGTTTGATTGTGTCGCAAAGATTTCTTTTTTTTCTCTTTAGTGTTATTTTGAAATCCTCCCTCCCATTCCCTTCATTTCTCCCTGACTTTTAACTCCTATTTTATACACAATACAATGTAGACATTACATTTGAAAAGCAATATGAACTCAAACAATATCATGCTTTGATTTAAGGTCAAGCTTAAGATCTGGAGGCCGTAAGTTTTCTTCCAAAACTCTCTTAACTTATCACAGACACGGGATTTTCTTTACGTCACACAAATAACCCATACAGTATGTTGCTATGATGAGTGATATGTTTTTTATGAAGGTGCTGTGTGTGTATTTAAACTGCCTGAGCCCATAGTCACACTTGCAAGAGCCCATTTTAAACACTGTTCATATTGTACGACTTGCTACTTTAAAGTACCTGCTTTAATAACAATAAGAACCTAATAATAGCCTGCTGGAGCAATGCATTGTCTACAAAACAGTGTGTTTCTATAGGTTACGGTCACCTCCTGAACAAGATTCTCTTAGTACCGTTAAAGTTATATTAACGCTGGCTGACACAAAGCAACAGCCACACACACACACACACACATCCTGAGCTTCACAGTCAGTCTTTGATGGTCTAAAACAAAACCAGAATCATGAGTCAGTTGTTGGTGGCCTGTTAATGCCACAGCGTCCCGTCTGAGCTCCCTGCGGTGAATAAGGAGGACAGCAGGGCCGAGTCGGGCCCCTATTGGCCCCGTCCCACAGCCTGAGGACAGAAGACAAATCGCTTCTGCCTCCATGATGCAGGCTTTTATCACTGAGATGAAAAAGACCCACAGCTGAAGCTCAGCCATGAGCAGCAGGCTGGGTTGTATAACGATCACAGTTCTGTTGCCAGCCCATTTTTTAATGCTCCTCTTTCTTCACCTCCAAGTTGGATCACTGCTGCCGCTAAAGCGGCTGAAACGTAAAGTCAGAGAGAGGACACGGACCGAGGCATCGCAGTGAAGTCTCATGCGAGGAGAGTGCCGCTGGACCAGACGAGAAAAGAAAAGTGACAGACAGTGAAAGAGGAAGCGAGCCCAGCGGCTAGCCTGATTTATTGATGGACTCGCTTCTGGCGTCCAGAGACTTCCTCTAAGACAGGATGCCAGTTTAGCAAGCCAAAGGCTTTTCATGCTGCAAGAGTGAACACAGGAACCCAAAAAAACGAGGTTTTGGTGCTAAATAGGGGGACGCCTGGGACTGAGGGCCACGGGAACATAGTGTCAATATATATTTATACACAGCATTTGATTTGTGGATGGTACTGTTACTGTGGCTGAATACTAATGTAGGAACGTAGTCGAGGAGGAAGAGATGCTGTTTTGTTGACAATCCAGTGAGTGAAAAGTGAGATCTGTCAGGGTGTCTAAAACCATCACATTTGTCTACCAGAAGACGTTGACACCATTTCTTTTTAATAAAACCTTACCATGAAACCTTGAGTCAGAAATGTAAAACAACTGATGTAGCTGAACGTTGTGGGTCAAAACCCCAGAAATCACACACTCCACATGAAAGCACTTCTCATTAGGTGACATAAGTGAGTAATTGGTTGAACGGTTGCGGTTGTAAGAGCTCCATTGTTTAGTTGGCAGGGTTCACACGCTGTCCTCTGAACCCTCGCTCTACTCCACGCTGCCTCCTCAAGCTGCAACTTATTTATAGTCACGTGCACAACAGTTACAGAGAAGCAGTCGTTGTTGGCAATGTAATATCTTGGATCCCTCCAATAATGCTTATTAAATATGTATGAAAAGAAAAGATCCTTGTCATGAATATATAGACTCCCTAGATCCCTAATCGGTCATCTGTGGACCCTTGTTCTTAATGTATAGTCCTGAACCTAAGTACCCTAGTCCTGGATCTATTGGCCCTCGTCTGGAATCTGTAGACTCTCCACCATCTAAAGACTCTGGTTTTAATCCATCGGCCTGAACCTCAAGACCCTGATGTCGCGTCTGTATACGCTTGTCTTTAATCTATACCCGTGTGCTGAACAGGTATAGAATTAGAATTATATAATATTATTATTATATTACAATAGAATTCCCACGTCATTGAGTAAGAAAACGTGCGCTGCCGTGCTTCCACGTCTTTATGACGCACACGCTCCTCGAGTGTGGACCCTGACCGGTCTTGAGTCGGAGGTGGCGTTGCTGGCTCATGGCCGTGTGACGGAGATTAGGGCAGATTTGGATCAGGGCCTGCAGAGTAGATGGAGCCAGGTACAACGCGTTAAGAGCACTCTGCAGACGTGGACAAACATGCTGTTATATGTATGTGCGAATCGGCCGTCACGCCTCCATGGCGGCTCTGGGGTAATAATAAAAACCTTGTGGAGTTAGGTGCGTAAGTAAAATGACAAAAACAAGCCAAACAGAGGAAAACACCTATTATAGATAGACAGTTATCATCACTTTTTATACAAACTGACAGATGTTGATTGCTCAAAATGTCAAAAATGAATTGAATTCCCTCTGAATGCACAGTACAGTAACTCAAACCATATGGAAATGTAATCGTAGCAGGAAGCCGTCCCGCTCTTCCTCTGAAGGGACGAGGCGTCTCCTTGGAGAATACATGCCAGCCTGTGCGCTCGCTGACAGCTTAAAGCCTCCGAAGGCAGAGTTGCCATTCATGTTGGATGACACAGTGCAGCAAAGTGCGAGGGCCCGTCTCACCCCACGGCTCCGTGTTCGCGGACCACTGAAGCATTTGCCAAAGCAGACATGTCCTGCAGCGAACGCCCCGAGACCATCAATCACGGGCCCCGGGCTCCTGCGAGGCTGCCACCTGTCCCGCTCAAACGGACGCGTAAAGTACAGTACACGCGCTAAAACAAGCTGCAGCTGGCTCTCCAAGAATCCCAATGAAAGGCTTTGCTGAATAAGTGATGAGGTAGTATGTCGGTGTTGAGCTGAACTGGCATTGCTGCAGTGTGAGCAAAGGGCTGAGTCACGTGATGGTGTTCGATATAGAAGGTTTCCAGAGCAATAAGGAAGTAATAAATGGTTAATGTTTACTGTGCTCGTAAAAAGACGAGAGGAGGGATGTCGGTCTTGATTTTAAAACTTGCTTTGAAATGTGAAGCTTTCTAATGCCTGTAAAGTTTGTTCTTCTGTAATTAAGAACGATGCGTCATTGAACCATTTTAGGATGGATTCTCTGTTTTTATTATAGAGCCCCCAAACACCAAAACATGGAGCTAAGGGGGCATTTTGGGATTTACTGGAGGGGCACTTAAACACATTTGTGGCGTTAATAAAATAACGCTTTAGGTCCATTGGTTGCTGCAGACTTCTTATGCAGTTTTTCTGCTTTGCGTTGTTTGTTGACATTACTCAAACTGTTGCTACGCGGTGACTTCAGGTAAGCAGGAGGGTTTTGAGGTCAGCTACGCTGTGCTGCCTTTTGAAGTGTTTTTCTTTTTTTTACTCTTCGGACATTTTTATCCTGCTTTTGACTTTGAGGGTCGAAATCGAAAGCTGATTTTCTTTATCATGTTGTCAGTAAAGTGAAACTAAAATATGGAGGCAGTGGAAATCAGTGGCACCATACAACACAAATGGAAAAAAAGGGGGGGAAATATTGCCAAATCACAGCACTTAGGGGGCGACCGTGGCGCACTGGGTTAAGAGGGTCGTCTGGGAACCGGAGGGTCAACGGTTCGATCCCCGACTGGGACGTGTCACGTGTCGAAGTGTACCTGAGCAATACACTGAACCCCGGGCGCTGATCAATGGCAGCCCACTGCTCCCTACAGGGATGGGTCAAATTTCGTGTATGTATATGACAATAAAAATAGTTTCTTCTTCTTCTCATTTTTTATGTCTCTGTCTGTTGCAGCTCAAGATCTCCTTCAATGAGTCGAGTCTCCAGAGTACGTACGAGTATCCGTCAGAGAGCAGCGCGTGGGACAGCGGGGACGAGGACGAGGACGAGGACGAGAAGGCGGCGGACGAACAGCCGAGCATGGTGGGACGCATCCACATCCCTCGACCCAGTTTCACCGGCTCGCTCACCCACTCCAACAACAGCAACGGTGAGACCACGTGAAATGTGACGAAGTGGAGGAACGCCGTCAATATCTCTGTTTTTTGTGGTGAACATGTGGGTTAGATATTTCCTGCACATTATTCATGGCCCCCAAAGGATGATCCCTTAATATTTTCTTGGCCGTCTGACCTTTTTATTTTTAAGCAAAAATCTAAATTTCTGCTTGTCCAACACTCGAGGGGCCTTGAAATCCAATGGCCTAGTGTCTCGTTACTGTGACTGCTGACAGTCATGGTCCCCAGAGGGTGAATCCTGTGTTGTATTTTGGCTGGTGACCCTCTGAATCTAGCTGTCAACCATTCAGTCAAAATTCCTTCTCGTTATACATGAAAATCTAACTTTGTTGGCATAATATGTATACTACTTAGTGTGCCAGAATAATATTTAGTATTTCTCAATACATAATGTGTTAAATGCAGATGCCAGAAATACCATGTGGTCGCATCCCTTTCTGGACATTCTGACTCACAATCCTCTGCGTATCTATGAGTTCAAGGTGCAATCTTATGATGAAAGTCTGTTCAAATCTGTTCAAAGTCCGATACGTGAGCAAGATCTCGGAAGACGGGAGCAGTGATAGTGTTTTACTTCATTATTTTATTTCTTTCAGTTTACGTACAGCAGCCTGTCCTTAAACACCTGCTTTGTAAAGCTGTTGGCATACAACTTAAGCTGAGGCTGAGTCACAAGGGCTTCTGGAGCCTAGTTCTGTGGGATTTCAAATGTCTTTATTGTGGACACTGTGGACATTGCGGAGTTCAGCTCCGGTGTCTTTTCCCCACTTTGTGTTTAAATGTACATAAAACTGCTGTTTTTCCCCTTCTTAAAGCTGATGCACAACGCATGGCATTAGACTAAATATGAAGGGCCTGTGTTATGTCCTGTTGAATGATATGGATTTGGCTGTAAAATATTGAATATCGTATATGACAAAGACCTTGCCTATTTTCTTTCTATGTCGTCACAAAACTACAAAGTTGTCTGATCAGGTCCTTGCTTCATTATTACAACATTACTAGGACGGTAGAAGTGTGACAGACAGCGTTACGCATGATGACAGAGACCTCTAGTGGACAACGTGTGGATCACGTTTAACTAAATGTGTTTGTCCTCTGGTACTTGTCACCATGAAATGAATATTAAAGAACATCTCTCCACGAGGTGACCTGCTTCAGGGCAGAACTCGGTGCTAATTGTGTTTGTACTTGCCTAATGACAGCAGGCTTAAGGTCTACATTCAAACCCTCTTTATATACTATATATTTTCAATATTATTAGGAGGTATTTTTTCATTGTGAGATTTGTTTCAGTAAATATTTCTGTACTATGTGGTCTGGTTCTCAGGCTTCTTTCTGAACAGCTGAAATCTGGGGAATCAGTGCAATCTCTCAAATTTTCCCCTTTGACTTCCTACTTATACCTTGTAAAAAAAAAAAAAGAAAGATAGTATCTCATAAATGACTGAATAATGTGTCGTTGACACAAAAGGGAACGGTACAAACTCTACGCCTCGCAGATACTGTGAATACTTTTAAGAACCAGCTCAAAACCCACCTTTTTAGGCTGGCGTTTGAGTAAAAACCCATGTCCTAGACCTGCTCTTAAAATATGTTTTCATTTTTATTATTTTATTTTATTCCGTGAATGTAATTTATTGACCCTAGGGTCACATCGTGGTTTTTTTATGTTTTAAAATTTCTGCTGTTAAGCACTTTGTGATGTCATGTCTGTGAAAAGCGCTCTATAAATACATTTCATTCATTCATTCATTCATCAGTGTACCGGCTTTAGGATTGAAATTTATTTAACAAGAAAGGTTCTTTACATTGTTCGTGACGCATGATGTTTTATTGTCCGCAGACCTTTCCAGCTACATTCCCAAGCACTCGGTGGACTTCAGCGCCTGGCAGGAGCACAAACACGAGGACAGTGTTCACCAGAAGGACGCCACTTCCCAACAGACGCAGATGAGCGAGGAGGTTATGGTGAGAGAGAACTCTCTGTTTTAGAGTCCCATCTCGTGTTTTATGTTTTGGGCGGTGGGGCAACACTTTCTCCTCACATTATGGATGGATTATTAATGATGGATCGTGCCTTTCAGTGTGCGGTTGTATGTCTTAAACTCAGGTCTTAGTTGTGTAGTTTTTGTGGTGCAGTGTGCTCTGGCAGACTATCAGAATATAGTTTCATTTTGTCATCATTTTTTTTGATAATTTTAGTCTTGATTTCTATCAACTATCAGGAAAAAGGTCTTTAAAAGTCTGAAATGTTATTGATAAATGCTTTCAAGCACCTTGTGTGTGGAAACTAACGAAAACAGGTCTGCTGTATCATGACATTCGCTTTCAAGTTGAATTTCCAACATTTAAACTTCTTCTTTTCTCCTCAGCTCACACCGGCAGACAGCTCGTCCCTGTCCGACTACAGCAGCGAGCCCGCCCTTTACTTCTGATCCGTCGGACCGATCAGCTGTACAGTAGCATCGCACTCGTGGGACCAGCCTGCAGCCGGAGCGCGGCGGGGTCCGCCACTCCTGGGCCTGGACTGCCTCCAGCTCTACACTCCAGCCGTCTCTAAGCACATCTTCCTGATCAGACAGGAAACGTAGTGTTTTTTTTTGTTCCTTTGTTGTTGTTTTTTCGCTGATCTCCTGCCACGGAACCGCCACACGCCACGTTATCGACCGCATATGGGAGCAGAGGAGCCGTTTCGGTTCCCACCCTCTACCTGACCTGAAGCGACTCATCCAAAAGCAGCTGGACTGTGTTTCCCCGGACAGTTGATCTGTCGGCCTCCCTTCCTCATCCTCGCTAAACTAAAACACAGGACAGGATCAAGTGGATTGTCAGAAAGTCCAGAGAGACGTCCGCCGTCCCCTCCAGACTCTGGAAGAAGTTTACTGGCTTTGCATCCCCCCCCCCCCCCCCTTTCCCCCTGATTCTCTGCTTCCGAGTCTCCTTGCTTCAGGTTTGTTGGAGAGACGTTGACAAGCGAAGGAGCTTAAAAAAAGCGAGTGACCAAACTCCTCACAAAGAACAGGAAGCCGCCAGTGCCCACGTGTAGGAAACGCCACGGTGACAGAGTTCAGTGTTGGCATGGAAACATGTCAGTAGGATGTGGAGGACGCGTCTGCTTGTGTAGATCGCCGGCACACTCAAACACACAAAATGGTGAAAGGGTGCCACAAATGTAGTTCATTTTTTGTCTTTTTATTTTTTTGTACCTGCATGTTTTGATTTGAGCCATCAGCTCGGTCGGTTCCCTTGTACTGTAAAGCTTCTGTATGCCTTCTTTTGTGTTATTTTTGTACGTTTTCTGGCAAACTTCTGCTGTAACGAAGCTGCTGGAAGTTCAGTGTGAAGAGCCTCAACAGCAAGCACACTTCAACACACACTCTCCTTCTTTTTGTGGCGAGGAGGGGAGGGGGGGGAGGGGGGGGGGGAGAATATGCAGCCAAGGGAAGATTTCTGTCGATCAGCAATTTCTGATTACACGCTTGGAAAAAAAAAAGGTGACCTTGGCCAATACCGTCTGTACGTCCGTATCGCTGGTGACAAAAGGAAACCATCGCACTGTAGAATGGTTCTGTGTGTCCTCTATCAAAAGCTGTTAGACCTTCTGACACCTTTGTTGTTATTTTTCTGGCTTCTCGTGTATTTATTCCTGCTTAAAGTTGAAGTTTGCATGTCTGAGACCTGCTCGTGTACAAAAAAAAAAACAATTTTGTAAAGACAAAGTTGCTGGTGCGGAAGGACGTTTTTGTTATTGTTGTTGTTTTTCCAGTCGGACCTCATGTACTTTGACATTCCACGGAGAAAAAAAAAAAACCAGCCGGTCCATCGAAGTAATGAAGGCATCAGCGGTTATGATCGTTCTCAATGTGGCACGTTTGTAAGAGCGAATGCAAGACTGTGTGTGTGTTGAGAGAATATGAAATGATTTTTGTTTTTTTATTAAGATTGTTTTATATACAAGAATGCACCAAGTTTCCAGATGATTTTTCTTTGTTGTTTTTAAACTCATGATGCCAAGTGATTAAAAGTGTTGCTGTAACGGCCTCACCTTCATTCTCTACACGCCCTGCAGCCAGTATTGTTGTACAGTTTCTCAGAAGTACTTCTGTCCTTTCTTTCATTTCTCCAATCAAGATGAAATGTGCCGAGTCCTCAATGTTGGATTCTGCTGTTGGGGGGGGGGGGGCGTTTCTGTCTTTTGTTTCGTCCGGAGTCTTGGATGTTAAATGTCTTCGCACCGTCTTGCTTTTATCTTTGTGAAGGAACAGAGCGGGCGACAGAGGAGACGTGCACTTAAAACAGCAAGACCAGTTGAAGGGTTTTGTTTTAAATCTAAATGAATGAATGGCATTGTGGGACAGAACTCTGCAGCTGTACATGCTGAATGCCACGTGTTTGTTTACTGTTTGCCACAGCCTTGCATCAAAAGGATACGATTGTCGGACTTGTCGCTGTGACCACAAACCGAAGCCCGTGTGTCGTTTCCCACACAGGTCCAGGGCTTCATCTTTGTCCTCAAGTTCCCCCGAAACTTCCTTCTGCTGAGTCGTGGTTATTAACCAGTTGAGCTGAGATGTCGCTTTCAGGCACCACACCAGTGGTTTTGCATGTTTGAGCCCATTTAGTGCAAGTCACATGTACTTTACCGCTACCTGTTTTGCAAACCTGTGGTTTACTGTGGTTAAAAAATTTGAATGTATTTTATTTTTTTACCCATTCCAGGTGTCTGTTGGTTTCCACCCGATTTAAGTTGACTTTGACCTTCGATAACCAAACTCTTTGTGGGAATCTTAAGCTCTCCGTCTTTGTGTGTGACGGTCTGAAAAGACAGCACCCCCCCCCCCGTCCCCCATCTGTAAATCTACATCGCAGCAGATGTGCTTACTGTAAAGTTATCGTCAATGACTTGGGCAAATAAAACAAAAACGAAGTGATGTCATACTTGTACAAATGAAAGCTCAATAAACAGAAGACTTGAACAAATGTAAATACTGTGTACGTGTCGTGTGTCCATCCGGGTTGTCTCAGACACAACCCAGTGTATATTCTACAAATATATTATGTCAAAGGAAGAATCCTGGGAGTGATAAACACATTTATTAGTTTCAGTAACTTACAATAAATCAGTCAAACATATTACAATTGGTCCGGAGTGGAGTATAAACTGTTAAAAGTGCAGTCGAGTGTTGCTGTTGTGGTCAGAATGAGAGTTCATTGCCATCAGCGGTCCTTCCTCCGGGGCTCTGTGGCTTTACTGAGGTTTCCTGCCTCCTGCTTCAGGACGCTCAGCAGAGACTGAGAACTCTCCAAGATCTATAGGGGGAAAAAATCTAATTCAATATACTGCACGTCCTTAAAAGTAGAAGCAAAAACATGACTGTATACACTGTAAAGGCAATTTAAAAAGGGCTGCTGACTGTCTTGTTGTTCTTTAATAAGAGCAGCTTCAGAGCGTCTGTCGTGATTAGTGGGAGTGCTCAGGGAGTTCTGCATCAGTTAGTGGGAAGTGCCCGTGTGACATCATCACGGTGCGTCACCAAAAACAAATGATGCTGAGCCAAAAGACAGCAGAGTCAGTTCATTAGGCTGTTGACCATAAACATGGTGAAATGTGCAGATTGAATATGAATTTGTGAGTGTTGGAACATAAGCAACTATTTTCATGAAGGATTCATCTGATTATTTTCTCCATAACGCCAGAAGATTTTTTTTTAAAGAAGCTCATCTCAGCTGCTCAGAGTTCCCAACGTCATGTCTTTAATAAGAGATTCTAAAATTGTCCAAAAAGGTTGCATGGCCCACAATGAACATGTATCAGTGTTGCTCAACAACAACAATAATTTAGACAACGCACGCACGCACGCACGCACGCACGCGCGCGCACACACACACACACACACACACACACACACACACACACACACACACACACACACACACACACACACACACCTTGGTGTACGCAGCCTCGGTCTCTGCGATGGTTCGGTCAAAAGTGGAGCGGGCGGCGAGTCTTTGAGCCAGGCTCTCGTTGACTCTGCTCAGCTTTTCGGAGAGGACGCGGATGTCGTGCTGCAGCCGGTCCTTCTCCTCTTCCTCCTGCTTGATCTGACTGTTCAACTCCTCCCGCTTGGAGCACAGCTCCTCGATACCTGACGGAGACAAAAAGGTTCATTACACCGGAGCCTCGCTGGGTCAGCTTTAGGCCAGTGATGGATGATTCCTCAATGCTTTCCTCCGTAGACGGAATATCTTTGAGGTTTTGGACTGTTGGTCGGACGAAACAAGCAATATGAAGACGTTACCGTGGGCTCTGGGATATTGTGATTTAGTAGGCCATATGATTAATTAATAAACACATTGGAAAGATAAATTAGAGAATGACATTGCATTACATTTTTTGGGGTAGTTTGAAAAATTTCTGACCATTATTAATAAAGAATTCAACCTTCAAATGAGGTCTGACAGACTAGAAACAGGTAAACCAGCATCTGGTAGCGAAAAAGTGTTACTTGGTTCATGGATCTTTATCAGAAACTGAAAACACTTTGACTGCACATTTGTTAGTTTCAGGGATGAGCCAACTAATGTGTTAAACCTATTCCAGCTATTTAAAAGTGATAGCTGGTAGCCCTCAGCTGCACTGTTGTGTTGTGTTTGCGTTAACAGCTGATCTCCAGATGATACACATCATAATCTGTAAAGGTTCATCAGATCGTGCAGTGTTATCCTGCCCGTTGTTGGTCTAATATTAAAGTCTGCACACACCTTCGCTGAAACGGTCACCTGCGGTTAACGTTAATCCTCTCAGCAGCACAGTATTTTCGTTAATCAATCGAATTATTGAATGACAAGATAAATGAGTAACTTACACTTAACCAGTTCATTGTTGTAGGTCTGCAGAGCAGCAGCTTGCTGAGTCATGTTGGATCTGAAATCACCACCGAACTAGCTATAACCTTCCACCGCGGCTTAACACTGCTTAAGCGAGTTAACTAACTTACTATCTATCTGAACTCCTGCGGTCGGGGCGAGCTTGTGATTCGTCTCACTGAGCTAAGCGCGCCAGGGCTGAGACATGTATCCGAACATACAGATGTCTTTCCACATAAAAGTGTTTTGAACTAACCATGAGTACCCGTACGAGGCGGGTTTCCCGGCCGGGACAACTGAACCAAAGATATCTTCTTCTTCTGAGGTTTATTGGCGGTTGGCAAACAATGAATTAGTGCATTACCGCCACCAACTGGTATGGAGTGTGGATCAGGATGTCTAATAGGCTACTTATATACAAAATGTAATTCAAAAGGAAAAGAAAAAATAAACAAAACAACGAGCTCATATTTTCTTAATGATATTAATTAATCTAAGATATTGAAATGAACCAAAGATATTACCGGATACGATACGGATAGCCCGACCGTTCTTCTTCGTCTTCTTATCTTTAGCTGCTACAGACCTAATATGCTGCGCTGGCGCCCTCTTCTGGTTATTGTTTGTACTACAAGGCAAGGCGAGGCAATTTTACTTGAAACGCTAACATCTTTTACTGAAGTAAAAGTAACAATACCGCAATGTGAATATGCTAATATTATGCAATGCATTTTGAAAAGTAAAAGTGCAAAAGACTTGCATCAAATGGAAGGCTAAAGTTTCGAAAGTAAACGTATGCAGAATTACCCATTTAAGGATTTCATATTATTGAATTATAATTATTGATGCATTAATGTGAACATGGCCTTAATGCTGCAGCTGGTAAAGGTGCTACTATTGTTAATTACTTAATATACAGCCCCAACATCTAATCTAACCTGGTATAATACACTCAGTTAGGTCCAAAATACAGTCTGACAACAATCAGGATGTAGTTTAGTGTCGGTGAACTGTGTTGCATTATATGGAAAGATATTTCTGTTATTTAGCCTACACTACATTAGCACACATTTTAAATCATTTAAACACCTGTAAACAGAAAACTGATTATTATTACCCACAAAGGCAGGATTTATTGCAAAACAGTGATAGTATGACTGTTATATACCAAATAAACTGCCCACTGACTGTACATCATGTATTTGTTCAATGTATTTTGCATCTGAATCTCCAAAGTAACTAGTAACTCATTAAAGTTATTCAATAAATAGGGGAGTAAGAAGTATAATATTTGCCTCTAAATCGTAGTTGAGTAGAAGTATAAAGTTCCTGAAAATAGACATGTTCAAGTAAAGTGCATTTACCAAAATGTTGCATTTAAGTGCAGTAATTGAGTACATGTAGGCTTACTTAGTTATTTGCCACCAGTGTGTATATCACATTTAATTACAAATAAACTCATTGCGCGTCATATTAAAATGTGCACCCTACTACTATTTACTCATTCAGAGATTAACAGTTTTTTCTCCTCCATTTTGACTTTCTCCTACCGTTACTTCAAGAATAATACGCGAGCGCATTCAGTTTATTTGGAGTTATGGTGGCCACTACTGTGTGTTTCAGTTTAAACTAATTCAAACAGTTTGAATGTTTATGGATAAGATGAAATAACTGAAAGAAAGGACTGAAATATGTAAAGAAAAATAAATGCTTGACTATAGATGAGTTTCATTCCAGTCATGAAGAACTGAGAAAAGAGAGGAAATGAAACATTCATCAGGCATAAACACAGATGAGAGTATATCTTTTATTGAGTGAAGACTAAGCAAAGGAGGGCACCTGCTGGTGTAACACAGACACAACAACAAGACCGAAGCAAAGTTAACAGTAACGAGTGCAAAGGGGGGTGCTTCATAGAACAAGATTACTAGGTTTACCTCAGTAGGTCAGGCCTTTTCTCAGGCAATTCTATTTAATGAAGCCAAGGTAAATAAGCTACAACATAAGTGAAATAAAAGGTGTGTCCTTAAAGCCAAGTAAGCATTTACATGAGTCTAAATAGCAGATTGTTTGAGTTGCCCTATAATAAAAGCAAAGGTATGATATTAACATGGCTTTGTTCTAATCAAGTGCCATTTGTGTTTGCATTCAGATAATGGATTGTATGTTTGCATTTGTATATCTTTGTTGATTCTTTATTGAGATGCAGCTTTTTCAGTATGTTTGAATGCTGTAGTCAGGCTATTACACAGTCCACTTCTCTGTGCTCTTAATATCTAAACTGTATTATCAACATTATTATTATTGACATTACAATAAACAATCATATTCCCAGGTGTGGTATTACACCGGCTGCAAATCGATATACGTGACGTAATCGCGGGTGGGCGGAGTTAACGTCCAGGCACCATGGCTTCGGTTGGACCCGAGGTGAGTGTTGTGAGCGTTATCCACGCTAAGCTCGTTTTACTTTCAAATTGTTTTTCCGGGCCTAAGGAAATATGTTCCGCGCCGGGCAGCCAGAACCCCGCTAGTAAATGGGCGAATTGTCGGCGTGAGGTGTCGCGTTGTCGTAAATTGCCCGCTGCCAGCCCGCAGTCTCTTGCTTTTGTGCTGGACCGGAGGGCAGCTGAATGTGCAGGAAGATGCTGCGCCCCGGAACCTGAATTGTCCGGCCGGGCGCGCTGTGGGCTGTGGAGCCGAGCTTTAGTTATTCATATTCCAGGATCACGTCACTGTCCTGCTTCTGTCTAGTTTTAGCGGTTCAAAATAAATTGGAGGTGGATATGCGTGCAGCTGGGGCCGATGCTATTCGTAGTTTTAGCCGTATTGTCTGTCACCGGCTCACTGATTGCTAATTCCTACACTGCTGTTTAGCTAGCTGCTAGCAGCCATGCTAGTTAGCGGACAGTGCACACTTTCTCAAATCCACACAAAAACTGATTTTTTTTAAAGGGTTAACATCTTCTTTGAACCACGGAGGCTAATCTCTATATACTGTGTTACAGTACGTGTTATGCCCGGCTGATAATGTTGTATTCCCCTTATGCTGTGCAGTTTGTTAGCTAGATGATAACTGATGCAGTCAAATGAAGGCAACATTGGCAGTGCTGCCTGCAACCTCCCACTGTAAACATATGGCGCCAGCTTTGATGCTCGTTGCATGATTCTGTTTTCACATTAAACTGTTTTTTTTGGTGATTTTCTTTCTCCTGTTGCAGTTTTGTCTTTGTTAGCTTTCTGCAGTTACAGCCATGGCTTTCTGTCGGTGTAAACCGGTCCAGGGTCGGCTGTAACAAGTTGCGATGTTGTCCTAATAAGGTTTAACCCGTTCAAATTAACTGGATGAACCGATAGCTTGGCTACAGATGTACAGAAGTGTTCCAATGTGTCAGAACCTGAAGTCTTTTGTTTCTTTTTTCTTTTTTTGAGAGATCCACTCTTGTTCGGCAGAGGTCGCTCGAGCAGCGTTGAGATATGTGCTCGTCAGCGAGGTGTAGTACAGAAAGGTGTGGGACACTGAGCTCGTGAGCCACTGTGGTTTGCACTCATAAGTTTGACTCGCCTTAGTTTGAACAGACTTTATTTAAACTGCTAGTACAGATGGCATTTGGTTTCCCAGGGGCAGATTTGCAGGTTATTAGAAAGCACGTTATTTTACAGCACCATCATTAATGTTTAACAACACTCCATCATGCAGATGAAGCAATTTACCACAACTGTAATTATCATATTTTAACTGAACAAGGGATAGATATAGTTTTCAGCTTGAGGTTAGGCCTCCTGTATATCTTTGCACTACATCAGACAGGTGTTACTGATTTCCTGCTCACTCAGTGGTGTGTGTGTGTGTGTCATTCAGCATTCAGTTCTTGTGTGTGTTCATACAGGAAACGCATCAGGAGAAGAGGGTTGGTTGAATGTCGAGCAGTTCTGTTTCCTCCTGTAGTTAAACTACATGGCGTTGGAATGGCCATTATTGGCAGATGCCACCCAGCTGATGTCATGTCCTCTCGTAGGTCTACTGAGAATTGTTTGGGTATGATGGTGACTAAGGGCCATAAACAAACCAGCATGTAGTCGTTGACCATGTGGCATTCATTAAGCAGAGCCCTGCACCAGGTGTGATTGATATGATTCAGTCCACTTAATCACATGCAAGAAATTCACTACAAATAAGAATCACAATTCTTATCTTCTTTGATTCTAAATCATTTCACAGACTCAAAAACACTTGAATGTTTGTTCCGATACGCGACACCTATACCTGAACATGCGTATGGATGTGATATGATTGCTATCATTGTATAGGGCCTGGCTCAGGTTAAAGCCTTTTGTAAAACATCTACAAATATGTTTCAAAAAGGGGATGAATGCCATAGAACTATTTATTATCTAGTCTGACAGTCAGTCATAACTGGAAAAGAACTGCTCAGATTTTGTTAGCTCTGGCTAATGTTACACTCTCTGCTAGAGATATGTTGCTGATGGGCTACGGCTTTGGTTCCACATTACGCGCATCAATCGAGATACGGTGAATTGTCTTTGCACCGGACCACGATCCCTCGGGTACGATTACATGAACCTGTTTTAGGTCAATAAATTCATTTAAAGAACAAAAAAAATTAGAAGTCATTCTTTTGGGACCTTAAACCTTCATGGAAATCTGATCGTTTTGACATCGGTACGGATTAGAAGCTTGTCTGTCGTATCTGTAGCCTGGTTGCAAACTTCTGAATTGCTGCCCACATGGAGATGTGCTCATCTTCTTACATATATAGCCTGGTCCATGAAACATAGTGACAGGAAATGCTAATGAGCGTAGCTGATATTGACGCAGCTGTGAAAGTTGTTTTCAGTTGACTACGCCAACTATTCTTAAATCTGCATATTTTTTTGATCAACATGAAAAACATCAGTGTAACTGGTCCGAGCAACCACACCTGCTATGTTGAATGAAGTGGTGTCAGTGGGACGGATGAGTCACTGGCTTATGATTGGTTAGGGCGAAACGGAACAAAATAACCCCTCCCAGGAAGAAATGAGCTGACGTGAACACAATGTCAGACTCAATGATTGAAGTGAAATCAAGAAGCAATCCAGTCTGATTGTCAGGCTATTTAAAAAGGATAACGTAGCAATGAAGAGTAACGTAGCAATGAAGAGTACTGTAAAGGACTTGGGGTCGGACCCTTAGGTTACAGCCAAAGTAACCAGTACAATTCTGTTCTTCTTCTATCTGTGAATTGCATCTCAGTGTAGCGTGTTAGCATGCTTGAATTTGCAATCAGTCAATCTCAGTCTCGAGCCCCGGTACCTCCAGTACTTGCAGTAGAGATGGGCAAGATATCGATATTGATTTCACGGCAATCCATCCAATGGTCCAATCGTATTTTCACTTAAATGCTCACAAACATCTGTTATGCTGTCGGTAAAATGAGTTTCACATTATAGTGTTGCATAATCCAGTTGTTTTGTGTGTACGTGACGAGGTCGTGCCACTCAGACATAAGCTGTTGTTCTTTGCTTATGTCCGGCCTCCTTTTGTGCCTTGTGGGTGTAACACAGCCTATATTGTGTTCACTGCCTCTTCACCTCTACAGCATCTAGTATCTACTGATATCTCACCGTCTTTACGTCATTGCAACTCTGCCGTGGTTGGAGGGAATAACTTATTTCCCTATTTTTGTGCATTGAGCCCTGAAAGTTGATCAACCTGAGCCTCTACGTCAAGACAAGGTTGTTTCTCAGTGTTCAGTTGTGAAACGGGAGAAGCCACCAACATCTGTACATCTGCATTCCTACGTGACTGAATGCCACGCCTGAGGAGAAGACACGGTGCACTTTGCAAAGTGACAAGCTACTGTTGTGATGATCAATTCATGTGAGGATTTTCTGTTTTTTCTCTTATTTATGTCATTGGATTTTGGAACAGACAAAGCAACTCACTAGAATATAAACACAGTGAGTTCTGGGAACATTTGATGGGCCTCTCCACTATTTAATGTCGTTTTATCGACTAAATGGATGATTTTAAAATGAATCAACAGATTATTATCATGAAAATAATCCACAACAGAGAATTTAAAACAGGAAGCCTTTGTAAAGATGCACTGTGCTAAACTGTGATTGCACATTTGTATTCACTTCTCCTAATGAAGACAACAGATTGCTTTTGAGTTTATCATCTTTGTGGTTGCTTTTGGAGTTTATTTTCAGGCCTTTTGCTCAATAGCAGCTCAGTCTGTTACTTAATTTCTGTGACTCAAATATCTGTAGCACGGCCTGGCAGCGTCTGGGGTTTTTCTGCCTTGGAGACAAAAGACTCTCCTGTTTAGAGGTTCTGATGTGGCCCGATGTCCACCATTGCTAATCGGGCTCCTCGCTGACATCCGGTTTGCTTCTGGGGCCTTTGCCTCCTCCTTCAGTTGGTGCTCCTGAGGTGGCTGTGCATACACACCTGCTTTGAAGCCCTAAACGTGAATGACCAAATACATTTTCACTTTCCACAAAAAAGGGAAATGAGAAAATGGTTCAGCTACAAAAACTACAATTGACCTCACTATTAGCATGTGAGATGAAAACATTAGCAGGATATATATTTCTCCAGTCTTGTAGATTTGCAGTATTTACACAGTGAGTCTGTTCCGGTGGATGCCATTCGGTGGCAACGAGGTCTTCTAGCGCACAGGAATGGAGCGGTGTTCCAGTGTGAACGGACTGAGCATGCTCCGTGGAGACCCTTCTGAAGAGGAGGACCGACAGAGGGAGCCACCAGGTCACATGACCGGCGAGGTGACTGTGCATGAGGGGAACGAACAAGGAAAAGAGGAGCAATCTGTTCGACACATTCTCGCGCTCTCTCCCTCTCTGTTCTCCCCCTGCCCTCTCTCTCGCTCTCCCACACACACCCACACTCACCCACACTCTCTCTCTTTCTCTGACGTCTTCTTCTCAATGGAGGCCATGAGAAGAAAGCAGGTATGATGCTTCCTGGAGGCTCACTAGGGAGAAGACATGTTGTCTTTATACTCTTCACCCCTGGTTGGCTCTGAGGAGTGATGTCTAGTCTCGCTTCTCAGTTCCTTTTAGCCGTTGGTCACCATCAGTTGGTTTGAGTCCTTGCTGTCTTCTCGTTGAGATGGTCTCTCAGTTTGTAAGAGACTGATGGCTCTTGATTCCCAAAATCAAGGACTTAATCTCGAGGAGCAGTGTTTTTCTCTTTGGTAGCAGTGCCGCTGTATCAAAGACAGATTTTAAGCGTGGCTCTGCTGGATCCTATTGTTGGAGAGCACAACAGCTGTATCCGGAGCAATCACACAACGGGAGAGATGATGTAACTCGAATGTCTGACCTCCCTGAAGATCTGGAAACTACCCTGAGAGTAGATTTTTTTTAAATCTGGGATCCAACGTCCTTTTTCTTGCTCCGTCCCTCGTGGTTGGTATATAATGACGTCTCAGGGGACTGGATGTTTGTGCAGGGCTCTGTGCTCAGGAACACACTGGAACATAAGGCTGGATGCATGTTAGGCTGCGGCGTCAGAATCCATGTTTACCGGCTTTGATCTTCTGTGCAGCTCTCTGGCTGAGGGCCAGGCCTAGCGTCAGTCAGTTTGCACACTTCATCAAAGTCCTGATGCAGACTGGGATCACTGCGGCCGCACGGTCAGCGTGTCGGATCATTAGACGATCACCAGGAAGAGTTGAGACTGTGCAGAACCAAGAATGTTTTTGCCAAATTTCTTTAGAACAGTGGTCTCCAATTATGAGGTAGCGACAGTTCAAGGGGCCGCAACATAAAAGGAGATGGGAAAAACCAAACAAAGAAACCTTTGTGCGGCCTCTTTCTTGTGAAACACTGTGTGGTTTTACCGCGTCGGGCCTTTAAAAAAACCTGAGAAGTGGACAACCACCCTCTGGTCAAAGAGCTCACAGCCCATAGTCGAGGACACGCAAGTAGATCCGGCTTCACTTTAATGGATCAAGTTGCATCAATGTGTGGATCACTGCTTTATAACTCACTGTTGTCTTTTCTCAGGCTGTGTGAAATGCAGTCGGGTACATTTTTGTTTTTTTAGCCTTTTATCTCATTTGGGTGCTAGCAGCTTGCGTGTGCGATAAGTGTGTCGGCTGTTTGTGTTTTAGTTTTCAGGCCTTCTGCAGTCGATCTGAAGATCACATGATTGATGCTATTCTATAGCATTAAAATATTACATCTAATCTATTAAGAGCTTATTTCAAATAATACTACGAACCTTATTTTGAATGGTGTAATCTGGAATGTAAACCTCTGGGCCATTGTAGCCTCAGTTCTGCAGCCGTAGCTGGAGCCTTAGTTTATTCTAACAGATATACATTTTTTTAATGTGCTACTTAAGGTTCTTGACCAACACTCAGAGCCTTGGCTTCACATTTGGAGCTTCTTTCAGCAGCATCCACGCTCCTCCAGACCCCTACGTTCCCCATCTAGTGGAACAGCGCTGCAATGGCCGCGGTGTGTCAGTAAACAGTCGGGTTGCGAAATGGCGGAGATCTGCAGACAGGCTTCTCTGCCTCCCTCCCCCCTTTCCTTTCTGTCTCCAGTGTGTGGGTTCCACTCTCTACCACTAGGGGGAGGGCTGAGGCTGGTGTGTTTTTGGTTTTTGTTGTAACTGGCTCTCCTCAGTCCATGGCAATGAGGAAGTGAAGGACCCTTCTTGTCTTCGCCCTCACACGTGCTCACCTAGATGCCTTGAGATCAGAGACCACAGACGATTGTCCCAGACTAGATGTTCTTTGGGAAACAGCCTCCAGTATTGTGCTCCTGACTCCCGGCTCTTGGCCTGACCCTGTTTCTGTTTGGAGAATGATTTGGGGAACTCTGTCCTGGTGGCTCATTTAGTTGGGAAGTCGGTTGTGTGCAGGTTTCAGGACAAACACTCTGTTAAATCTGAGGATCTGACTCTCAGAGCCATTGGAGAGGAGAATTCAATTGCTCGAATCATTCTGTTATAATGAAGCTTTTAGTGGTCTCTGTCTCTCGCAGGTCTTGTGATTGGGAGAAAATGTTTGCTCTGCTTACTTGAGACGATCAGACTCAGGAGCTGCATTTAGCACTCACTAGATAAGAGCCTTAAGCAGCACATGTGTCTGTGTATTCACCTTAAATCTGCTTGGTATGAGCGTCACACTTGGTCAAGGGGACGGTAAACCTTCCTGATGAGTCCTAAAGGAATGCTGCTCTTCAAAGACCCCTTTCCTTTGACATCTAGTCTAAATGTGTGGATGAATGATGTATCGCGCCTCTTGTTTGTCCTTTGGGCCTTTTTTTCCCCCCAGAGTGAGAACAAGGTTGACGGTCTGCCTCTTTCCTGGTGTTGCCTCTTCATCTGCTGCCTCCTGTGAGAGGTAAAGACGGTCTGTGGGTGGCTGAGATTTATTTTGACGCCCGGGCAGTGCGTCTCCTGCTCTCCTGCTTGGCTGTGGCACACAGAGAGAGAAGATGGACAATGAGAGTGCATGGGGGTCGCCCTCATTGTCTCGGCCTACTCTATAGTCTCTGGTCCTGACAAAGACACGCTGCTGAAAAGAGGTTTTGACGCAGGGTTCGGTTTATAGACCGAAGTTGGTTTTATTCAGATACTCGTGCTTGGGCCTGGATTTTGTTTTTGTTTGTCAGTTGATAGAAAATTAATTTTGATAATCGAGCAACATTCTGCTGATTTTCTCAGTTTTTATAACGTTTAGGCCCGCAACAATTCTTTTCATTATCATTTAAGATGTTATATAAGTCCATTGATCATAGTCTTAAATTGTTTCGGCACATCAACATTTTCCGATATAAAAAGGACAAAAGCAGACGATCCTCACAGAGAATGTTTGCTTTTTTGCTTGATAAATGACCTAAACAATGAATTGATAATTGAAAATTGTTTCCGTCTATCAATTAATGAATTAACTCAAGGAATCGTCTCTGCACCGATATCATGAATTTGATGTATTTGGGTTTTGTTGCAGAACAAATGATTTAAAGAGGACAACCTGGGCTTTGGGAACTTGTGATGAGAATTTTGTAACTATTTTCAAACTAACCGATTGAGTGAAAAGCTGATTGAAAACAACAATAAAATAATCGATAGTCGGAGCTCTAAATTTGTTTCCCCTTGACACGTGTGTTGTTTTGTCATCAGCCCGCTGGTCTAGCCAAGGGCAGCGTGGATAAGGGTGCATCCACAAAGAAAGAGGAACTTGATGCCGCAAGCAACGGAGAGGAGAAACCAGGTATTAGTCAAATTCACCTTGAAAGCTCTTAATCTATGAAAATGAACCGTTTACATTATTTCTTTGTTATTCTTTCTTCCGTAGACGTTGACAAAGAGATAGCTGCCAGGCTGTCGTCCTCCCCTCCAGCAGAGACGATGCTGAACGGCACCGAATGCGACGCCGCGCGGCACAAGAGCCCGACGCACGGCTCGGCGACCGCCAACAACAAGACTTTGCTGTTGCTCAACGAAAATGGCACGTCGGACGTGGAGCCACCGCACGGTTCTGTTACTGGAAGCAACGGGTTCATTCTCACGAAGCAGCAGCAGGACGGAGGCTCCGCAGCGAAGCCGGGTTCGGCAGTTTCCCCTCACAGGACTAACTGGTTGCCTTCGGGCTCACCGACAGGGGGGGACACGGCCTCTGCGTCTGGGTGCGCGCAGCGCTCAGGCGCGCTAAGGACTGACCCCAGTACAGGGACTACGTCGGGACAGGAGACACCGGACACTAAGAACGGCACGGCCTCGTCTCCTGCCCCGACTCCAGCTGCCGTCATGATACACAGAGCGCGCAAGACCATGTCCAGACCTGCTGTGAGCCCGGCACAAAAGGTAAACCGCCGGGATCTGGGGCGTCATCAGCCAATCACAAGTGTGTCCTGCCTCTTTCTCTCATTACTTTCTGTTAGGGTCATTTAGATGACATAATTATATCGACATCTGAACAAAGTATGGGGACAGACGTACGTCACACCCATACATGTGGTAGTTCCAAACCATGGGCATTAGTCTGCTGCTGGAACAGCTTTCCACCAGATTTTGAAACCCGGCTGCAGGGATTTTCTCCCATTCAGCCCCGAAAGCATTAGTGAGGTCCAACACCTGGATCACTGTCAGTTTTTTTTTTTAGTTCATCTCAAAGGTGTTGGTTGAGGAATTTGTGCAGGCCAGTCAAGTTCTTCCACATCTAACTGGGAAAAGCATTTCTTCATGGACCTGTCTTTGTGCACAGGGGCATGAAACAGGAAAGAGTCTTCTCCCAAATGTTGCCACAAAGGAACACACTGTTGTCTTGTATCCTGTGGCATTAGGGTTCCTTTAAATAGGAAGTAAGGTGCCCAGACCACAAGAAACAGCCCCAGATCAAAAGTACACAATGTGCCCACATACGTTTGGTCATACTGTGTCGTTGTGTGCAAAATCACACGTAAAATAGGGCTGCTCGATTAATCGCCATCACGATTTTGGTATCCCACAGTTATATGATCACGATTGACACTTAAAATGTGCTCTCCGTTCATAGGAAACTCCATTGCATATTAAATGTAGCTGTTCTTAAGCTTTCAGCCAGCCGCCTCAAAAATAATGGTGATTATCATTTTGGCCACAATCGTGCAGATAACTGATTTTGGTTATTGTTGCCTGCAGCTTCTTAACAGGGAATTGAGAGAAGCACAGAGTGCCAAAATGGAGAAAATGGAGACTTATGTTGTACCGGACGCTCAGAAACCCTCGCAGCAGCCCTCCGCTCAGAACCATCTACCTCAGAGTCCACCGACTGCTCCGGCGTCAGCACAAACCGCTTCATCGGCTTCACCAGCACCTCCCGCAACACCTCCGGCTCCCGAGGATCCTCCGGATCCACCGGCTTCTGCGGCTCCTCCAGCTTGTCCAGCTCCTCCACCTCCAGCCAAGCTCCAACTAGGTCAGACAGACTCCAGGAACACAAGTGACAGAAACGGACCCGTAGAAACACTGACTTTGTTCTGGGGTTTCAGAGATAAAGTAATCAGACCAGAGCATCGATTGACGGTTTTGCTGTAAACGTGTGTGTTGTTCTCTTGTGCCGTAGGTCCGTACTCAGGAGGGTTTTCGTCCCGGAAGAAGAAGAGGAGGATGGGAATGTACAGCCTGGTTCCCAAGAAGAAAACCAAAGTGCTTAAGCAGAGAACTGTGCTGGAAATGTTCAACGAACTACGACAGTCTGCCAAGAGCCCGCAGGTCTCTGCTCCTCACATTTATCTAAACAAACACTATTTAAAGGCACAATGAGCAGGATTATCCTGGACGACAATGTGTAGACCCAAAAGAATTCCCTCTCAATCATCATCACTCACGACCCTCTTAGAGTGTCTGCATGTGCAGAGACCCGGCCCTCTGCCTGGATGTTCTTATTGTTCTGTGTTCGGGATGTTTCTGGGCATCAACCTCTATTAAAATGTAGCGACCAGGCCGTCGGCACGCATCCAAGAGGAAGCCGCGGAAATGGCGGCCACATCGCCGATAAAACCGCAAATACAGCGAGGCGAAACGCCAAGTGGAAAAAGCTTGTTCCCACCCCTGGGATTCATTTTTAAAACGTGTCCTTCTCTTCCACGCTTCGTGAACTGTTCTTGAACGTCTGCGTGCCGTTTGGCAAGGTTTCAACCAAGTCAAGTCAAAACATGTGGCGTGTTTGTACCACAAGCTCTCTTAGCTTTTTCAGTCTAATAAATAAATGAAATAAACTCATAACATGTCAAGAAAGGAACTATTCTTGCACCTTTTTTCCTTATTAAACCGTACGCCTTCTGAATTGAAGTTTCTCTCTTTCACCAAACTAAGACTACCTTAATTGTCTTGTTGGCTCTTTGTAAAATGCGCGTCACTCAATAGAAACAAAATAAAACTCACCAAATCCATGTTGGTCATTCTTTCCACTGTTCACTCTGGTTTGGTCAAAATAAATCCTGAATTCACAGAGAGATGTTCTCGCTTTACACACTCTTTTTTTCCCACTGTGCACTTCTTTGCACGTGAACACAAGCAGTCGTACATGAACTGTACCGAAACGAATCTCTCTGTCTGAAGCAGACAAACATCTGATCAGTTTTTGAATCTGACATTTGATGCCAGACTTTGATAAGTTTCAGTTGAACCAAAAATAATAATTTTCCAGCCTATCTTGAGATCGTTCTGATCGTCATCTCCTCCGCTCTCGTCTCACAGGCTAAAGAGGTGGCAAACATAAATGGCGAGAAGGTCGAAAATGCATCCGAAGAGGAAGAGTCCGAGGAGGTGGAGTCTGAGGAAGAGGAGCGACGGCAGCCGACAGAAGAACCCGTCAGTGCTGTCCAGGAAGCCACATCTGAACCCATCTCTCAGGTTGGAACAAGACACTTTTTATTTTCTATTTACCTCATTTTGTTTTTATGTTTGTAGTATGGTACAGTTTTATCGTCGGCTGAAAAAGTGACACCTTCCTGGGAAATAGAAAACCGTACTTCCATCCAAGTATCGCAGTGTTCTTCTAATGCATTTCGATATGTCTCGTGTTCAACGCTTTGTGTTTGCCGTGGAGGTGGGAGATGAGCAGGAGTCTGAAGAGTCTGGAGAAGAGGAGGGAGAGGAGGAGGGCACAGAGTCCGACATGGTAAGACCCGCCATCACTACTCAGCCGAACTACTTGGGAGTATTGAATCTCATCTCACGTCATCTCTTTTGAGTGAAGACAGAAGAGTTTGAAAAATCATCTCTCTATACGTCTGCCTCAGAGCACGGAGTCCAGTCTGAAGAAGTTGAAAAATAAAATAAAGAGAGACGGCGCGTGGCTCAGGCCGTCCAGGAAACGGAAGAGGAGGATAAAGGCCAAAGGTGACCGCTGCTCCTGTCACACCCACACCTGTACACACTCATCCAGTTGCTCACCTGTGGTCCACTAATGAGCATCTGTTTTTATTGGCTAAAAAATGTAAAGGAAAACCAGTTTTGACCGGCAGTATTTATAACAGCGTCGAGCTGATTATGAGCTCAGAACTGCATGCAGAATGTCTGCTACATAAAAGAGAGACGGCAAACTGGTTTGTGGTTAAATATTTCAAATTCACTCGTGACTTGTGCGGATCAACGAGGCCGAGTGTGGACATGCAGCTCCACCAGAAACAGGAGTGCATCCTGTTCACACTTACTCATTCACCGCGGGCAGTGTGAGTTGGCTTCACTTGTTGCACTACTTTATAGATTTCTGTTTATTAATTGCTTTGTCGTACAGACCTTGGCACGCTTTTTTTCAAATATCAACATGAGGAGGATTTGATTGACTGCAGCATCGCTTTCTCTCCTTTCTGAAATGCGATGGTAACCAAACCGTGACGCATTTTCTTACTGATCACTGTCGTTGTGCTCAGAACTGGAAGCAGTGGATGAGCCTCAGGCTGCAGCTCAGGGCGAGGTGGCTGATGGGAATGAGCGCACGCAGATTTCCTCACCTGAGGCCGTCAACATCAACAAGCCCCAAGAGCCGACGGTTCCCTCAGAGAACAAAGGTGAGATCAGAAGAAATGAGGAAACAATTTCAGACTATTTCCTTTAAGTTTGTTCGTAAGTAAGTGAAACATTGTGCAGTCGCTTGTGTTTCGACATCTTTTAGAACAAAAGAAGTTTGACTTCTCGTTGGATGAAAAAATCGCTACTTTGGCAGCCAACGTATGATTTCGGGCGTCGGGTCCTTCTGCTGATTTACCTGGAACTCATTTAATCTGATGCTGAGGTAAATGACGGTGAACGTCTGACTTTGTTTGTTTGCAGACACTGCAGGGTCGGTGATCGAGGAGGCTCAGGAGCTTCCGCTCTGCAGCTGCCGCATGGAGACGCCCAAGAGTCGAGAGATCCTCACGCTGGCAGACAGGAAGTGCATGGCCACGGAGAGCGTTGATGGACAGCTGACCCGCTGCCAGGGCGCCATACTGAAACATGAAATGATGCGTCCCTCCAACTCGGTTCAGCTGCTGGTTCTGTGCGAGGACCACCGCAACGGCATGGTGAAGCACCAGTGCTGCCCCGGCTGTGGCTTCTTCTGCAGGGCTGTGAGTGCACACTGTCTTTTATTAATGGCAGGGCTTCAGCAGCACTATGAATGCCTTGCGAGAGAGGTGCCTGCACCAGCTCAGAACCTATAGGGTCACAGCTGCAGCAGTATAAATCGTCCCATTACAGCTCGTTTTGTTTTCATTCGGTTCTGGTTCAAATTTGCGCTGCACACAAATGTCCCTTTTCTCTGTTACCTGGATTAAACTGTGTGGCTGTTTCACGGTGAAAAATCCAGATATCACCTGCACTGTTTCATACTTCACAGAGGTGAAGTCACCTCCTGTCTGAACCAGGAAATGGAATTGTGAAATTTACAAAGCAATTTACAGCAACTGGTGACATTTCTAAGATCAGATGCCAATACGATATACATAATTAACACCAATTAAAACTAGAAAAGCGAGGGCCATCCACTCATTTGCTTTTCGTCGCGCAGGGGACCTTCATGGAGTGCCAACCGGACCTCAGCATCTCTCACCGTTTCCATCGTGCTTGTGCCTCGGTGCTGAAAGGTCAAAGCTTCTGTCCCCACTGTGGAGAGGAGGCCAGCAAGGCCAAGGAGGTCACCATCGCCAATGCCGACACCACCTCCACCGTGCCGCCCGCGCTCGAACACGGACCCGCCACGCCCGGGGTCCCCGAGGGCCGAGCGGACACCACCACTGACAGGTGAAGTGCCGCCTGGGGGATTATCGGAGGGTGTATGATTTTCATGTTTAAGGGCAGCAATAAAATACGGAGCCCCAAAGAAAAGTCCGTCACGCACCGCACACCTGAAGTACCTTCTCCTTTTTATCCCAGCTCCTCTCGTCTGGCTGTGGGGGCTGAAGTCAGCGGCAGGGCCGACAGCTCGCTGTCTGCTCGTCCTGCACACGGGCTGGACTCCTCTGCCGTTCCTGGTTCGTCCATGACGCCAACACTGCTGACTGGTTTGGGAACAACGGCGCCACCCACAGTCCCTCAAGGACCGCCTCGAGAGACTCTGGAGAGCATCCTGGTGGCGCTCGACACAGAGAAGTTCGTTCTACCACCAGACTGTCGTCATGATTTATCCGACTGACCAGAGAGCCTGTAGCTTTGAGACAAACATGGACAACCTACTAACTTGTTGGCCTTTTTTTTTGTGCGTGTTTCAGGCCCAAGAAGCTGCGTTTTCACCCCAAACAGCTTTACCTCTCGGCCAAACAGGGAGAACTCAAGAAGGTCTTGCTCATGTTGGGTATGTTAACCTCACCTCATCGATCCTGTTCTACGTAACATCTTGTTTGTATCTTTCTCTGTATGCATCTAGCATTTGTTTTTATGCAAATGCTTTTTCTCCATTTATCTTCCAGTGGACGGTATCGACCCCAACTTTAAGATGGAATCTCAGAACAAACGCACCCCGCTCCACGCTGCAGCGGAGGGAGGCTACAAAGACATCTGCCACATGCTCGTGCAGGTAGGACTCCTTCACCGATTGTCTTCCAGCCCTGCCCTGTACTTACTCCTGTGCTCATGAATACGGTTGCTTTTAGATCCTCAGTTTATTGTTTTAAGATGAGAAATGTCATTCTATGTATTGTAAAATGTGATACTTGAGGACTATGGCAAGCTCTCTTGAGTTCTCTAACCGCTCTCTGACATTTGCCACTTCAGGCGGGAGCGAACTTGGACATGTGTGACGAAGATCAGCGGACGCCACTGATGGAGGCCTGTGAGAACAACTACATGGAGACGGTCCAGTACCTGCTGAGAGCTGGAGCCAGCGCCATGCACAAGGTTAACCTGCATCTAGTTTCTCTTTCATCGGCCGGCTGCAGTGAGGAGTAATTTGACCTTTTCATCTTTTGTCAGCCGTCACTCTGGTGCTTTTTGTATTCTTTTTTTCCAAATGAAATACAAAAAACTGAAATTAACTTATTTGAGTCAAGATGTTTAAGTGACATATTTATTACTTGATCACATAAACTAATTCATAATGAATTCTCTGTTGCTCTCAGGATGTTGAAGGATTCACGTGTCTCCATCTAGCGGCAAAGTCTGGCCATTACAACATCGTTGAGCACCTTCTGTCTACAGGATTAATCAACATCAACTGTCAGGTTGGTGCAGATTTACATTTTACAATCAGATATGAGCTTTTGCTCAGGGATGTCATCATGTACCACCTTATCATTCAGTGGCATTTGATGCTGCTGTCCAATCACGTTCTCCGCTAGCGGATCACATGTCTGGCTGTCTGACCATACATGGATGCACGTGTCTGATAACATAGTTGGAAACGTACAGCTGATTGTTAAGAATGCCTCAGCACTAATTAGTTTTTGACATTTGACTGGAAGACTTATGACCGTACAGCTGATTGAATTTAAAGGGCTCAGTTAACTCTTGAGCGCCCTGCAAAGGCATGATGAGTGACTAAAATAAATGAATTTGATTGGAGAGTGGCTCCAGAGTGGGTCTTTGTTTGAAATGTCTGACTCTGCTGCAAAAAGGTATCCATTAGGGCAGTGAAGACACAGTCTTTGGATGAACAAAGTGGGTAAAAGTGCAGTTTCATATTTAGTTATCATTGCCATGTTGATCAGTTTGCTGAGCTTGAAAGTATTGCTTTCTCCTCAGGATGACGGAGGTTGGACAGCCATGATTTGGGCGACGGAGTACAAGCATGTGGACCAGGTGAATCTGCTTCTGTGCAAAGGAGCCGACATCAGCATCAGGGACAAGGTTGGCTCAGGATCGTGTGTGTGTGTGTGTGTGTGTGTGTGTGTGTGTGTGTGTGTGTGTGTGTGTGTGTGTGTGTGTGTGTGTGTGTGTGTGTGTGTGTGTGTGTGTGTGTGTGTGTGTGTGTGTGTGTGTGTGTGTGTGTGTGTGTGTGTGTGTGTGTGGCACATGCGTCACACAAGGACCCAATGTTGTGTAACTGCTGGCTTGTGTCGTTTTGTCTTCCAGGAAGAGAACATCTGCCTTCACTGGGCAGCGTTCTCGGGCAGTGTGGAGATCGCCGAGCTGCTCCTGAACGCCCGCTGCGACCTGCAGGCTGTCAACATCCACGGAGACTCTCCTCTTCACATCGCTGCTCGGGAGAATCGCTTAGAATGCGTCACGTGAGTTACTGCCTCCAGGAAGAAAGAATTGCAATCAAATAAGTTACTTTTTTGAACTGTAGTTTCAAAAGAAGATTTGATATTTTTGCTTTTAAAAAGCTGTTTGTTGTTGTTGACCGGAAGAATGTGGTCTCCTCAGGCTTTTCCTGACTCGAGGAGCAGATGTGTTCCTGAAGAACCGCGAGGGAGAAACTCCTCCGGACTGCTGCAGCCACAACTCCAAGGCCTGGGCGGCCCTGCAGGCCAACAGGAGGGAGAGGGACGCCAAGAACACCAGGCTCTCTCGAGTGGAGGAAAAAGTCCTTCAGAGGTAGAAATTATGCTGTGAAAAAAAAGGGGGGGGCGGCTTTGGGATGGGCATGTGGCATTGGATACGGGTGGAAACTTCTACGAGTTCAGGGCTAATTAGATGGCAAAACACTGCAGTTTTGACCGACGTGTGCTCTGTTTACAGTGACATAGCTCTGGGGCAGGAGAGGGTTCCCCTTCCCTGTGTCAACTCTGTCGACAGTGAACCTTACCCGGATGACTACAAATACATCCCCGAAAACTGCGTCACCTCCCCCATGAACATCGATAGGAACATAACGCACTTACAGGTGAGTCAGGAACCCTTTCGTCCGGCAATCTGACGGAAACAAAGATGACCAATAATATCTTCTCTTCTTAATCCACAGTACTGTGTTTGTAAAGAAGACTGTTCGACAAGTATCTGCATGTGTGGGCAACTCAGTCTGCGCTGCTGGTACGACAAGGTAAGAGACACACCAGTCTTCTTTTAACAAGATGTATCAGAAAGTATGTGCCGACCGACCCGGTGTGAGCAGAGCGTCCACATACCTTTTAGTGTATAGTCTATAAATCATGCATGATGAGGGATATGTCCTGTGCATACTGTACATCTTAATATATATTTTGTTGTTTAGAGAGGTTGTCTTCTACCTGAATTCTGCCGTGAGGAGCCTCCTCTCATCTTTGAGTGCAACCATGCGTGCTCCTGTTGGAGGACCTGCAAAAACCGCGTCGTGCAAAACGGAATCAGGTATTTCGACTTGGTCTCACTGTGAATACAAATAAGATAAACTTCCTGCTTCTGTCTCCACTGAAGGTTGTCTTTCCTTCTGTCTCGTTGTTTCTGTTTCTGGTCTGCGTAACGGTTTTACTGCGTTGCTCCTGTGGTGGTAGACTTGTGCTCAGGACGTTTCGTTGTAACTATCTTACATAGTTGCGGCTGTGAGGTGTGTAAAGGTAAATATCTGCTTCAGGGAAAATATTAGAAACTGTGACGTTAAAGATGTTGTGTATCTTCCAGGACCAGGCTTCAGCTATTCAGGACCAGTAAGAAGGGCTGGGGTGTCCGTGCAGTACAAGACATACCGCAGGGGACCTTTGTATGCGAGTAAGTCCCGATCACAAAGAAAACACTGTGAATATTTCACCCTTCAGATTTGAGTCAGGAACACCATCAATGCTCTGCATCCTTGCTGATCTGTTGTTATTTGGGCACAACACGGAGCTGGCATGTTGTGTCACTTTCCCCCCCAAATTTAAAAAAGCCTGCTGCTCTCACACGTGCAGTGTGTGCTTCTCCTGACAGAAGGTAGCAGCTTCTTCACATTCAGAAGTTCCGTCGATGTCACCGAGGTGTTTTGCTGTTGTGCCAGCCCTGATCTAAACCTTGTTTATTTAATAAAACGTTGTTGTGTTGTTTTATCATAAGTACAGTAACTTCAAGGCTATGTCAAGTCAGCTTTATTCATATGGTCCAATATCACGGCTTGTGTTATTGTTTCATTTTTTTTAATTGTCAATGCGTCCCATGAAAAGATCAAAACCACCAGTGGCACCAGTCCATCTCTCAGCCTTCTGAAGATGTCAATATTTTAAGCCACATAGTGATACATAGTTTCAATTGTACAAACTCAATTCAATGTATTTATTTAACCAAATATCACAAATTGGCCTCGGGGGCTTTACCATCTCTTCAACACACCACATCCTCTGTCCTTGGACTCTCGCGTCAGATAAGGAAAAACTTTACGATGGAAACGGTGGAAGAAAGCTCAGGGAGAGCAGCTGAGGACGGACAGAAGTGCAATAGATGTTTACAGAATAAATAACATGATAGTTACAATATAGGCATAGTCATGACAGAAATGATGCATATAATGAGAGCTGTGGTAATAAAAGCAGAAATAATAACAGGAAAATGATTTTAGGAAAGCTCGGTAATGTCCTAAAACAGCGGCTATATTCAGTGGTGGATTAATACACATGTGCGGCTGTGTTCGTGGTGATGAAGGAACATGGCATCCAGTGGCTTAATTCTTGTCCAAAAACTGTCAACAATGAGTTAATTTCCATCTTTTCGCATCACTGTCATGTTCACTGTTGCCAGCCTTCTGCCCGATTTCTCTAACTATGTCCTTTTTCAGGATTCTTTTATTAATTTGACATTTCAATAAATTTGCATTTAAATGCATAAAATAGATGGATTAAAACAATACATTTGACAATGTACTAAGTCCAGGTCCTTCTGGAGAACTAATAGTTTAACATGTTTTTAAATACATTGTCTTTGTCGCTGCTACATTTGTGATCGTGTGATGCGTAAGCAGCGTCACTGTAAAATGAAATCAATTCCAACTCATGAAGCAGCAACCGTTTAGTTTCGTAATACACGATTTAAACCCGCACATAAACAAAGGGTTCAGTGAAGCCGTGTGAAAGATGAGTTCTCATCAGTCCCTCATCTTTACCTCACTGTTGTGTGTGTGTGCCAGTTTGTTTTCTTCACTTTCTGTTTGTGTCTGTGCAACATTATACAGCTTACCTGATAAATGGATGTCTTGATAAACTGATAGTAAAATATCATTTAATACAGACGGTTAATCATCCACTCACACATGATTTTTCCTGTGTGTGTGTGTGTGTGTGTGTGTGTGTGTGTGTGTGTGTGTGTGTGTGTTGTGTGTGTGTGTTATTTATGTGATAAGGAATAACCTTTTGGGTTCAACATTTTAAAAAGCTTTACCAGCGGGGATGTTGAATCTTTGAAGCTCCGTATCTCAGAACTGCAGTCTTCGATAATATAAACCTTAAATATCGTGGCATGTGGTAAACGGCATCGGCATTAGAAGGTTTCACTGACGGGTCGCCTGCTTTTGAACAGGTACGTAGGTGAGATCATCTCGGAAGCAGAAGCAGAGATGAGGAAGAATGACACTTACGTCTTCAGCCTGGATGATAAGGTAAAGCACTGATGTGTTATTACTCTGAACACATCTTCGAAAAGAAGTCAAACCTTCCCTCTGATGTCATAGTTATACTTTGTCGTGATGTGTATATTAGCGGTTTACTTTGGGATTTCTCCCTGTGAATTCTTTCAGCCTTCTTATCTAGTTTCTGTCTCTTCTTCTTCGCTCCCAGCCACAAGATCTGTACTGCATCGACGCCCGCTTCTATGGAAACATCAGCCGCTTCCTCAACCACATGTGCGAGCCCAACTTGTTCGCCTGTCGAGTGTTCACAACGCACCAGGACCTTCGTTTCCCACACATTGCCTTCTTTGCCAGTGAAAACATCAAGGCTGGAGAGGAGCTTGGGTAACGCTTTTATTTCGTTTTTGACCAATTCAAGACATGAACCTTTTTTGCAGGTTTGGATTAAATGACAGTACTTTTCTATAATAATTATCTCTCCCATCCCCCCCCCCCCCCTCTCTCTCTCTCTCGCTCCCAGATTTAATTACGGAGACCACTTCTGGGAAGTCAAAAGCAAGCTGTTCAGCTGCGAGTGCGGCTCGTCCAAGTGCAAGTACTCGTCGGCGGCCATGGCGTCGCTGCAGGCCGACAGCACGCCGGAGGGCCAGCAGCAGCCCAGTGCGTCGCCCGACACCAGCTCTTCCAACAGTCCTTCTAGTCCTTCCTAAAACAAACAAAAAACCCTCCACACACTCTAAAGCTCGGCTGATGGGACACACAAGGACACCTGCGCAATGCACCCGTCTGAACTTTTATCAATGAACTTGTACTGTATCTCCACTTCTGATTCAAAAACCATGGACCTTCGTGAGAAGCCGTTAAAACTTTGTCACACAGAACCAGATGCACAATTAAATCCTGGAAGAACTTTACTGCGCCTTTATTCCACCTCGTGTACCACGAACAGCAGGGGGCAGCGACGTCACGCACAGCAGAGTCCCAGAGACAACATGACCGTCTTTACACGTCACACATTACTTTACTGGGGAGGAGGACTGTGCATTTTGTCTTTTTTCTATAAGGTTGAAATTGTTAAATGGCTTTTCTTATGGAGTCGCGATCATGGGGTCGGGATGAGGGTATCGTTGTCTTTTGCGAAGACAACCTCAGCGTTCAGCTGGGCTTAACTTGTTCGACCTTTTGCGGTCGTTTATCATGAACCATTCCAGAAAGATTAGCGGATAAATATTGAACTATGTTGCCACTTCTTTGAGTCACTTCATCTTCGCTGCAGTGTTTGATCAGACATGTCCCAACATTTGCCACCATCGTTGATTATGATTTGATGGGGAAGGCGTGGTGCAAAAAAAAAAAAGAAAAGTGGACTGTTTTTCTTTTTCTTTGCTACTCGAGCGAGTATAGATTGTCTGAGAGAAAGATGCTGTACCGAGGCGTTTCTAGTCTGAACACATTGGTTGACCGTTTTATGGAGCATGCTGCCACCGTGGTGGGAGAATTGATTAAACTGAAATAGTTTAAAAACAAGAAAATGGTGCTGACAAAGGTTTTTATTTTTGTTTTCATTTTTATTACCCAAGTGAACATAGTTTGTAAGATAAGAGAACGTTTTACGTTTTTTTGTTTAATTTTAACTCACTTTTCTAAGCGTAGTTACTGTAGTTGGGCTATTTTTGTTTCATGATTTTTGCCGACAGAAGCCAACCAGTCTTTTTAAATGTTGTTAGTAAAGCAGTGACTGTTGTGCAAAGTCTTGAAAGGTATAAATGGGAAAAAAAAGGTTATAAAAAATGCAATTCATAACGTTCTGTTACATATTTCTGGACCGTGAACCATCCATCTAATTGGTTGTATCTTTTTCAATAAATTTACTACTAATGCATTTATTCTGACACGCGCTACTTGTTGCAGTTTTTCTCGGAAGGCAAGCCTGTTTGCTACGAAGTTGCCTAAAAATCGTTGAATATCACATTGCCTCTTTCTCCAGCTCAGTCATTTTGCAGATTTTCTTCATGTCCAGTGAGATTGCTTTTTAGCTCCCCATCTTGTCAACCACAAACGCATTACTGAGAGATCTTCAGACTGAAGCCTGGAGTCAGTTTGAACCCACACGAGCCGAGCAGCAGCAGCAGCTCCGATTTGACAGACGGGGCCCAGGGCCCGCCGCCGAAATACTGGAGCAGCTGTGGCATCGGAGCTGCCGACACTTCCCACACTCTGTGTGCTTTAATGAGTTTGTATTTTCAAAGCGTTTGAGCCTTGATTTTTAGAGAGCTGCTGAAGAACTCCCTTCAAACGGATAGAAGCTTCAACTAAACAGCTGAAAATCCTGGATTCAGAGTTCAAGTTTCAATTCAAAACTACACAAGTGTCACGACTTAAAGGCGGAAAAGTACAAAAAGCCAAAACAAGTATTTCTACAGCACCATTAATATCTAGAACGTTTGATATGCTATACATTAAAGAATTTACAAAACAAGAATTCAAGTGTTGGCGTGCAACCGCCTGCTACTTAGCACTATAAAGCACAGCTGAGGCTGATGTCAATAGTTTTTCAGGTATAAATTGAATTGAATGTCTGAGACAAAATTCTAATGCAATCCTTCCAGTTTGTGTTTTGATATTTCCGTCTGGCCCAAAGAGATGTCACTCCTGACAGTTGTACCAAGCTCAACGGCTGTTTTTTTGGGTGGCATTAAAAGCTGACATCTATTAGTCTAAACAACTTAATCTGCAAAGCCACTATGGCAGTTGAAAAATGAATAAAAGGTACAATATTTTCTTTTGAAGCTGAGGAAGAAGAGTCTTAAAATATAAATATTTAAGTAATGTATAATGCTTTCTCATTAGTGCAGTGCCTCAGTAAATGGACTTAGCTCTGTCCCACTTCTGCAGCTAAACTCAGTCAAAGAAGAACGCTGTAAAAACAGGAATCTAATCAGCTGTTGTAAAAACAAAGACCCAGTGGATTTGGTTCCAACATGTCCCCTGTAGCTGTAACATCTGCAGGCCTTTTAGGCCTCGTAAACCGGCCGCTGATTGCTCCCTTCCTGGTTACCGGGGCGGACAGTGAAAACAGAGCCGATAATTGAATCAGAGAAATTTCTCCCTGAGCATCGAAGACGGTCGGTCTGATAACGAGGTCCTTAACTGGCAGGACAGGAAGCAGCCTTTCCGCATTCCAAGGTGGGAGAAACTTTTCTTTCTTTTTTCTTTTTCTTTTGTGGTGCCCCTGCCCTGGTGCCTCAGACATGCATGCATGAACTGTGCGAGGGTCAAATAGCTGCTTTATTCTAGTGTTAAATTGGATTTATTCCAGTAATCCTGGAGAGCAGATATGAAGAGAACACTTCCTTACAACTCCAGATGGGCAGAGGGACAAGCCACTGTGGTTTATGGTATGTTCATTCTGGTTCTTACCAATTTTGTTTGCATTTGTTTACATTTCTTGATTGAGTTGATAACCATTAGGGTAGTAAATCCTGAGTTAAGGCAGGCCCCGGGGCCAAACTGACAATCTGGGCCTCCCCTCTGGATCATAAGACAAGACTCGAGGGTTAACGAGATGATAACGGGGTAGAAAAGCAGAACAAAATACATGTTATTTTTATTTTATATCTAAAACATTTGTATCTTAACATTTCATGTTATTACTGTGTAATAGACATAATCACAGACTAATCATTTTGTGGGAATTAGCAATAAAAATAAATTGTGATTATCGAGAGAGATTATGGCAACGTAGGAATGACTGCAAAGCCTTTGTCAGAGCAGACATTTTGACTTCTCATATATAACATTAACGGCTCTGTTCAATAAAAAGTGTCCCAATTAGCCTAAACCAGGACAGTCCGACAGTGAGCAAGCATAAATAACACCAGGACCCTGAAACAGAAGCAGCTAAATGTAATTAAGCCATAATTATTTATATTAATTAGCTACACCTGTGCGTTACCTACTGTGACCTGACATGTTTGTGGGTTAGCCCGCCGGCTGAAACGAAGACCATATCGGTGAGACGTGCTTTATTGAAAGCACTTTTAATAACTGTTGGAGCTATTTATTTGATATTGTATTTTGTTATTTCATTTATAAGTAGTATTGTTTAATTATTGTAGATGTTTCATATGTTAAGATTATTTTTCTCTTTAATAGTAATTTGTTTGTTTCTATTATTTTTTGGGTAATTACTGTGGGCAGCTGTTGCTATTTAAACGACTAGAAAGGTAGGACCAGCATGCACCGGGGTGGGCGTATAGTTTTTACCAGCTACACAGGACAGGAGAGACATCACCACAGGAGTTTGGTTAATTAGTTTGTTTGCTTGTTTTATTTGCTTTATTTAATAAATACACCTAAATGGAATCCTGCTTGGACATTTTACTCTCTTCTGGCTGCGTACGGATACCGACCACGGTGCATCAGTGGCGTTTGATTATTATTTGTTTGTTTGATTTAGCCGACAAATGGCCACTACATAAAGTAAAAACTACGCCCTTGGACTAAAGTAAAAACTACGCTCTTGGACTAAAGTAAAAACTACGCTCTTGGACTAAAGTAAAAACTACGCTCTTGGACTAAAGTAAAAACTACGCTCTTGGACTAAAGTAAAAACTACGCTCTTGGACTAAAGTAAAAACTACGCCCTTGGACTAAAGTAAAAACTACGCTCTTGGACTAAAGTAAAAACTACGCTCTTGGACTAAAGTAAAAACTACGCTCTTGGACTAAAGTAAAAACTACGCTCTTGGACTAAAGTAAAAACTACGCTCTTGGACTAAAGTAAAAACTACGCTCTTGGACTAAAGTAAAAACTACGCTCTTGGACTAAAGTAAAAACTACGCCCTTGGACTAAAGTAAAAACTACGCCCTTGGACTAAAGTAAAAACTTAGCCCTTGGACTAAAGTAAAAACTTAGCTCTTGGACTAAAGTAAAAACTACGCTCTTGGACTAAAGTAAAAACTTAGCTCTTGGACTAAAGTAAAAACTACGCTCTTGGACTAAAGTAAAAACTACGCTCTTGGACTAAAGTAAAAACTACGCCCTTGGACTAAAGTAAAAACTACGCTCTTGGACTAAAGTAAAAACTTAGCTCTTGGACTAAAGTAAAAACTTAGCTCTTGGACTCAAAGGACCGATCCCACCACAGCCACAACTGGTTGGATCGTTTTTGGATTTCGTATGGATGATCAAAGAGGATTGTTTCATTCATCACTCTTGGATTCAATATCAGCGGGACGACTGCTTTGGACCAGATCAACACAGCGCTGAAACATCTCAGAAGAAACGGGTACGTGAGAAGACGGTGAAACGAGTGGAGTTTAAAAGTCTGTATTCACAGTGATGTACGTGCTTCTGGATGTTTAAGCCTGACTGCGTTGAATCGCTACAAATGGACATTGTGCAACACCCACGCACCACTATCAGCGGCTTTCATTCATTAAAAAGCCCGACTTCTGTGTGTGTGTGTGTGTGTGTGTCGAATTGGAGGAGCGGCCTGTAAGCTCCTTTGCTGTTTTTTGCTGCACTTTACCTGCATTCACGTCCGACGGATTTGATTGGTGTGTGACAAGCAGTTTGGAAGAAGTGTTCAAAATGTCTGACGTTCAGGCGACGGATGTTGAAAGGCCGTCAGCAAGAAGAGACATTAAAATGACTTCTAAAGGCTTTGAGTTCTACACGGAAATGTACCAGCAAAAGAGGACCGCAAAATGCAAACAAGCCAAAAAGTGTTTGACAAACATAAGTGATTTAATGACTTCCAATGAAAATGTAAATGCTGAGTGAATGCTGAGCTTTTTACATTCATCAAGTGTTACCAAGATGCAAATGACATGCATACATCTTTTGTGAGCTTACCTTTACCTCAAGATGAAGTTACAAGGCAAAATCTGTACTTCAAAGAAAAAATGACAATGTTCTATGACTTCACGTAAAAGGCTGGCTGTCTGAAATGGGTTACCCATATGTGCAGCCATATAAAGATTCTCTCGACCACCAAAGTGTTGCAGATGAAATAAACCCTGAAGATAGTGCTTCTAATGTGTTAAGTGTAAAGATGAACTCTGTAAAGACACATTCCCAGCTATCACGGATTTCATCAACATCATCTGCACGCATTAGAGCTGAGGCTGACAAGGCAGCTCTGATGGAGCGCGTTGCTGCTCTAAAAAGGAAACCTCTGATAGAAGCTCAGGAGGAAAAGTTGAAGAAAGAAAAGGAACAATTGGAACTTGAAACGGAATTGGCAGCTACAAGTGCAAAGCGTCATGTCTTGGAAATAAATTAATCCCAGCGTGGCTCAAAATGTTCAGAGGGAATGAACTCTTATGTTGAAAGGAACAAGTTCAAAGAAGCAAGACTATTAAATCCCCATGCCTACACCTTTGTTCCTGTTGAAAATGATGTTATTTCTGTGTCTGATCCCATAATGCAACCACAGGTTGTTAGGCCTAAACAAAGGTCAAACACACAAATTGATGAGATGCTCGTAAAGACTGATTCTCCAGGTCAAACGACACAAACTGTGAATGAAAGTCAAGCAGGACTTGTGCAACCTCAACCCCATCAGAATGACATTGTAAATGTGATGCAAAGACAAAATGACATCGCTGCTCTGCTGGTCCAGCAAAATCTGTGCTCTGTCCTGCCTGTAAGAAACATTCCTGTGTTTGATGGGGACCCTCTTCAGTACAGGTCTTTTATCAGAGCTTTTGAAAATGGAGTGGAGGAGAAGACAACTAATTGGAGTGACTGTTTGCACTTTCTCGAACAATACACCAGGGGGCAGCCAAGAGACTTGGTGTGCAGTTGTCAACATCTACCTTCAGATCACGGATACCACAGAGCCAAAAGTCTTCTCGCAGAGCACTTTGGAAACGAATACAAAATTGCATCTACGTATATGGAAAAGCTTCTCAGCTGGACGCCTGTTAAAAGTGAAGATCTTAAAGCATTGCAATCATTTTCCCTGTTTCTTCGAGGATGCTCAAATCTAACAGAGCAAATGATGCATATGAAGGAACTGGACCTACCATCTAATATGAGGAGCATCATCTTGAAACTTCCTTATAAGTTAAGGGAACGGTGGAGAAATGTTGCTTGTGATCTGCAAGAGCGACGTGGCCGGAGTGCACTGTTTGAGGATCTTGTTGCTTTCATTGAAAAACAAGTCAGAATTGCCTCAGCTCCACTTTTTGGCAACATTCAGGACTCACAACCTACCAACTTGAAGGTCCCCAACGTTAGTTACTTGAAGCAAAGGAAAAAAGGAAGCAGCTTTGCCACCAACGTTACTGCAGTGAAAGGAGTCATCACTCAGTACACAGGAAACAAGACGTCTTCCTCTCTTCACAACTGTCTGTTTTGTAAACAAAGTTGTCACTCATTGGATAAATGCTCACAGTCTAAAGTGAAAGGACAGCGTGATAAAATTAACTTTATCAAAGAACAGGGTATTTGTTTTGGTTGCCTGAAAGTAGGCCACACAAGCAAAGACTGCAGGAGTCGCTTGGATTGCAATGTGTGTCACCAAAAGCACACGGGAGTCCTTCACATAGAGTGGCAAGATAAAAGAACAACCTTTCAACAAGCCCAACAGTCTGTGAGCCCTCCAAGTGTCTCAACCACCATGTCTCAAACCTGCGGCCATATCGGGGCTGGTTATGAAGATAATTCCATCTTTTCTATTGTCGCAGTCAAAGTCAAGAGCCAGAGAGGTAACAAAACGGTGCAGACATATGCCTTCTTGGATCCAGGGAGTTCCGGCACATTCTGTACAGAGGACTTGGCAAGAAAACTGAACTTGAAGGGTAAAAGGACTAGTATTCTGCTGAGAACAATGAATCAAAAGAAGATCGTCAATGCACATATTCTGTCAGGCCTTGAAGTGTCTGGTATGAGCACAAACGATTTCATTGAGTTACCTGATGTTTTAACTCAAAGGAGCATGCCTGTTTCTGTACTCAACGTCCCACGAGAGGAGGGTCTTGATCAATGGTCTTACCTCAAGGATGTTAAGCTCCACGACATTGACGCAGGTGTTGAGCTACTACTTGGAACTGATGCTCCAAAAGTGATGGAGCCTTGGGAGCTGATAAACAGCCAGGATGAAGGACCTTATGCGGTCAGAACCAGAGTTGGTTGGGTCATTAATGGTCCACTTCGCGGCAGTAGGAGTAAGAGTGGCTGCCCTGCTGTAACAGCCAACCGAATCTCTGTGGAACATCTGCAATGAATGCTGGTTAAACAGTATAACCATGACTTTAATGAGAGATCATCAGAGGAGCAGATTGAAATGTCCAGAGAAGACATCAAGTTCATGAATGTTATGAGCAACACAACAGTCCTTAAGTATATCTCTAGTGAAACCAGACGATTCCACACTTTTGTGGCAAACAGAACCTCTTTCATCAGGGAAGCAGCAGATGTAGATCAGTGGAGATATGTGGGTTCCAAGGATAATCCAGCAGATGAAGCATCAAGAGGAATGAGAGCTGAGGATTTCCTGAAAGGCAGGAGATGGATAAGGGGACCTGAGTTTCTCTATCAGTCAAAGAAGGAGTGGCCTAAACTTGATGGGAATCTTGATGTGATTTCTGCAGATGACCCAGAGGTCAAAAGGGACTTAATGGTAAATGCTATCATCAAGGATTTGGAAAATGCAACCAACCACCTGATCTACTATTTTTCATCTTGGACTAGACTAAAAACATCTGTGGCTTGGTTTCTGAAGGTCAAGGAACGTCTCTTGTTATTGGGACAGAAGAGAAAGGAGTTTTGTGCTTCTGCAGGCCTCAGAAAGGACGATCTGAAGAATCAGGAGCATGAAGTGGAAAGAAAAGTTCAAAGCTTTAAAGCCACACTCAAAGGACAAAGAATAACACCTGAAGATCTTGCTAAGGCAGAGCAGTCAATCATTCAATATGTACAACGACAAGTTCAAAGCTGAAATTGCCTCACTGAAAGGATGCTTTAAAAACATCCACAAAGAAAGTCCGCTGTACAAACTAGACCCAGTAATGGATGATGAAATCCTCAGAGTTGGTGGTCGGCTGAGTAAAGCAGCACTGCCAGCAGAATCCAAGCATCCAGTTATTTTGTCCAAAGACCTGCATGTATCCACGCTGATTTTGCGCCATATCCATCATCAGCTGGGACATGCTGGAAGAAATCACATGCTGTCAAGGTCACGGCAAAAGTACTGGATCATCAATGCAAACTCCGCTGCCAGGAAAGTCATATCTGACTGTGTTGTTTGTAGACGCAACAGAGGAAAGCTTGGTGAACAGAAGATGGCAGACGTGCCGGAGGAGAGAGTCTTGCCTGATAAAGCTCCTTTTACAAATGTTGGAGTTGACTATTTTGGGCCCATCAATGTTAAAATAGGAAGAAGTCTTCTGAAGAGATATGGAGTGATTTTCACCTGTCTAACCAGTCGTGCTGTGCATTTGGAAGTGGCATATACACTAGACACAGACTCCTGTATAAATGCAGTACGAAGGTTCATCTGTAGACGAGGTGCAGTCTCCACTATCAGGTCGGATAATGGCACAAACTTTGTTGGAGCCAACCGGGAGCTGAAGGAAAGTTTGGCTGTTCTGAATCATGACAAAATTCAAAGGGCTTTGGTCCAGGATGGCATAAAATGGAACTTTAACACCCCAGCAGCTTCCCATCAAGGCGGCATCTGGGAGCGCCTGATTCGTTCAGTGAAAGGTGTTCTCACCTCAGTTCTGCAACAGCAAATTCTGGACGATGAAGGGCTCCAGACTATTTTCTGTGAGGTTGAAGCAATTCTAAATGACAGACCCATCACAAAAGTCTCAGATGACCCAGATGACCTTGAAGCTCTCACACCAAACCACATTCTAATGTTAAAGGGCAAACCAATCATGCCACCAGGACTATTCATTCAAAGTGATATATACATCAAGAAAAGGTGGAAGCAAGTATAGTACATGGCTGAACTCTTCTGGAAGAGATGGATCTCTGAGTACCTGCCTATAATGCAAGAGAGACAAAAGTGGACAAGGCCAAGAAGAAGCCTCACTACTGGAGACATTGTCCTTGTTGCGGACTCCACAGCTCCAAGAGGATCTTGGATGATGGGAAAAGTTTTGGAGGCAAGACCAGATACAAAGGGGCTGGTGCGGTCTGTGCGACTTCAAACCAGGACCAGCATTCTGGAGAGGCCGGTGACGAAGCTCTGTCTGCTTTTGGAAGCAGCAGACTAAACATCATGGACTGATGTTTTCTCGACCTCTATTTTCTCTCTCTCTCATCTTTCTTTTTGTTGTAGGTGTCAAGAAGAAGATTAACTTTAGGTCATGTTTATTGTAGGAATAGCTCGTTTGAGAATAATAATTGTGATATTATGCACAATTAGGGGCCGGAATGTTGGAGCTACTTATTTGATATTGTATTTTGTTATTTCATTTATAAGTAGTATTGTTTAATTATTGTAGATGTTTCATATGTTAAGATTATTTTTCTCTTTAATAGTAATTTGTTTGTTTCTATTATTTTTTGGGTAATTACTGTGGGCACCTGTTGCTATTTAAACGACTAGAAAGGTAGGACCAGCATGCACCGGGGTGGGCGTATAGTTTTTACCAGCTACACAGGACAGGAGAGACATCACCACAGGAGTTTGGTTAATTAGTTTGTTTGCTTGCTTTATTTGCTTTATTTAATAAATACACCTAAATGGAATCCTGCTTGGACATTTTACTCTCTTCTGGCTGCGTACGGATACCGACCACGGTGCATCAGTGGCGTTTGATTATTATTTGTTTGTTTGATTTAGCCGACAAATGGCCACTACATAAAGTAAAAACTACGCCCTTGGACTAAAGTAAAAACTACGCTCTTGGACTAAAGTAAAAACTACGCTCTTGGACTAAAGTAAAAACTACGCTCTTGGACTAAAGTAAAAACTTAGCTCTTGGACTAAAGTAAAAACTACGCTCTTGGACTAAAGTAAAAACTTAGCTCTTGGACTAAAGTAAAAACTACGCTCTTGGACTAAAGTAAAAACTTAGCTCTTGGACTAAAGTAAAAACTACGCTCTTGGATTAAAGTAAAAACTTAGCTCTTGGACTAAAGTAAAAACTACGCTCTTGGACTAAAGTAAAAACTTAGCTCTTGGACTAAAGTAAAAACTACGCTCTTGGACTAAAGTAAAAACTTAGCTCTTGGACTAAAGTAAAAACTACGCTCTTGGACTAAAGTAAAAACTACGCCCTTGGACTAAAGTAAAAACTACGCTCTTGGACTAAAGTAAAAACTACGCTCTTGGACTAAAGTAAAAACTTAGCTCTTGGACTAAAGTAAAAACTACGCTCTTGGACTAAAGTAAAAACTTAGCTCTTGGACTAAAGTAAAAACTTAGCTCTTGGACTAAAGTAAAAACTACGCCCTTGGACTAAAGTAAAAACTTAGCTCTTGGACTAAAGTAAAAACTACGCTCTTGGACTAAAGTAAAAACTACGCTCTTGGACTAAAGTAAAAACTTAGCTCTTGGACTAAAGTAAAAACTTAGCTCTTGGACTAAAGTAAAAACTACGCCCTTGGACTAAAGTAAAAACTTAGCTCTTGGACTAAAGTAAAAACTACGCTCTTGGACTAAAGTAAAAACTACGCTCTTGGACTAAAGTAAAAACTTAGCTCTTGGACTAAAGTAAAAACTTAGCTCTTGGACTAAAGTAAAAACTACGCCCTTGGACTAAAGTAAAAACTTAGCTCTTGGACTAAAGTAAAAACTACGCCCTTGGACTAAAGTAAAAACTTAGCTCTTGGACTCAAAGGACCGATCCCACCACAGCCACAACTGGTTGGATCGTTTTTGGATTTCGTATGGATGATCAAAGAGGATTGTTTCATTCATCACTCTTGGATTCAATATCAGCGGGACAACTGCTTTGGACCAGATCAACACAGCGCTGAAACATCTCAGAAGAAACGGGTACGTGAGAAGACGGTGAAACGAGTGGAGTTTAAAAGTCTGTATTCACAGTGATGTACGTGCTTCTGGATGTTTAAGCCTGACTGCGTTGAATCGCTACAAATGGACATTGTGCAACACCCGCGCACCACTATCAGCGGCTTTCATTCATTAAAAAGCCCGACTTCTGTGTGTGTGTGTGTGTGTGTGTGTGTGTGTGTGTGTGTGTGTGTGTGTCGAATTGGAGGAGCGGCCTGTAAGCTCCTTTGCTGTTTTTTGCTGCACTTTACCTGCATTCACGTCCGACGGATTTGATTGGTGTGTGACAAGCAGTTTGGAAGAAGTGTTCAAAATGTCTGACGTTCAGGCGACGGATGTTGAAATGCCGTCAGCAAGAAGAGACATTAAAATGACTTCTAAAGGCTTTGAGTTCTACACGGAAATGTACCAGCAAAAGAGTACCGCAAAATGCAAACAAGCCAAAAAGTGTTTGACAAACATAAGTGATTTAATGACTTCCAATGAAAATGTAAATGCTGAGTGAATGCTGAGCTTTTTACATTCATCAAGTGTTACCAAGATGCAAATGACATGCATACATCTTTTGTGAGCTTACCTTTACCTCAAGATGAAGTTACAAGGCAAAATCTGTACTTCAAAGAAAAAATGACAATGTTCTATGACTTCACGTAAAAGGCTGGCTGTCTGAAATGGGTTACCCATATGTGCAGCCATATAAAGATTCTCTCGACCACCAAAGTGTTGCAGATGAAATAAACCCTGAAGATAGTGCTTCTAATGTGTTAAGTGTAAAGATGAACTCTGTAAAGACACATTCCCAGCTATCACGGATTTCATCAACATCATCTGCACGCATTAGAGCTGAGGCTGACAAGGCAGCTCTGATGGAGCGCGTTGCTGCTCTAAAAAGGAAACCTCTGATAGAAGCTCAGGAGGAAAAGTTGAAGAAAGAAAAGGAACAATTGGAACTTGAAACGGAATTGGCAGCTACAAGTGCAAAGCGTCATGTCTTGGAAATAAATTAATCCCAGCGTGGCTCAAAATGTTCAGAGGGAATGAACTCTTATGTTGAAAGGAACAAGTTCAAAGAAGCAAGACTATTAAATCCCCATGCCTACACCTTTGTTCCTGTTGAAAATGATGTTATTTCTGTGTCTGATCCCATAATGCAACCACAGGTTGTTAGGCCTAAACAAAGGTCAAACACACAAATTGATGAGATGCTCGTAAAGACTGATTCTCCAGGTCAAACGACACAAACTGTGAATGAAAGTCAAGCAGGACTTGTGCAACCTCAACCCCATCAGAATGACATTGTAAATGTGATGCAAAGACAAAATGACATCGCTGCTCTGCTGGTCCAGCAAAATCTGTGCTCTGTCCTGCCTGTAAGAAACATTCCTGTGTTTGATGGGGACCCTCTTCAGTACAGGTCTTTTATCAGAGCTTTTGAAAATGGAGTGGAGGAGAAGACAACTAATTGGAGTGACTGTTTGCACTTTCTCGAACAATACACCAGGGGGCAGCCAAGAGACTTGGTGTGCAGTTGTCAACATCTACCTTCAGATCACGGATACCACAGAGCCAAAAGTCTTCTCGCAGAGCACTTTGGAAACGAATACAAAATTGCATCTACGTATATGGAAAAGCTTCTCAGCTGGACGCCTGTTAAAAGTGAAGATCTTAAAGCATTGCAATCATTTTCCCTGTTTCTTCGAGGATGCTCAAATCTAACAGAGCAAATGATGCATATGAAGGAACTGGACCTACCATCTAATATGAGGAGCATCATCTTGAAACTTCCTTATAAGTTAAGGGAACGGTGGAGAAATGTTGCTTGTGATCTGCAAGAGCGACGTGGCCGGAGAGCACTGTTTGAGGATCTTGTTGCTTTCATTGAAAAACAAGTCAGAATTGCCTCAGCTCCACTTTTTGGCAACATTCAGGACTCACAACCTACCAACTTGAAGGTCCCCAACGTTAGTTACTTGAAGCAAAGGAAAAAAGGAAGCAGCTTTGCCACCAACGTTACTGCAGTGAAAGGAGTCATCACTCAGTACACAGGAAACAAGACGTCTTCCTCTCTTCACAACTGTCTGTTTTGTAAACAAAGTTGTCACTCATTGGATAAATGCTCACAGTCTAAAGTGAAAGGACAGCGTGATAAAATTAACTTTATCAAAGAACAGGGTATTTGTTTTGGTTGCCTGAAAGTAGGCCACACAAGCAAAGACTGCAGGAGTCGCTTGGATTGCAATGTGTGTCACCAAAAGCACACGGGAGTCCTTCACATAGAGTGGCAAGATAAAAGAACAACCTTTCAACAAGCCCAACAGTCTGTGAGCCCTCCAAGTGTCTCAACCACCATGTCTCAAACCTGCGGCCATATCGGGGCTGGTTATGAAGATAATTCCATCTTTTCTATTGTCGCAGTCAAAGTCAAGAGCCAGAGAGGTAACAAAACGGTGCAGACATATGCCTTCTTGGATCCAGGGAGTTCCGGCACATTCTGTACAGAGGACTTGGCAAGAAAACTGAACTTGAAGGGTAAAAGGACTAGTATTCTGCTGAGAACAATGAATCAAAAGAAGATCGTCAATGCACATATTCTGTCAGGCCTTGAAGTGTCTGGTATGAGCACAAACGATTTCATTGAGTTACCTGATGTTTTAACTCAAAGGAGCATGCCTGTTTCTGTACTCAACGTCCCACGAGAGGAGGGTCTTGATCAATGGTCTTACCTCAAGGATGTTAAGCTCCACGACATTGACGCAGGTGTTGAGCTACTACTTGGAACTGATGCTCCAAAAGTGATGGAGCCTTGGGAGCTGATAAACAGCCAGGATGAAGGACCTTATGCGGTCAGAACCAGAGTTGGTTGGGTCATTAATGGTCCACTTCGCGGCAGTAGGAGTAAGAGTGGCTGCCCTGCTGTAACAGCCAACCGAATCTCTGTGGAACATCTGCAATGAATGCTGGTTAAACAGTATAACCATGACTTTAATGAGAGATCATCAGAGGAGCAGATTGAAATGTCCAGAGAAGACATCAAGTTCATGAATGTTATGAGCAACACAACAGTCCTTAAGTATATCTCTAGTGAAACCAGACGATTCCACACTTTTGTGGCAAACAGAACCTCTTTCATCAGGGAAGCAGCAGATGTAGATCAGTGGAGATATGTGGGTTCCAAGGATAATCCAGCAGATGAAGCATCAAGAGGAATGAGAGCTGAGGATTTCCTGAAAGGCAGGAGATGGATAAGGGGACCTGAGTTTCTCTATCAGTCAAAGAAGGAGTGGCCTAAACTTGATGGGAATCTTGATGTGATTTCTGCAGATGACCCAGAGGTCAAAAGGGACTTAATGGTAAATGCTATCATCAAGGATTTGGAAAATGCAACCAACCACCTGATCTACTATTTTTCATCTTGGACTAGACTAAAAACATCTGTGGCTTGGTTTCTGAAGGTCAAGGAACGTCTCTTGTTATTGGGACAGAAGAGAAAGGAGTTTTGTGCTTCTGCAGGCCTCAGAAAGGACGATCTGAAGAATCAGGAGCATGAAGTGGAAAGAAAAGTTCAAAGCTTTAAAGCCACACTCAAAGGACAAAGAATAACACCTGAAGATCTTGCTAAGGCAGAGCAGTCAATCATTCAATATGTACAACGACAAGTTCAAAGCTGAAATTGCCTCACTGAAAGGATGCTTTAAAAACATCCACAAAGAAAGTCCGCTGTACAAACTAGACCCAGTAATGGATGATGAAATCCTCAGAGTTGGTGGTCGGCTGAGTAAAGCAGCACTGCCAGCAGAATCCAAGCATCCAGTTATTTTGTCCAAAGACCTGCATGTATCCACGCTGATTTTGAGCCATATCCATCATCAGCTGGGACATGCTGGAAGAAATCACATGCTGTCAAGGTCACGGCAAAAGTACTGGATCATCAATGCAAACTCCGCTGCCAGGAAAGTCATATCTGACTGTGTTGTTTGTAGACTCAACAGAGGAAAGCTTGGTGAACAGAAGATGGCAGACGTGCCGGAGGAGAGAGTCTTGCCTGATAAAGCTCCTTTTACAAATGTTGGAGTTGACTATTTTGGGCCCATCAATGTTAAAATAGGAAGAAGTCTTCTGAAGAGATATGGAGTGCTTTTCACCTGTCTAACCAGTCGTGCTGTGCATTTGGAAGTGGCATATACACTAGACACAGACTCCTGTATAAATGCAGTACGAAGGTTCATCTGTAGACGAGGTGCAGTCTCCACTATCAGGTCGGATAATGGCACACACTTTGGCACAAACAGCAAATTCTGGACGATGAAGGGCTCCAGACTATTTTCTGTGAGGTTGAAGCAGTTCTTTTTACCAGCTACACAGGACAGGAGAGACATCACGACAGGAGTTTTGTTAATTAGTTTGTTTGCTTGTTTTATTTGCTTTATTTAATAAATACACCAAAATGGAATCCTGCTTGGACATTTGACTCTCTTCTGGCTGCGTAAGGATACCGACCACGGTGCATCAGTGGCGTTTGATTATTATTTGTTTAAGTTTGATTTAGCCGACAAATGGCCACTACAGTAACTTTCAACTCAGTTTTTAAACTCGAGGACAACAACTACTGGAGAGCCTGAGTGGCGTGATGTCAGCTAACTGTTTGCACAGCAGTTTTTACCATTAAAATAGATATCAACTCAGTTAAACGAGAAACAAAACGTGCTGCCGTAGAAGGTAGCTGTTAGTCTGTGAGAAGCTATTCACCATTAGCCATATATAGGTCGTTTGTAGCCTACCGAGTTTAGCATAATTCCTTTTTAGCACTATGTGTTTTTAGTCAGGTGCCAACTTCCTTAAGTTATTTTGTATCGTACAACGATGAGACTAACCAACGATGAGACTAACTACAGGAAGGAAGTGAACCAGCTGGTCCGTTGGTGCCAAAATAACAATCTCTTCCTCAATGTGGGGAAAACAAAGGAGATTGTTGTTGACTTCAGGAGGAGAACCCACTCCCAACCCCCCCTCCCTCTGACCATCAATGGTGCTGCTGTGGAACAGGTGAGCAGCACCAAATTCCTGGGTGTGACAATCACAGATGACCTCACCTGGAACAGCAACACCACTGCACTGGCAAAGAAGGCCCAGCAACGCCTGTACTTCATCAGGAAGCTCAAGCGAGCAGGAGCCCCCCCCCCCATCATGCTCTCATTCTACCGAGGCGCCACTGAGAGCATCCTCAGCAGCTGCATCACGCTGTGGTTCGGAAGCTGCACCGCCTCCAACCGCAAGAGCCTGCAGCGCATTGTGAACTCTGCCCAGAGGATCATCGGAGTCTCACTCCCTACACTACAGGACATTTACAACACCCGCCTCACCCGCAAAGCACTCGGCATTGCGGGTGACCCCACCCACCCCTCCAACAGCCTCTTCAGCCTCCTGCCTTCAGGGAGAAGGTTCCGCAGTCTCCGTTCGAGCTCTACCCGGCTGAGGAACAGCTTCTTCCACCAGGCGGTCAGGATGCTGAACTCTCTCCCTCCCTCTCTCCTCTCGCTCCCCCTCTCTCCCCCCCTGCCATCTCTCCCCTGACCTCTCTACCCTCCCCCTCACCCACCTTTCCCCTCTGCCTCAAATGGAACATACCAGGACATCTACTCCCCCTCACACCCCTTCCCTCATCCAGCACCAGTCACTTTTTATCAGCACCAGTCACTTTTTATCAGCACCAGTCACTTTTTATCAGCACCAGTCACTTTTTATTCTCTGCTGCTACTTGTTTAATCCTTTATCTAGGCCCTTATGTTCTTAACTTTATTCTATTTTATTCTATTATATGTTATATGTTCATGTCTATATTACACTGTGGGACTGCGAGAAACGGCATTTCGAAATTTCTGTATGCATAACACATGTGGAAACTTTGACAATAAAGTGAACTTTGAACTTTGAACTTTGAACTTGATGTGAAATTGTCCACTGCATACGTATGCATTCCCCCCCCCCCCCATCACCAGCGGTGCGCGCAGCCACACTGGGCTCCTGGAGGATGCTTACTCTGGGTGCGGAGTACGAGGACACATGGGCTCCGTCACCTGACAGGAGAGGCCGTCCCCGCGAGAAGCGCGTGGAGGAGGAGGAGCCGGGGCCTGTCGAGGGGCCAGACATGTGCGCTGGGGACCCGGAGGGGCCGTCATGGAGAGACGTGGACACCGACACCGTGCGGAAGTATGACTCGGTTCTACACCTGGACGGGCTGAGCAGAGCGGGAAGGAGGGACGGTCTGCGCCAGATCGTCAGGAAGCACGAGACTCTGAACAGCAGGCCATGGCCCCGCGGGTGAGCCGCAGTACTAACAGTTAAACTATAACGTAGAACTCCTGCATTTAAATAACCTTAAGGTAGAATACGTGGCCCCAGACTTATTGTGTGATAATTAGAACGTATAAGCACAAAACTGAAATAATGAATGCAATTAAACTAGATTTTGACCCATGGAAACCTCTTCAAGATGAATTAATAAAGCACGACCCACCTAAGCAAAGAGCCCTTGTCTTGTTCGGACATTAAAGCCAATCAGAATGCACAGTCATTATACAGCATCTTGTGCGTCAGTGGTTTATATTCCCAAACACATTTTCTAATTAAATTTGTCGACGGTGGCAAAGCAAGCCCAGAGCTTTTGGGGGCCCCTCTTTGTCCTGCTATCAATTAAACTAATATATAAATGTTGGTCTTTTTGGGGGTAAATGAGTTTGTAGAGTCATATAACCAAACTCCAGTTCTCGATATGTTACAGTGGGGATGTAATTACAAAGTAAGCATTATTATTTACACATTAACAGTTTATTCAGCACAAAATTGGATACATCCACTCTTTCATTTTATTTCCGCAGTACAGTTACTGAACCACTAGATGGCTCCTCAGCCGTACGCAGAGCATTTGTGTTCATCACATGGCTGCAGATTATGCCAACAGAGCTAAATTAGATTTTTCTTTTTCAATAAGGGCAGAACAACTGGATCCATTTATAACTGGCCTCTGGATGCGATCAAGTCAACAACTAGCTTTGTCTGGTGTGCTGTTGGTTGACTGGATTGAACAACAAATGCATTCAAAGACATGTTTAAAGGTTGGTCAGATATTGTGCTGTGGGTGTGAGTAATAGTCGCACACACTTCACACACGTTCATGGATGAATGGCATCCCGTGGTTTTACTCCGAATTGAAACATCTTCAGTTTTTAAAGGGCAACACCTTCTGTTTCAAAATGATTGACAGCGCAGTATCAGAGCTCACACCACTGCCCACATATACCTTTCATGTACCTTTGTTTACTTACGGGGTCGTGTTTGTGTGTACACATACTTTTCAACCTATTTGATTGAATGGCTAAAAACAGAAACGTGTAGAAAAGTGGCCTATTATCTACTCTTTAATAAACCAGCACAAAACAACATATTGAGACTCTTGGAGGAAATAGACAGGAAATGGATGAGTGAAAACAAAAACAAGCTTTGGATCGAAGTGCCCGAGTGAGAAGTTTCGATGTCTTATTTGAATTCCTTTTCTAAATCTAATTTGAAAAGCATAACCATCATCTCCGGTAAACGCCACAGTCAAAACGTTCCCAACGGTAATTAACGTTTGACTCAACGGCCTATTACATCAATTTGCCTGTGAATCCCCGTAGCCATAAACATGGCTTGTTTATTTCCTGCCCATGATAAACAACTTACTGCTGACATGATCAAAAAATAGAATAGTTCATTAAACCGTACGCACACACCACACGACAACACTGACAGTTTAGTCTCAGTAATAAAATACAACAGACAAAAATGAAGTAAATATACGTGAAAAAAGAATGGCTGTGATACTGTGTGACTGAACACTTTCAATGAGACAGCTGTAGACTAAGTCATGTCAGGAGATAAATATGCTTCATATGTTTATTTAAATTTGGGAATATTCACCCCAACGCATCTCATAACTTCTGCATGTTTAGTATAAGCCATAGTTTTGGTCTTGTGTCATTGTCCCAGAGGAGATAAAACAACTCTGAGGAGATGCTGTGTTAATTCTGAGTTTCTCAGACACACAACTTTGTGTATAGAGCTTCTGTTGGAAGGTATGCTGGCTGTAGTCAATCATAACTCCAGGGTGCTGTTTGGTTCAATTCAATGGATTTTTGCACAATGTATGGATGCAGCATTAACCACACGATAGCACTAAACTAATAACTGGCCCAAACACCATGTAGGATAAATATTCCTTTGTCTCCGACTTACTTTTTGCAAACAAAAATAATATATTGTGATTCATGCATATCATTCATATATTGTTTTCTCCTGTTGTTGATATGATAACAAATGCTTTACGGTCATTTGCACATTTTGTCACCTTCATCAAATGTGCAAGTCCAGTTCTAGTGAAGTGTTGCCTTCAATCGTTTCTACTGCGGGCTTTTAATGAGGTAATAATAAAATAATAAAATAGATGGTTTTATTATTCATATTATTATGATTTTTACGCGTACAGCAGTAGGCTCTGTAAGACACCAAACAACGAGGAGGTAAAGCTAATTTCAACAAAACATAAGGGTAAAATATATGGATCGGACAATGTGGCTGCTGGTTTAGATTCACAATGATTCGTTTTCACTTTCATAAGTGTCTGATTCTGTCAACAAGGTATGCGAACATAAAGTGTCATTTCATTTACATCGACTGATCTTTGCATGAATGTTGTCACTTGTTGGATTTTTATTTTTTGCATCTCAAGATCTTTTGAGAGCTGCTATCTTCTGCATCGACAACATGGTGTCCCTCGTTGACGCCAAGAGAAAGATTGATCAACACACATCATGTTTTGACCCGCAGGGTTTTTTGTGAACTCCATTATTTGTACAGTCTCTCTGATAACCAGCCAACAGACGGTGAGCGCGTCCGTGCGCTCCAGTCACCGATAGGCCGGCTCTGGTCACATGCGCTCTTCCTTATTCTACTGAGGACTTGCTCTGTAGCCCTCAGCCCCCATACAGCGAGCGATCAGACTCTCCGGACAACTTGGATTGGCTTGTCTTCTTATTTATCTCAGTTGAGAAAAGAAACCGGAGGAACCCCGGTGTTTTGTGACGCAACCTGCTTGTTTTGAGTGACGCCCTGAACGTTTCAACTGGTGTCTGGATGCTGACACGATGCTGTCAGGATTCTGGACAGAGAAGGGGCGATCTGGTTTAGTTTCACCGTGATTTTCTTCTTTTTTCTTCTTCTCCTCCACTCAGAGCCCGGCTGCTAGGACGCAACAGCCTCCGCCAAGTGAATTATTGTACAGCTCAAGTGCTGTATTGCTTTTAAACTTTACAGTTTCACATTTCTCTGAAGATGAATGAATGAAAAGGATCACGAGAACATGATTTTCGATCAGGCCACCTTATTTTTCATCTTCCAAAACGCAGCGCTATCTGTACACTCTTAACGCTGAGCTGTGGTTTGGATGAAGTGTGTGTGTTGTGATGCGTCTCCCCTCCGTTTCCACTGACACCAGTTTGGATTTACCCTTTTGGATCTGTGCGTTTCCAGAATGGCTCGCTTCGCCGAAGATCTACCCACCCGCTATGGAGGAAACGCAGGCGGCGGAGGGAGAGGCGGACCGGGCGCTGGCAGAGGGGGAGCCCGGGGTGGTGGCGCTCCGGGTGGCCCGAGGGTGTACAAGCAGTCGATGGCCCAGAGAGCCCGGACAATGGCCATCTACAACCCGAACCCCGTCAAACAAAACTGCCTCACGGTCAACCGCTCCCTCTTCATCTTCCGCGAGGACAACCTCATCAGGAAGTATGCAAAGCGAATAACAGAGTGGCCATATCCTTTTCCTGACCAGCAGCCTGTAGCACCGCGCGCGGAGCAGGTGCATCTGTAGCCCCCTAACCTCTCCGTCCTTGCTTGGCAACCGCACACACACACGCACACACAGATGGTTGAAAAGCACACACACCACCCTCGCAGGCCTATTTGTCAAGCTGTTGTGTTTAGGTGCTGATGTGGATTACATTCTGCGCGCACAGTTTGGGTTGCTGTTGAACTAGCAGCTGTTTTCACACCGTGGAGCAGCTACAGCGTCTTTTTTTAAATGTATTAATCACCACGCAACGCCGACTGCACCTGTCGCTCCGCTTCTTATCTGTGTGCAACATGACCCAAAGATGTTTTCTTGATCGGTTGCGGGCGGGTGAAAATACTTCACATCCGCCTGTTGTGTTGCCTTTTTATATTGCCAGCTCAGTTCAGAACCTCGAGGCGCCCGCACCGACCGATAAGTTCTTATGTCACAATGTCCGCTTGTAAACTGTCCACCGGACGAGGACTGCAAACCCGGCGTCAGTTAATGACGATCAAACATCGCTATCGATCGACGCAAGTGGAAGTCATTAAGCAGCTGCGTGCGTAAAATAGCAGCGGTTAGTCAGTGGTGTGGCCGCGCGCTGACTGACCTCTTCTTGTTAAGAGAAGACGCGGGTTGTTCTGGCAAAAAGGAGACCGTTGTTGCAGCAGCACCGCCTCGTTGTCTTAGTTAGGAGCCCTCTCCATGGTGCTGAAGTCGCCCACGCTCAGCTCTTTCAACTCCGCAAAAACAAATGTCCACTTCAGCGAGTCATGGTCACCCTTCAAAGTATTTTCTTTCCTAGAATAAGGGAAATATTCTGCCAGTTGACATTATTCAGCATGTCTGTTACGGTTTCATCTATTTCAAGTCAGGAAAGTGTCAACATTTTGTAGTAAGGTTAAATATACAGTAACAATGGCACAATAATATTTAATACAAGAAACGTTTTGAAACATGTGATTTGGTCTCAAAACAAGTAATATTATCTCCGTTTATGAGCATTTCTTCACATTTTTATGCAGTGATATTAAGACTTGAAAGCAGTTCATGCAGTTAAAATTTTGAAACGGGTGATTTGGATTAAAAACAAGTGAAATAATTTAAAGTTAATAATACCGTGATACGCATATCCACATTTAAATGAGGAATCCCAGATAAAACGACTCGTTGAAATGATAAGCTGGAGAGCCAGAGCTTGTGTGACAAACGCAAGAAGACAACTGCACTCAAAAAAATAATTCATTGGATGAACTCAATTAAATTGTGGGCAGGTTTTCCACCGAGGAAATATAGTTAAACCTAACTTAAACTAAAAATATCCATGCAATATAATTAAATTGAGTTAGTCCGACTCAATTTTATCAAATACAACCTAAATAAAAAAATACCATTCATGAAATGAAATTGATTTGTGTTAGTCCAACTCAATATAGTACAATTCATTGGAAATGAATTAATCAGGTAAAAAACTTTTTTTTATTTGACCCCCAATTAAGACACGAGACAAAACCTAGTTCAAGTGTTTTTTATTGAAAATGCTTAAATACATTAAATATGGTACAAATCTGACCATCCATGATTCTAGAGCCTGCATTTCATTTTTTAAATATAATTTGTTTTTTTTTACAAAAACACTGATCAGAAAAGGATAGCAAAACAATTCCAAAATGATCTATACAGTGCATCTTTCATCGTTTTTAAATATTAAAACAGTAGTCTTGTAACAGCTCCACAACTGGTGACAAATAAATACCAAGCTATCCCAAATCCCTTGGCGCCACAAACAAAGACGCCATGAGGGTGGAGGCTATGCACTGCTCTCCAAACAGGGAATATCATTGCACTGCAGTGTAGTCACTCACATTTCCAAAAAGCACAAAACTTCCTGCAATCGATATGTATAACCACTATTGCAAGTGCTAAATTCCCACTACTTTGGTTTGTCAAGAGCAATACAGCTGTTTTCTTTCCTACCAGTACAGATGGTAGTACAAAAGGACTCCTTTACACTGAAGAATAGCCGATGATGTGTTATCATGTGCAGAAACAGGCAACTTGGACCACTTTTAGGCTACAACAGTAAAATCACAAAACATCCACAAACTAAAACTTATAGATTATAAATAACAAGGATACTCATAGTCAATGGAAGATACAGCGTATTGAACCGTGTTAGGGTCCATTTCAACTCGAGTAGAGAGTCATTCAATCAGACAACGAGGAAAATGGACGTGCAAGTTGACGTTGGAGAGTAATCACACTCGAGTTGGGATGTGGAGGTGAATTGGGCAAAACTTTCTGTGCGTAAACACTTAAACAAGCTTGCAGTGACATGTAAAAATTCCGTAATTTACAGTCTCTGGCTTGCCTCTGTGCAGCTTAGTCAATTTTTTCAAAATGTCAGAACCAGGAAAACATCCATGAGGTCATGGATTGTCGTTGACTGGGCGGAAGATGAAAGTAGAAAACATCCAAAAGATCTGACAAGGTTCTTTGGCTTTGTCACTTGGTGTTCACCTCTTGTGCAAACATCTTGATTTTCAGCTCCTGTATCTTAGAATTCAGCTTGTGCCCATCCAAATTCATTATGACCTTCTGGAGAAGCTCAAAGATGTACTTGAAGTTGCCTGGAAAGCTTAGATTAAGGGCACAAATTAGCCCAAATCATGATGAACGCCATGATGACACCGTCTACGTTGTTCAGGACTTTAATGCAGTTGATCAAGTCCCACGTCCTCTGGCTCCCAATCTCTTTGGATCATGTAAATCCTTATGACAGTGAATGCGATGTCCCTCACTGCATCCTCAGCGGCGGAAGCCTGACAACAACACAAACACAGAAAACTTGTGTTTAAACTTGTGATTAATCCACAAACATATATATATATATATATATATATGTGGGTAACACTTTGACGCTACATGGGAAACATATTGCGATAAACTTACCAGATTGATAAAGAGTCTGGATCTTCATTGAGGTAGATGACAGGCTTCTCAGATGCCCTTCCCTTTTGGTGTTGATGTCATCACACTAAAGGTTCTGGATAAAAGCAGAATAAAAGCAGGCCATTTACTATTCATCAAATGTTTTAAAAAAAGCAGATATGGACAAGAAAATATTACAATAACCACCCCAATACAGTGAAACTAATATTGTATACATATGTACTAACCAAATCATTGATGGTCAGGACATCCTTGACCTTTTCTCCTTCACACCTCCTTTGCGCTTTAAGCCCTGTATCAGGGAGTCTGAGAAGAGGTCCAGCTGTGACATGAACTTTGATTGAAATGGCTTGGTGGTGATCAGCAGGAACTCTGCATTGACCTGAATAACAAACAAAATACAGCTGTTTGTTACTTGTTTATTATAATTACTATCACATTATGTGGGATTATTAGATTCAAATTGCGATTGTGAAGCCATTAATCATCAAAATGGTAAACACATAGAAACACACATTTACTTACTTAACTTTGCTGGAACAGGGAAGGGGCCTCTGCTCCACAGTCTCTGGTTGAATGTGCAGTTCAGCATGTGTGATTTAGAAGCTTACTCCATGTATTAAATGTACATGGGCAATGTATGGACATGTATAGCGATAACTGCCCCTACAATGCCCATGCAACAAGAAATACCTGCTAGCTAGTTCCAAACTGCATTCTTTACACTGCCACATGCAGAGTCCTAAAGAGAATAAAGATAATTAGTACATATCAAACTGAACAAATAACAATGAGAGATCAGCTTGCATCGAGCATATAACCTATTACGTGCTATCATTAGGAGGTTGCCTCAAGAAGCTTGGTAATGCTGATCAAACTGCAAAAGATGAGATAAATATATTAGTGGAGGGAAAGGCTGGAATAATCCAAAGTTCACATAAAACAAAGTCAAGTCAAAAGTGCTTTAGAGCACTCACAGATATAATGTTACCATTTAGAATAGACGAGCAATTCACCTTTTACAGCAACACTAAAGCTACATACAACAGCAATCAAATCATGCAAGCATGTTAAATAAGATTAAGACAGTCATTTTAATAAAATATCAAACAGTTTGCCTTGAAAACTCATTCGCACTCCTGCCTGCGTTCACACAGTGTAAGGTCATAGAAATACAATGAGTAGAACGGACATCGATGTTTGTCTTGGTCGTTTTACTCGTTCAAAAGAAAATAGTGCTCAACACTGCGCATTGACCGTAGTATAACAGAAAAGTTAGCCCGCTACATCGATCAGTTCTTCACAATGACGACGGTACACGTACAAACTGCCGCTGCTCTGATCCAGTTACATCGGTTTGAATGGGAATGTCCGTTCTACGCTCGTTCTATTTCTATGGCTGCTGCGCTAAAACGCCGCTGACTTCCGTGTGTTCATGCATCAGGTGCCCGCGCGAGTGAGAGGAATTCAGCGGTTTTATGAGCTCATGATTTATTCATATTAAACATTTTTCAGTGACGAAAACGTGGCTAAACCCACTACAACTGAACGCCCACTACTAGAGAGAGTGTCCTTCTGCGGCCTGCTCTGCCTGCCGACATTATGGCGCTGGAGAGGGGGAGACCGTAGCCTGCTCGTTTAACTGCTCTCCTACTGTTTTTTAGTGCATACAGTTCATAAGGAAGCCTTCGGCGCTGCGTCCAAGCCGTATTAATGACAGTACCCTGATCTCTGGTCTGCTCTATAATGCAAACCACGTTGGCTACCTAGCTTGCTAGCTAGCCTGTGTTGCCTTCGATCTTATTAAAAACGGAACAGTCGTGTGGCTAAGTTATCACGTCTGTTCCACACATTGTGGTCATTATTACAGAATGGAAGCCTTCATTGACAGCGAGGTACAGTCTAAACTACTACAACAAAATATATAAAGTTACTTACCAAAGAATGGACGGTCGGTTTGAATCTTGCTGCAGTCGGAAAGGGGGGAAAGACACTGAGAGCACGTGATCTGGTACAGGCGCAAGGGGTAGTCCCCCAACCAAACACATTTATTTTGAGTTGATACACACCATCCAACCTAAATAAATCTAATAAATGAAAGTATTCATGCATTTTATGTTAGACCCATGAAATATAAATGTGTTCATTTTTTAACTTGATATATTTAAATTAATCAAACACGATTTAAATGTGTCACCTTTAAGAAGGGCTTGAATCGTTTTTTTGAGTGTGGATGTGCACTGTGGGTGACGGTGAGAACAGCATTAGCTATAATGGAATAGCAAGGGCTTTAATTCATCCGTGCCATGTATGAGCTGATACGAGTTGAACTTCGCTACTACTCCACAGGACCAAACGGAAAAACATATAAACCCGCCGCAAACTGAAAATCAAAGCTGGAACAGTAAAAGCATAGCCACTATACCCATTCCATATCTTACTACCAAGAAAACAGTGTTCTGGTTGCATAATTAGGGTGTCTTATGGGTACTAATTCTACATTTTGGCTATGATGGTCATAAGCTCCTTATTCCCTTGCAATTCATAGGCTCTCAATAGGCCCTGACCCGCGGGCAATGACCCAGTGAGAATGGAATGTAGAATGAGCCAACCATTGAAAATGGTTGGAAATGGTCAACCATCTGGAAAGATCACAAGCGCATGTTTAGGATGCTTTCTCTCTAGAAAGCCTTCAACCAGAGCCTGATGGAAGGTTTATGCCTTAGTGGACAGAATGTCCATATTTGAGATTAATGGTACACTGAACAAAAAAAAAAAAGTAGTAACATTTACTTGAAAAAAGCTAGGTAACAATTTGCACGCAGAAATTGTGAGTCATTTTTACTCAGATATTCTCAAGTTAAGTTTACTTACGAGTAAGAATTGGGTTTTATCAATTTATTAATGTACTTAGCCTTTTATAGTAATCTTTACTCAGGCTACCTTTGGATCTAATTACAAACCCCAGTAATCAATTAGGTGTTTCATGTACATTTAACTAGCTTTTCTTTACTTTTTCTGTTGAGAAATATTAAGTAATATTTACACAATATATCTTTTATCTACTATTTCTCTACACAACTATTCAAATATGACTGTTGCATTTTCTAAACTGCGCTGTTTAATAAAATTGTCTTAACATAAGGCTTCTACAAAACATGAAACATCTTCTTTTAAACTGCAGCAGCTTTACTTGTGAACTGTGAAAGAGGTCACTGCTGACCGACACACAGCAACACAAACATATATAATCTGGTTGGCATTGCCAGACAAAACATTTCTAAATCAGTGCTGCCAATAACACATTTAAGGACACAAACGCTAAGTCATTTAACAAACACTTTTAATTTGAAACGATGGGTATGCTTGACGACACTTAGATACACAGATGAAGCCCATGAGCAGAAGGCAAGCCTTTGCCACACTTTGACAGTCATCAAGAACCTCTTTTCCCTCGATGACATTGTCAGCAGTGAAGCCTTTCTGTGTTGCATTTCCATGGATGACAAGGCTCTTCATGACATGTTGAGCATAGTCCTCTTCAATGACATCTTAGAATTTCAAATTTACGAATATTAATTTTTACGTCTTCGAGTCTGATGCGTTCTCAAAAAAGGACAATAGTGGGGGAAACTACCAAAAATATTGAATGTGTTCAAATGCGTCATTATGTATCTATTCTCAGTGTATATGAGCCCAACATAATTTTATATGATATTAATATAAGATATCTAAACTTTACCAGGCTGGGTGAATCCAGCATGGGTCGTGGTTCCTGCAACTCCGCCCTTTGTCACAAGTATCTCCAGAAAGTTGGTAGTGCAATTGTCGAATTTCGACAAAAAGGTTCGCTCCAGATGAACTGTGGTTATTCTTCTGAACTCCTCATTGATCTGAAACAAGAGACAATAAAAAAAACATGATCAAGATGAGGTACCTTGCTAAAACAATTAATGCAGTAGTCCTGCCAGTATAATGTACTATTGAGCAGCAACACAAACTACGGCCTTCAAAATGAATCAGGGTGTTTTTCTAAGAATTCAAATGTATATGTCAAGTTAAACTATAACACCACCAAGTTGATTTTACCTTGCGTCAACTTGCTGAGCGTCAACGTCGTTTAATATCCTGTGAAATATATAGAGAATTATGTTAAAACATAAACACACAACATTAAATCTGAATTTGACTGAAGTCTTCATATCGATAGCATGTTTTATCCCCACACAAAAAAACAGCACATAAACAAGTCACCATAACGTTAATACTGAGACACAGCAGGCCTGGTCATGTTGATGTGGCACTAACTCAACACAGTACTGGAACCTTGTTTCATGCACACAGCCTTCATCATCAAGGACACCGCATTGGATAGAGACATAAGAGACAAGTTTAAAACTGATGACAGAAATATAAGTTACTGTAAAAATATGTCAGAATATGATCGTGACAAAATATTGTTACGTTTAGCACACGACCAAAGTGTGCTCGTTACTGCTCAGCTATGACTCCCTGTCTTGTCACATTTCCCTCATTCGACCTCGGCTGCAGTTGAGGATGAGAGACAGCGCGCTGTGTGCGTGACTCAGCACAGCACCTGTGTGGCAGAAGTGGGCTTCACTTAACGGAAGTAGTTCAGTCCCCCTCCCCCCACGTCGACGGAGCGCAGCCGGTCGAGCACCGTGTCCCCAGGCCAACAACTTTTCAAGAGAGAACCCTGTAAAGTCGCGACCAAAAACAGCCACAAAATGTAGCGCCGTGAGCATGTCTGTAATGCTGGCCCAAGTTAGCTAGCATGATAGCCTAACTAGCTAGCACGCTAAACTGACCAGTTCGCTGGTCTTCAGTGTTCACAACTCAAACACAGACTTGACCGAAGGCTCAACAGCAACGTAGAGTATTAATTAAACATATAACCTACCCCAATGGCTCCCGGCCATGAAGTTCCTCTCCTCAGGTGAAACTCAGCCGTCCTTCTTCAGGCTCTGCTGTTCCGTCGTCTCATTGAAGAAAGGAGCGCGTTTGTTGTGTCAGGTAGTGCATTCAATACAGTAGTTTAGTAGATATTACTTGGTGTGAATGATTACAATTTACTTATAAAAATGAGGATACATAATTACAAACAAATACCAAGTAACACATGAAGTAAAAGGTGATATTTTAAAGTAAAAGCACTGAAATGATAATTTCTTGTAAAATTTACATTGGCCCTGTAATAATTACAGGGCCAAAAACACTTTTTTTCAGTGTAGTTTTCATACAGCAACATTCAGGATCATTTGCTATTCTGTACAATTTAATGTTGTCTGCCAATAGGCACCGGTGTTTTATTAGACTGAGACGGGTCAACAACGTTGATTGGTTACTCATAATACTAAACACATGGATTATGTTTGAAAAGTAGGTCTTTAAACCTTCCAGAAGGAAATGTATCCTTTATGATTCAGCTGTGAAATGAAATTAATGCCACTTTGTCTCTGCCCACTGCTCCTTAACTCTCTCACTCCATTTGAGTACATGATCCTCGCTACAATTATCGCCAACTGCATCGTCTTGGCCCTGGAGCAGCATCTGCCTGCCAGCGATAAGACACCCCTGTCCGAACGCCTGGTAAGTGCTTCACCATGCCTGAGGTCACTTCCTGTGGACAAACGGCTTGTCAACAGCCAGTCAGACAGATATGGAGAGTAAATAAAATCAGCTAATCGGTTAACAGTGTTTGTCTCTTGTGAGTCAGCAGAACCTCTCAGTGAGGTAGCCTATCCCCCCCCCCCCATACCTAGCTAACCAGTTTTGGAGAGAAACCAAAGAGACTGTTGCACAGGGAGGTCAAGACGCAGCTCCCGCCCTGTGTATCAGGGGACAAAAAGGCAAACTGAATAGCATGCAGCTTCATGGTTCAGCACTTTGCTGTGCTTGTACATGAGGGTGTTGTAGCTCAGGGGAGTTTGTCTTTAAATAGAGAGCCAGGGAGTGTTACAAAGAGCAACAGCTTGATCTGGAAAAAAAAAGTCGCTGAATTCCTCCCATATTCAACCACCTGCTCCCGTTTTGAATTATCGCTGCGGGTGCGATGGAAATTCATCAGTGAAGATGTTACAACTAGCGAAACAAAAATGGTAGCATTCAGCACCTGATAAAGTGATTAGAGCGGCTACACGGAGGAGAAAAACAAGCATCCGCTCCCTGCCTCCTCCACCTCGAGGATGTAATACAACAAGAAGCCTTTTAATTAGAACAAGAGATCAGCTATTATTTATGAAGCGCTGTCAACAGAGTAGGAGGCGTGCAGTAAGTGGAGGCGATGGTGGAAGCGACTCAGAGTATTTCCGATCCATTGCTGGATTTTAGCGCCGTGGTCCTTGAGGATTTCCCCAGCCGTCTTCTGCAAGCGTATTCATAATTCAGGAGTATTTTAGATGTATGTATAATAGATGTGAACACGCTCCAAGGACAGACATTTATCCAGGCAGCCCTCCGGCATTTAATTGTTTTGTCTGTGAATATTGTGTTTGTATAGCATGTCTAAATGAATATACTTCATGACACATTCAATGCCCGTCTTTGTTGAAATGTTGCAGGCTCCTATTGGTCTCCATATTGGACACGAACAGTTTATCAACAAACTGTCTTTATTTGACCACCACAGCCTTCACGATGCAGCAACTCACCTCCATACATAGTCTCTAGATGTTCACTGTCGTCAGCCAGTGCTAAAAGGTCACCTTTCTTACAGGGCCCAGGCCTGTCACACTGCTTCTGCATGATTGTTTGCGTTGGAGGCTGGGTGATGCTGGGGGGTTGGGGACAATGTCTGTCAGGTTGTGGTATGCTCGGCGCGAGGTCGAGGGAGGGAGGGGGGGCGATGGTTAGTGGAGGCGTGAGCTATCTTCTGCTCATGCCCTGTGCATCGCCCCAGGCTCCAGCAGATATTAATGGAGGCAAAGGATAAAGTGTCACGTCGCACGCGCCTGATCCGCCTCCCTTACTTACAGCAAGGCCCAGGGTTCACCGAGCCACAGGGCGCAAATGATCACACTGTGGCTGTGTTGTTTGACACTCTTAGGGAATAACGTAGAGGGTCCAAATCAATCATGTCCAGTCATGTGTGTTGTGCATATGCCCTCAGTGCTAAACTTTCAAACAGGAATGTGTTTTTCCTATTGGGATAATGTTATGCTTCTGATTTGCCCTAATTTCACACTTAAGCAGCACAAGTCCTACTCTGGTCACGCCATGTACTGCTCATTTCCATTATTCCCTGGCCCTGGTACCCCTTTGATCTGTACATATGCCCGTCTGGTTGGGCCCAACTGCCTAATTTTTACCCCTGTGATTTATACCAAGAGGCCCACAAGTACCCTTGTGGTTGATCCAAGTGTCTGCCAATTCCATGCTTCATTTTAGCACAGTAACATGCCAAAGCGGCACTTGAATGGCCCAAGTACCTCTTTAGTTACTACCCCTGTAGTTGGTCCTAATATCCGGCTGGTCCATCCAAATGCCCGTGTGTTTGGCCCAGGTGGCCGTAGTGGTCCCTAAATGCTTCCAAACTTTATTCCTGCCCAAATGTCACACTAGAGGGGAAATTGAACAGCCCAACTTTCCTCTTGGTTTACCCAAATTCCAACCTAGGTGGCCCAAATTCTCCTCTAGTGCCCAAATGCCCCCACATGCCCTTCAGCTCGCTCCACGTCCCTTCCACTTCTAGGCCTAATTTTGCCCAAATTCCCCTATAGTCCAAGTACCCCGCTACTTTTCTTGGACTCATGCACCCCACTACTTAAATAGTTTATTTAATATGCTTGAATGCATTAAATGAGCAGGCCATTGATTTACCATTTCCCTTAAGATCATACTGTGTGTGTGAATATTTGTTTTCACTGTATTTACTCTCTTTTCATCCGAAGAAGAGGGCTCCACTTCCTGCACTTCCGTTCATGCTGCTGCAAGAAGTGAAAGGAGCCATCTTTCTTCCATTCCTTTACTTACCCCCCTCTCTTTTACTCGATGCTTCATTAACCACTCTTTTACCGCCAACAAAAAGGTCTTCCTCTGTCACTCTCAACCTCTCTCTCTCCCTGTAGGACGACACAGAGCCCTACTTCATTGGAATATTCTGTTTCGAGGCCGCCATTAAGATCATCGCCCTGGGCTTTGCTTTTCACAAAGGCTCCTACCTCCGCAACGGCTGGAATGTAATGGACTTCGTGGTCGTCCTCACGGGGTGAGTCCCGCGCCCGCTCAGCTTGAAATGAAAGTCACAAGTGTGAGAGTGGCTTCTTTTGTGTGTATCTGTGAGCGCCTTGAGAGAGAGGGAAGTGGAATCCCCTCCATGCAGTTTGAGCGTCTGCCTACGAGCATCCTTTAAGTTATTCAACAAGTAAAATATGTGAAAAAAGTGTCACAAGGGGCATTTGTTGCTTTGGCTTTTCTATTTCTCTCCTTTATTTTAACACCGTCACTGGACTACACTACATGGACACATACTTTAGGGTTTATAACAATAACCCAGTGCACATTATTTGTGGTTGAACTTGACACCTGTGGTTTTAGAATGTTCAACAATCACATTTAGCTCTTATGTTTAGGTGTCCACATGCTTCTGGCCATACAGTGTAACACAGTTTGGTTGATGATAATTTACGATTCATTTTTGTGATTAAGAAATTCAGAACCTTTAATCTCAGCCACCATACTACACTGCAACTCCAATGCCTTACCACCTGAGCGTCTGCATGGCAGACGGGAAGTACAATAAATACAAAGCTTAGTATTTGATGTATGTGTTTGAGGAATAAGTCATGTCGACACTGCTACGTGTTGGCTCAGTGGACCACAGAGGTCTGTGGCGGATGCTTTTATAGTTCTTCTTAGTGGGACTCGGACAGGAGTGGCTGTCAGACGCTGGGGGTTTGGAGACGTGTGTTTCCTACGATCAGAAAGGAGTCGTGAGAAGTCAATGAAGGAGCAACGGGCAGGACAATGGTTGTGGGAGATTACTGCTGGGATTTTAATTTAGGCTGGAAGGAAGTATGATGCTCCTCTGCATTTAACCGTTGATGGCAATCAGAAAGTTGTCCGCATAAGGTTGGAAGAGGAAGGCGTTTATTTCAAGGGAGCTCTTCATTAACTTTCATATGTTTGTGCAAGCTTCCAGTCCTCCCACCTCCTGCATTCTTCTAACTGCTGATTGAATGTGCCTGGCATCAGCAGAAGAGTTCATTTGATTTTTTCCCGTTTTCTTATTTCCTCAAAGAGACGGGAGTCATGTTGTCTTGTGGAGCTGCTTAAAGCTGGCAACCATTATCATTAACAAAACCATCTGTGTGGTTGAGTAAAACACAAGCTGGCACAGTTACAGTATTGTGGTTGGAAATGTTGATCTGCTTGTCGGGTTTCGTCTGTCGTGGACGATAATTTGGATCCCTTTTAGTGCCTAGAATTTACCCTCAACTTGTCTCTGTCCCAATGGGACAAATACTCGTTTTCTGTATTATCCCCCCCACTGGGCGTAATTAGTTTTTAATCATACGAGCACCTGAGTAGCAAGACATCTGATGGTGCATCCTGATAGGACGCTTCCCTACTACAGGGACACATCAATTGCTTATTAGATTCACAGCTTGTTGTGTGTATCGGTCCCATGTTAGTGTAGGCAGAGGAAGCAGTCCTTTTTAAGTGTCTCCCTGGCTCCCTAGTCTGTTTAATGAATGAAGGATTAAAGTACATGGAGCCCCCACCTTTATCAGGTACCGCAACGATACTTTGAAAGCTCCATCAGTACTGGTCAAGTCCCACTGCTAGAGGAGGCTTTTGATCTTTAACCAGATGAAAGTACAAAAATGTAAACGGAGTCCATCAATCCACTCGTAAAATGTCCCCGTGTCAGCATGACGTGTCACGCCATGTTGAAAATGTGCCCGTTTCATCCAAGTTCACTAAATGCTCCTCTTGCTTTGTTACGGTTACGAGGAGCATAATATTGTTCGGGCATAGTGCTGCATTAGGTCCGGATTGGAGTTGAGTTAGAAATAATGTCTATTTCAGAAACTCGATCAACAAATATGTCAAAGTGGGTCGTGAATGAGGAGCAGAACAAAGAGCGGATTCCTTTTGTCAGTAAACATTGCAGTTTGAAATTGCACGTCATGCATTTAAAGCCAGCACTCAGTAGGCTGGTGTTCACAATTAAAACATGTCTTCTTCTGTATTCAAGCCGTGGCCAGCACATCAACAGTTTAGAGATGCCTATTTCTTTTCCTTCCACACGTAAGTGGGTTTGGAGCTGTGATTGAATTTATGTTCCCCTGCAATACCTACTCGTGTGCGTAAGATGAAAGAAGGCCTTCATTAAATGCAAGGCCGACGGCACCCAGAGGCTTGGAGCGCAGCACTTGAATTCCACTATATTCGTGTAGAAGGACGCATCGTGTGACATTCACCTCCTGCATCTGACAGCAGAGGTGCTGAGCATGTTAGAAGAAGAAGCGTATCCACGTGTGTTCTGATTCATTCCAAGTTATTTAAATATGCCATCGTCAGAGAATAAGATATTATTCTATATATTATCTATAAGTAGATAATGATTTTCAAATTGCATGTCCTTATTTCATTGTTTACAGGGTGTCATCTATCCAGAAACAGCTTTCTGACTCAGAGTCTTTCTCCAAAGCTGGAGGAATATCTCATATTCAGTTTTGGCTATACCCGCTGCTGACACAGCTGGATACAAATTAACCGTTATGTTGCCGATGTAACTGTCTCTGTTTTGGTTGCCGAGCAACCACAGTAGATAATGTGCCTCTGCATGTTCGGGGGTTTCTTGTATGTTTGCTTTGTGCTCGACACGCTCCTGTGGGGGGGGGGGGGGGGGGGGGGGGAGGAAGGTGTCCGGGCCGAGCCCACGTCAATTAGGAATCAATCGCATCAGCCCTGGATGTGGGCTGGCCCACTCGGTTGCAGTATGAGCAAAATGTGATCCTCTGAGAAATTGTCCTGATGGCAAATGATAAAAGACGGAGAGGACATTTTAAGTCCTCTGATGTTCAGCCTCCCTGAGTGGAGATAAGAGGATTAAACTGACTTAACTGCACACCTGGGTGTTTATAAAGCGCCTCTCCTTTGTCCTGCCTCGTCCACAGAGGGAACGAGCAGCCTGCAGGCGAGGACTACTGATGATTATTATACTTAAGTGTGGTACAGAAGATGAAATGCTAACTTTTGAGTAGTCAAAGAATAAGAAATCAGTGCGAGAGAAACCCACAGATGAGCACACTACTACAGTTGGATGTTATATATATTGGCTGGCATAATGCATGAATGATTGATACAAAATAATATTTTTAAGTGATGGGTAATCAATCAGAAGTGACTGGTGAGGGTTTTTATCGAGCTTGGTCATAAATCTAATTTGGGATGCACTCTGAGAAGATGTGATTGTGTCTCTGCCTCCAGAGGGAAAATGAATGCTCCTGCTTTGCTTGAAATTAAAACATATTCGGTTCTGCTCTAATAATCCTCTTCTATGACATAAGTCGATAGCGTATCTTACTCTTTTTCCAATTTGCTAAGAATCGTCATTAGCTCTCTGCCTGCTGTACAATCCCAGTGCCAAGTCCTTGGTATAATTACGGCGATCCAGCCATCCAGTCCTAACAAAAGGATCTAATTGATAGTGTAGCTGGAGGCAGTGGCAGACCTTTAATCTGTCCTGATCAGGCATTAGAGCCCCTAATAAGAGGATAAATCTGCCAAAGGCCTAATCAATAGAACACTGAGCTGGTCAGCCCAGGAACACTGTGGCCTGATGAGGAGGCAGACACATCCAATCACACGCTGAGCATGTCAGCGTCTGTGACATGAAGAGACTGGCTGAGAAGCCTGCTCTACTTTGAAAACCCTTTTCTCTTCCAGAGCGTTCATAACGTTGCTCACAGAAACTGGAGAATCATGACTCAGTGACTGGAAATAAGATTTGAAAAATATCCAAGAAGAAAGTGATTAAATGGCATTTGTTCTCATTTCAGAGGTCGAACTCAGAGGGAGTCGATTTAGTAAGGCTTTACCTTCTGGTTTTACCTTCTGTTACCCGATGAAGATCTGAGGTAGAACCATTTATGCACTGAAATATATGCTGTCACACACGAGAACATGAGATTGTGAGTCATTCACGTGGGATCTCTAGAAGAAGCCAACAGCAGCTGTTTTCTTTTGGTGACATTGCACTCATTACAAAATGAATGTGTTTGGAATAAATGTGTTACTTGTAACGTAATATGTATACAGAAGCTCGTGAGAGAAATCAATTCTGGTGATCCGTTTTCTAAGTCTGATCTGAATTCCTTTCTTTCAGGTGTTTATGATTTAGGAACAGGTGGAATAAATAGTTTTATGATTGAAGTGATTAGCACCGGAATCCTTTTTAAAAAAAACTAATTTGACTACAGCAGGATCTGACCGGCAGCTACACTTAGTCCTGGTTCTGGTTCTCCCGTGGCTCCCTTCCCTCCAGGAAAATGGCCTGGGCCTCCAGCAGCATGGGGTCGGAGATGGCTCCCAGCGGGGCCCGGCCGAGCAGCGAGGCGAAGCTCTGCTCAAAAGCTTCAGTTCGGCCGGATCTGGGCCCGTCTGTGGCGGGCTGGTCGCTGCTGGAGGCCCCGCTGAAGAAGTTTAACCTGCATGATTTCATCTGATTCAGCTCAAAATCCGACCTTGTGGCACCGATGACGGGCATTAAGAATAACCACATTGAAATCGCCAATCCTCTCACTGATGGTCTCGTTTACTTATGAAGGTCATAGTCATCAGTATTACATTAAGACTGCTTCATAACCTGTGAAATGTTCTTCACAGTAAATTAGAGTCATAAACACAGGGGAGAAAACTATTGAGATCAGACTTAGAAATTGGATCGTTTTAAACTAGTCTCTGAAGACTTCCATGTATGAACACTTTATATACATATAGCCTGTGTGTTTTGTTGTTGTGTGCCAGTGACAGGCGGGTGGCGTCACTGAGAACAATAATCTCACTGTCAGCTGCAGGGAAACAAAAGCCAGGGCAGTTCCTTTTATTTATTCATCTGTGTGTTTGATTTACGGGTCTAGGCCGTAAGTGGTCCGGGCGAGAGTCGGCGCTTGTGTCGACTTCAAAGTTGCGATTTCCTTTCATGTGCCTCTCGGGCAGCGGGGCTACCACAATCGGAGGCCTCAAAGTTTAGTCGTTCAGACTACAGAGGTCGGGTCGCTTTAGCTTACGCCCGCGCCCGGCCACATGAATAAATGTTCCCTTTGAACGTCTGCCAAACATAGCTGCCTCATCATGGAGGTCTGACGCTCCCAGCCTTGCTGAGGTTGCAGGGTTTGTGTCTTTGTCAATGTACGTGCTGCACATTGCTGCACCTTTTATCATATTTGATTTGAGTATTGAATCCACTTATCATTGCTGATCTTCCTTTGCGCCTCATATTGAGTCCGCTTCTTTCTACTTGTAGCCACGGTAGCAGCATAAAGGCTCTGTGGATGGCAGTGATGGTCTGTTGGTTGGTCCGTCCACCACTCTGGTCCAGACTGAAACGTCTCAGCAACTACACGATGGATTGCCATGAAATGTAGTCCATGCATTCACTGTCTTCATGAATTTTTGTGACATTTCCTCTGCTGCCACCATGAGGTTGATATTTGTGATTGGATGGATCGTCATGAAATTCTAATTTCAATGTGTCCTGTACTTTGATTTATGACCAAATCTTTAAACCAATGACGTGCCCCTCAGCGTTACTTTGTTTCATGTGCTAATTAGCTCATGTTAGCATGCTAAGATGCTGAACTAAAATGGTGCTTGACGTCAACGTGACGTACAGCCTCACAGAGCCACTAGCATGGCTGAAGAACGTCACATGGCTGTGATGTTTTTTTATGGCTGGAGGCATAATTTTCTCAGCTTGTCCGTTCGTCCGGACGGTCTCGTGAACACCATCTCTCAGCAACGCCTGGAGGACATTTCTTGAAAATGTGTTTAAACGTTGACTTGGATTCAAAGATGAATTGATTGGAATTTGGTGGTCAAAAGTCATTGTGACCTCACCAAACACGTTTTGGGCCATAACTCAAGAATTCATATGCCAATTTCACACAAATGATTGATGGAATAAAATGATTTGGTTTGTTATAAATGTAAACTGCAACATGAATGGCAGAGGCATACAATTCTAGTTACTGTTTATTTACTTTTTACAGTGGCTAAATGTTCAAAGATCTGTTGATTTTTTTTGTGAATGCTACAAACATTGAAGTGTACCAACGTTAAGTCAGTGTAGTGAACACCTGGATCTCTGAGTTAGCACACATCTGTTGCATGACACTAGTAAAGTACATCACAAAGGAGAATTGTCCTGCTATCTATTGGTGATAATAACTTTATCATTAAGTTAATTGTTGAGATCTGGGTATGCAGTAATGCAGACATTTATATACCTTTTTAAAAAATATATATAATTTATGGCTGGGATCCTGACCAGTTGAGGTCAAATTTTGAGCTTTTGCCCTGCATTTTCACTCGGCTGCATCCTGAGTGCTGGGTGTGTTGTAGCGATGAAGAATGGACGGAAGATGCTTATTCACTTACTTGCCAATATTTGTCAGACATTCAGCCCATCGCTTATTAACTTACTCCTCCCTTCCTTTTCTTGAAGTTAGTTTGAATCCAGATGCTTGTGTTCTCTTTCAGTTTGATCATGGCGCTTTCCTCTCACTGATGGTATTGATCCTCTTCTCAACATCTGCGGTGACGGACGGATGTGGTCAGTGCCCTGACAGCCGTGAGAGTGTGTTGGTTATTGTGTACACGCGTGTGTGTGTGTGTGTGTGTGTGGTGGTCGTGTTCTTGGTACAGGCTGTTCTGCTTCACGTCTCTGAGCCTAGTTAGCAACCCCTTCAGTGAGCGAACACGGCATGCTCTGTGCTGCTGATGCCGACGCCTTGTCGTCCACATCGTAAGCAGACTGATGCCGTCTCTGCTCTGCCTGTCGGCGGCCACGTAGAACCGGTCTGAACCAGCTTCTTCTCTACCCGCTCACACTCACACTGGGGATGTGGTCAGGAAAGCAAAATCGAAGTAGAGCTGCATCAAAATGATTGTTTTCATTATTCTATGAACCGTTATTTATTGGAGTATTTTTTTTCAAGTGTTAGGAAGTCATGCAAAATGTCTACCACAATACTAGACTTCTTTAAATTGCTCGTTTTGAGCAAACCCCTAGATATTCAAGTTATGAAGACAGAAAAGCAGCAAATCAGAGAGCCGTAGAACATATTTTTTTCTTGATTAATGACACATTAATGAATCAAAATGACCCACAGAGCTTCCATTGGCTTGGTTGTTTTTCCTACTGGGGAAACAGCCGGCAGCGAGCACACCACCAGAACTATGTTGCTTGTTAGTTGCCACATTGTGGTTGTCTCATTCATCGTCTACTCTGCTCCAGCAGTCAAGCTTGGGAATTAAGCCCCAAAAGATTCTTCTTCATTTTTACATCATAGTTTTATGGCTTTATTACTTAGCCTACAGCTCAGAGATGTCAGGAAACGAGCGGAGAGAAAGGTGCTGTGTGACAAATGAAGCCGGCCTGACGTGAGCGTTGCAGTTCATCGCCTTAACCGCTGTTGCCTTTGTTTTGATGTGGATGTCTCATTAGCATGAGCGTGTTTGGACATGACACCTGACTTGACAAACTGAGTGTTCGCAGCTCACGCCAACCAGCAGACAAGCTTATTTCCTGACTTCATGAATATTTATGAGAACAGTCAGCGAATGTGACTCAGTATAACACCGCGGATTCAACAAATCCAGCTTGCATCTGGCCCTTTGCCATCGTGCCTATTCATGCCCGTTGTCTAAAATGGCTGCGAGCTAGATGGCTTCACATGCAGTGGCTCAACCAGTGATCATGGTGACATCGTGTATTTGGCAGGTTCTTGGCGAGACTGCCACACTTTGCATTATCTGCGCCAGTTGTGACACACAGCCCCTGGTAAGAAGGCCTGGCTCATAGTATAGAAGCTTTCGAAGAGTAGTATGATTTAATTTGGCTGAGCGTAGGGCTGGGCGATAAATCGATTTAATCGATTAATTCGAATGTGTGCTTTAAGGCGATGTGTTTTATTGAAAATCGAGAAAATCGCCCCCACCCCTCCCCCCGTTGGGTTCCCGTAGTTGAGTGCGCGCGCATTGTTTACAAACGAAAACAATGGCGGCCAGCAGTGAAGCTCTCGTTCTTAAGAGAGGGAAGAATGTGTCTTCCGTGGTCTGGAAATGGTTCGGGTTCGTGTCATCTGACACAGAACAAACAGCCTCAAACAGAGGCATGCCGCCGAGTGGGAGAAGTGTTGCGAGGAGGGAGCAGGACCGCGGGAGCACAAGCAACGCTGTCTTCCTGGCAAAAAATATTTAGAAAAAACATGCACTACTGTTTAATACTGTTGGTTATGTTGTGAATGCACTTGATTTTGTTTACATGCACTTATTTACTGTGCACAATATGTTATGTTGATGTTAGATCAGATGTTGGACTTTTGAAAATGTGAATGGTAAAGGGTCACATACATTTTATTTCATGCTGTGTTTGTATCAGTGTATTCAGTTAGAAAAGCTTACTGTCAAAAGTTACATTTGCACAGTTGTTTACAATGGAAGGCTACTATTTAATGCCATTTAATGTTATCTTTAATTTAATTTTATATTTAAATGATTCAGGCAAACAAAAGAGTGACCAAATACTTTTTGTATACTACAGGCACCTTTCTACAATGTTCAGGTTTTGTTTGCACTTTATTTTTATCAACCTACGAGGGAAAATCATCACAAAATAAAATAAAAAATTGTTTTCAACAGCTTCTGTCATCTGCAAAAATTTGTGGGGGAAAAAATCGATTTAAATCGTGAATCGGATTTTTTGTAAAAAAATCGGAGATTTTATTTTTAGGCCATATCGCCCAGCCCTAGCTGAGCGGAAGGTTGGCAAAGACACAGCGACTATAGCGCACGTTAATCACCGGTTTTTTTTTTTGGACTAATTGATGTGCACACACACATCTGTCAGTGAAGTACACACAAGCACTCATATTTGTCTAGACCTCAAAACCCACAACAAAATGAACCTGAGTAGTCGCTCACTCGCTCTTTCTCTTACACACACACACACACACACGTGCAGACACACACCGCACACACACACACACACACCGCACACACCACACACCGCACACACACACACAATTTGTGTCTCTGTTTGCTTGGCTCCTGTCGAGCGTGGCTGAAAGGGATGCTTGTCATTTCCTGTAGGCAGAGGAAGTGCACTACACCACAGCTGATGTGGCAGACTGGCAGGTTTCCCTCTTCACACATGATTCAGTCCAGAGCTAATTACAAACAACGTGTTATTTCCTGGCAAACATCAGTGGAACATCAGGTAATCCAACTGCATTTTGTAGGAAAGAGAAAAAAGAGAGTGAGTCATAGGTTTTTTTTTATTCTACAGTGACGCACATGTTGCCAAATGAAAATAAAATAAATATATGGCTATTAGAACGAATGCAAGTTTAAAACACTTCCGCATTGGCTTCACTTTCCAGACTTTTTAGATGTGAGTGAGGAGCCGAACCACGCTGAGCTTTAAACGTCCTTAAGGGGTTATTGCCCCTCCAGCGCGGAGAGGGTCAGCTTTCAACCTGGACACTGGGTTGCTGTGTCTCTCACAGCTCCCGGTAAATAAACAAAGACCTTTTAAATCCTCCAGCCTGCGGTCTGCAGCACTGAAGAGAATGTCAGCGTTTATCATGTTGAACGTGTCGGCTCTCAAAGAAACAAGAATGACAAGTCAGCCCGCAGGATGTTTACGTGACCGGCACCTGTGACGCAGACCTACGCACGAGCTACTTTCAGACCTCGCATATTTTCTCAAGTGCAGCAACCAACAGAACTAATTTAGCTTTAAATGTCGGCTTTGTTAAGTGAGTATTTACTGCTTTTTTTCCATTGTGACTACTGATCCTGCTTGATGTGGTTTTCCCCTCTGTGATTATGTCTGCCTCTCGTTTTCCAGTCTTGTACTGCAACCAATTAGACATTGACAGATACCCTGTACTTCTTATTTCATCCAGTATGTTGTAATACGATGTGCACTCTGCTTTTACTTACTTGTAAGCCACATCAAAGACTCATTCTGGTACACTAGAAGCACGATGTCTTCCCTAACTCCATCAGAGCTCTTATGAGAATGCAACATATGATGATTTATAATGTGATAAGAATTGGAATACATCCTTTTTAATATTTCTGCTTGCATGAGGCCATTGTGTTGCCAATCAGAGATCAGGACTCCTTTTATCGTAATACTGCGTCAATGTGTGCGAGGGAATTTAGGTCGACACCCCAATCACACTGACATTTAAAGTGTCCGCCAACACTAACTGTACGTCCTCCCTCCTCCTCACTGCACTCGTTTGATCTCAGTAGGAGGTAATATAGGACTTTTTATGTCATCTAATAGCAAGGAGGTGCTAGGAAGGCGTTCTTCTGTTTACTACAACTAATGCTGTTGATGTATATCTTTGAACTATGACGCTATGTCTACTTTGTGTCTCGGGGACATGCAATGTGTATCACAGGAAGAAAAAACACGAAACATGTACACACATACAGTACACACACATTACATTCAAGTTGTATACTAACAATTGACAACAGCTAACCAGCACAAAATACACACAACCCTCAATTGAAATAATGAGCAGGAGGAAAAGGTGACATTGAAACAGTGTGGATGACTTGAACCCGACTTCAGTACAGAGAACTAAGAAAGGACGTCATAAAAGCAGCCTCCTGTGTGAAGTCCTGTGACCCACCTAACCACCTCCCTACGTGGATTATGTTGCTGTTTATACGACGGTATTATCGTGATCAACCATGAATAGATGACAAACGGCCTCCTGAACCCACTAGCAGGTGTAGCAGGCGGCTGCTGACACATATACACGATGCTGATAACATTCAAAGCAGGTGGAAATGTCCTAGTTGCATGCCAGGCAGAGGGTTTCGCTACCTTTTCTTTGACCACATGATGTCTGCCCTACAGTTGCAGTTTTTTTACAGTGTTCACCCCCCAGGACCTCAAATCCAAATGCAGGGACACTGGAAACGGTTTGAACAGGGCAATATTTTACTGAGTCTCACTCACGCAGCCAGTCGGCGTCCCTCTCCTCATTCCCTGCGAGTTCACCTACAAGGGCAGCAGCTGCACCGCAAAGTGGGGCCCACTCGCTCATATTGCTGGTGTAATGGATGGACCGGCTCCCCTTGTTTTCTTTCGAGCCACGTCGCCGGCCCCCTGACAGGGCTGGGAATCGCCTTTTTGCAGCGACCCCTCCTGTTCCCAAACATCTGCGGAATAAAACAAATTGTGGCACAGAGAGCAGCTCCTCCTCGTTGCCTGCCGCTGTGGGCCGAGCAGAGCAGAGGGCGTCGGGAGTTAGAGGAACAGCATTCCTCCTCCGGCTTTTCTTCCCCTCTGTCTCATTAGATCTACCAGGAGGAGGCTGCCGCCGGTGAAGAGCTCGCTGCCTCCTCTTCCTCCTCCTCCTCCACCACCTCGTCTTTCTCTCCGTCTCGCCTCAGTGGAGACGAGCTCTATTTGTTCGCCCTCCCCGGCCCCCATGTAAGCTCTCTCACTGTGGAACAACTGACGGAGGCGCACATAGAGAGGTGCAGGGCACAACACAGAGGAGGGAAAATGAGGCAGATAAGAGGGGACAAGATCAAAGCGCTAAAGTATTAGCTACCACAATAAACAGTACACACAACCTGGTGCACTTAATTCTTTGCTCACGGTGTTACATTTGAGCCTCGGTGTGCATAATTACTTGTGTCTTTGTATAACCATCTCACTGTAAAGTGGCCTCACGAGTCACTACACAGCTCTGCTGTCCAGGCAGGGAACACAATGTACTGTCCTGTACCCTCCATGTGTCTATGCCGATACTGCTCAAGTCTTCAAGCTCTCGCTGGCATCTTGATGTCATCTTTGGACATCATTGTGTTCATGTGTTGTTTTTATTTTCAATGTAGGTAAAGCACCTTAATACGGAAAAAAAAAAAAAGCAAAATGTTTGTTTGTTGTTTTCCTACCCTTTTATATTGTATCCCAGTCTGATTCCCTGAGTTGTTCTCATTGGAGCTATTGGCAATGACCGCTCTACTGTCTACGTTGTATTATGGACATATACGCACCCTATCTGCTCATGCTTCTGCCACTACCTTAAAGGAACAGTGCAGCATTTGAGGGCTCATTTTCTTACTTTCCAGCAGTGAGCTGAGATGATCTATATGTCGGTCTCACGTCTTTGCTTTCATGTACGGAGCAGGGGTCAGGTTGTCGCTAGCCTAGCTTAGCATACAGAATGGAAGCAGGTAAAAACAGCTAGGCCTGGTTCTTTCTGAAGTTCAATACCACCCCTGTCAATAACTCTAAAGCTCACTAATTAAAGTTTTAGAGGAAGTTATGGATTTGAGCTTTTTCTTGAACAGGTTCTCCATCAGTGCGGCTGCCTCACAGTTGGTGAGCTCAGGTTTTAGTGTCGCTCTACAGTCTGTACAGGCCAACTAACAACAGCTTGTGCCAGCTGGTCTCTTAGTCGCTGCTCCTCCAAAGCTCCAGGGCTAATGTGTGTAGAGAGACACCTCTGTCTGTGCCTTCTTTCGCCGTTGGCTTGTTATCCTGTTGAGCTATTGATCCTGGCAGTGGAGTCTTTAGATACAATGCTTGTGCTTCTTCTGAAGAATCCTTGTTATCCGTACTTCAGGGACCACATGACCGATAATTGGCTGTGCTTGGTGTGTGTTTATATATTGTCATTAGCCCAGTTGGCTTGTCACTTCTCTATTTTTGGTTTTGCGCTTTTCTTTGATCAAATAATTAATCTAACCTCAAAGCAGTGTTCCCATCGACAAGCCGAGGTGTTGTTTCAGTCGGCACCGGTGTAAGTTATCTTCTCAAGTGTGTCTTCCTTGGACTCATTAGTTCATTGGGCATTTTCTGCTCTGCACAGCCATTATTGCAGTTGGACTGCTAATGTTTTCCTGCTGCTAATTCGATGTTCTGTAACACCATAATTATCCCATCTCTGATCCAAGTAAATGGAGCAAACAAGGAAAGCTTTTGTCTTTTTTTAGTAAAACGCAGCCTAAGCCTTTTGATGCTGCACCTGAGCCCTATTGACAACATGGATGGTTGTGTGACCAATTTACAATAAGTCAATATTGACTGTAGAGTGATGAAGCAACTGGGTTAAGGCAGGTGGGAGCAGACAATCGGTGAAATCTCTCGAGTAATCTGAATGGCGAGCGTCTCTTTCTCTTTATTTGTCCTTTATTTCTCTTTATTTGCACACAGGCTGCATGTCTATTCAGCCGTGTGGGCGACTGAACAAGCCTGTTAACATTGATAGTGGCGATGTTCAGGATCGACCAGGTCCCAGACCCCATTTGTCCTTCATAGTTCAAGGCCCGCACAGCTGGAGCCAGTGCTCTTCACCAAGGCTGGCTGTTTGGATGTATGCATGCATGATGAGAACACATGTATGAGTGTTCTCATCAAAGTGTCATGGCTAATCTGCTCTTTAGATCACGAGATATCTTGTGTAGAAAGAGGAACGCTCACAATGGAAAGGTTTAAGTTAATGTTGATGAAGGATCAATGGGTCACTAAAAACTGGCCCCTGCAAGATCTAACCAAGTGTTTTTAGTAGTGTGGGCACAAATGACTGAATTTGAAGCGGCTTTGCAGCCATTTTTGTGTTCTTAAGTAATGCATTGTGGTGATATTAAAAATTACAATCAGCTGTAAAAAAATGTTTCAGTTTTAAAACTTACTGCAAGTCCTCATTAGTTTTTGGTATGGACTCGGCAGGACTAGAAATGTTTAGTGTTTGGCTGAATATTTCGATGATTTCGGCAACGTGGATGTGATACTAGATGTCCGAAGGAGACTTCTCCGAGCGAGACACACAATAAAAAACAGACCGGATCAAAAGTTGTACTTCTCTGTAGGGTCCTTTCCAAACAATGATGTTGTTCTGAGCCTGTCAGTGGAAAAAAACGAGCACTTTTTTTATTGGACGTGCATTGATGGTGAGGAGTTGGCCCGAGTGATGACATTGCAGCCCGTTCAGCTTTGCCGGCTGCAGCGTTTGACTAAGACACAAAGAACATGGAAATTATGATCCAGTTTGAAAATGTTTCCCTCCAACGCTAACCGTGCATTGAGCACTGTGTTGGTTTCAGTTCAAATAGACCCGTCAGTGATTATTAGACGGTTATCATTCATTATCCATCACAGTCTCAACAAAGAGTCACACTATTAGCAATACGCCACCCTCCTCTCTCCTTCCTCTACTCTCATCAGGCCTGAATGACTGAAAAATAATAAACTGTGACGATACTTTGTTATGAAACACAGTATTGGACTTTTTAAACTGATGTGGGCACTACATAAAAGATCCGAAGCTCACCAAAGTTAACAAATCTGTACATCCGGCCAGAAGACATCGGACATAAAAAGGGTGGGCCCCTGCTGCTAGTCAGACAAACATACTGATTGTATCGATGACGTGGAAAATATAAAAGCCAACGCAGTGTCATTATGTAACCCAAGATAATAACTGTTATATCCCCATCCCAACACCTTTCTATGTCAATCTCCCCCTCTCCTGACTTGTGCTGCCTCTGTTCCAAAGATAGAACGTTGACGAAAACTAGTTGAGTCTTTCTGTTGTGTTGTGAGACTGACAGTCCCGAGAGAAGCAGGTGAGCTCTGTGTTGCGTGACTCCCAGCCAATCTCTGGAGAGCCCTGCTAATGCTGGAGTGTAAATGGAAAAGGAAGTGGCCCACGCTCCCCCTACGAAAACAAGCTGGATGTTCGTCCTTGTACACTGAGATGTACGGTCAAGGTCTTTCACCCTCATTACCAAAGAGCCGGCATCACAACTGTCTGCATCAATGCTGCTGGAGTCTACTCTGGGCTGCAAGAGAGAAATATTGAAATTTCTTTCAAACTGAGTAACCGGAAACGAGTGAGCGCATGCCGGCAATACTGAACATAGAAATGAACACCAAGTCAATCATGCCTGGTTCGCGATGTTATGAACAGAAGTGGAGGTGATAGTCGAGGCTGCTCCGATCAGGATTTTTGGGGCCGATCACCAATTGCTGGGAGGAGAATGGGCCGATATTTAAAACTTTCTATTTATTTATTTATTTCACTATTTCTAACACTGTATATTAAGTGATAATATAAAGAGGTGAGATAGTATCATGAATTGACAACTGTTATTTGTTGGCAGGCGATCAAACTATTTAGAACAACTATCGGCCAACAACAATCTGTGGGCGGTTGATCGGAGCACCGTTAGATTCCACCTTCAAGTCAACTTTTGTCTGGTAGCAAAATCTTTGACCCGATTTCAAACAGATGCACGGAAATGCGACCCAAACGTGATGACCATTATTATTTTTTTGTTTTTTTTAAAAGAAACTCATCAGAATTGGTCTCATATAGACCAGAGAATAATTATTACCCAATCCATAATGCAGTTGACCCAAACAGACCATAATTGGGTGTGAAAAGAGATGGATGCATTTCTTCAGAGTCAATTTCAAGACATAATGACAGCCAACCACCAACGAATACACAGTGTGGAGCGACCCATTGACCCACGCAGCTGAGACGTCGCCTGACCCACTCACTCTGAATATAATGTGGACCTGATGTCTCAGGACATGTGACAGCCTGTCATTATTTCACTTCATGGTTAGCTTCCACGCTGTGTGGCCCGCTGCAGTTCTTTGCATTCAGTCAGAATACAATTTTCAAAAACTAACTTTGACTGCTGAGTTTTACAGACTAGTGCAGTCATTCCAAAGGACTGGGTCGGGACCCGCAGGTGGGTCGCAGAAGATTTTATTCGGGTCTCCAACTAAATTTTGCAGAATTATTCCATTGTCTTTTATTTAACATTTATACCTGCAGTACACCTTTTGAGATGAACCTGAATGTTTGTGTTGTTCTGATAATTGTAGTCTACTTGACATTGAATCTAATATGAAAGGCGACTGTCCATTCTCTTTGTTGTGCTGCTGAAATGGCAGCAAAAATGGTCAGGAGTGTTAATTTTCGCACATATTGGCTCATCTCACAATTTAGAGAAAAGGCCTATTGTGAATAGGGATGCGTTTTTAAAAAGTGGCTCCCGAGAGAAAAGCTTTAGGAAACACTGGGTTTGTTCAGAATGGGCTGAGCTTGTGGCATCCGCTAATGCTGCTTGCAGCTTTCTCAATAACGGCTCATCCAAACAACTTCACACTCGACTCCGGTCTTCCTTTGGTCCTGAGCGGCACACCTGCCGAGTGTAAAGCCGATCAGAACAACGGCTGTTCTTAAATGTACTGTAGCGAGTGACTGAGAATGAGTTGTATACACAGCATGCCGTTCAGCAGTGTGACTGTTAACGGGGGTCCCACTCTCAAGACACGACACAGTGTGTCCATTACACACTGCTGATGAATATGTCCCGTAGATGTGACTTTATGACAGCAATCTGCGTTGGCAGATTTGTGGTACCTTGTTTGGCCAGTGCGCTCTGATCGCGCGCTATTTTAATAAAGTATCGACACTAAAAATATGCAAAATCGTATCATTTTTAACGTACAGGTACCACGGTACCTTTTTAGTATCGATACACCGTGCAACCCTACCGGTTAAAGTACAAACTCGCTGCCTAATATATGTGTGATGATTCCGAAATATCGATTTTAGGTCCTGGGTCCGGATGCAACTGCGTCTGGGTCCGGATCCGGACCGCGGTCCGCCAGTTAGAGACCCCTGAAATAGAGCCTTGCATCATTTTCACTCATGACCGTGATCAGCAGTAGACGGAGGGAGGAGGATGGCCACTAATGATCTGGAGAAGGGTCTGACTGGTTTGCCAGATATACACCGGAACATGTAAAAAGGATGCTGCTTGGCTGCCAGCTGTAAATCTAACTGCATCATCAGTTGCGATTAGTAATAGTCATTCCTGTGGCTGAAATCATGATTTTCTTTGGGGGGGATTTAAAAAAAAGATATATATTTTTGGCATTTCACCTTTATTTGATAGGGGACGGTGTATAAATGTGATGGTTGCAGTTATACGGCATGCGCTGTAACCACTCGGCTACCAAGACTCTCCAATGATGAGTATTTAAAATAGATTAAACTACTCAACAGTACACAAAGTAGCTCCACCATGACCAGCTGCAACATTAAAATGCTGCGTACACATTGATGCATCTACAATTATAAGCAATTCATATACATAATGTATGACAATAAGATGAGATAATATACCCATTCTGCGTGATGAATACTTTTTCTGTTAATACATATACAATACATATACAATACATATATTCATATGTTGTGCTGATAATGCCTTTTCTACTTTTACTTGCATAAAGAATCACAATACTTTTCCCTTTCGAGCTAAAGAAGTGGATACACGATGAATACTGAACCTCTCAGTCTGGAGTTATGCAACTGATGTTTCTTTAGAGCTCCAGCTCACTAAATATCTTAAGAAGTATGTCCATCTTTACATTTCTTTAGGCTGTGAATACCTGTCTGCCCATACAACCAACCTATACCTACATCTTTGAAAGAAGAATTTCAAAGGGGGGGGCGGGGTAGACTGTGTAGTCTCTGATGCCGAGGGCTCGGCCTTGGTTAACATGCTAACATGGTGTTTGTTACCATGTAAATTGTGCCAAGATAGTGTGACACGCTGCCTGTTCACAGCTGGCAACAGTGTGTGTGTGTGCAAATGAAGCAAACTGCAAAAAAAAACAACTTGCAAACTGATAACCTGTTATATAAAAAGCTACATTTTGGTTGAGAAGAATGTGATGTAAATAGCAGGGAGCAAAAACTCTTCTCAACAAAGCGGGTTTATTCTAGAATAATAATGTTTTATTCTAATGGATGTGGTCATAACAACAGAAACATGATTTTATATGGATGTCGTATTCTCCGGTCTTACAGTCAGTATATACGTCTATAAATCATATATAAATGCTGCAATGTGATGTCCATGTAGCTTTGCAGGAATGTTTCTGCTGCGGACTGTCGAGGCCCGACTTGATTACCTTCGGGCATAAATCACAGCACATGTTGTCAGAATGGCTCCTGTGGGGAATCTTTCCTTATTGCTCTGTTGCATTGAAGTTATTGTCTTCCATTTTCACTCAACGGCCGCATTAGGTACCGCACGCCTTCTCGATCTCTTCTCATCAGCTTCTGTGGGGTGTTTCCTCTTCTGTTCATGCAGCTAAGAAAAGGTGATTGCGACATTTCTGTACATCGGTCCAGCTGATCTGCTTTAACTTTCCAAGAAAATGTTGTTTACCGATGCATTTATGAAAGACAAAGAACGTCTCACTATGAAGAACTCTCTCCAAAATCCCAAAAATTAGAGCGCTAAAAATTGGTGATGTGATCAAGTGGAATTTCTTCAGAGACAGTGGAGACATTCTAATGGGCTTATGTGGTTGATATTATAGATGATACTAGAGACTTACTTTTCTGGCTTTGCTTGTGTTCACGTCTATTGAGTGTTATTAACGTTCCTATCGGCCATTGAAATAACATTTTGGAATTCGTAATTTAGGTGGTGTTCCCCTTCAAGAGTGAGACTGCCCCAGGATGCCAAAGTTCACAAAAACTGATTCTTCAAGCTGGGATTCACCTGATGATGGTGGTGGTTTGGGAGTGAGATTTTGCAGGTTAAGCATTATGAAACAAATAGGGGAGTCCGTTGGTGTCCGCCACATTACTCACATACTCATGGTATCTTTTTACCAAGCTGTAGCTCTGGGATCAGTCAGTAGGTCCGTCCCTTTTGTCCAGACTGCAATATTTAATCTTTACAACCAATCACCTGCAGAGCTCGCGATAGCCTCGTCTGAACTTTATTGTTAGTTAGCCAACGTTAGCATGCTTAACTAAGATGGAGACCATCAGCATGTCAACCTCGTCACTCAGTGTGTAAGCCTGCTGATGTGGCTGTAGGCTGTTGGTCTTGCTGAACTGTTGGTCTGTGCGATTCTCTTCTGTATCACTGGTTATTTCCTCTTTATCGTCCTCGTCATGCGTTTCTCTCTCATTCCATTCCTCCTGACGATCAGCCCGAGGTCGTGCGCTGTCAACATGTCTTCCCGTCTCAGCAAATGACATTTAAATGTTAACGCCGCCTCGGAAGTCTCCAAACCCCCACAATGCACCGTGTCACTTCCTACCTTGTCCTCTGTGGCCTGTGCCATGGTTTCTGTGTTCCAGTTGTATACTGGTGCATATATACATGTTTCTGCCTCCTGTTGCATCAGTGGGTGAGAGAAATGTTTTGTTTCAGTTTGTCATTCATACATTTCTGTTTATGTGAGGGTTAAAGGTGCTAAATTCGATATTTAGAGCAGAGGGATTAGCTCCACACGGCTATCATGGTGACAGCTAAGCTGGCAGCTCGCAGCTAACAGCGCCAAAGGTACTAATGGTGCAAACTACAGCAACAGTGCTAACTGCTCGACTTTCTATCTCATAATTTCGACTATGGGGATATTTTTATTATCAAGTCTAACTTTAAAAAGTTTGAGACCACTGGGTTAGAGGGTGGGCGCTGTGCTTCTGTGAGACGCTGTTGGTCAGGACCGCATCGTCGGCTGTAACGGCAGCACGAGAGCAGTGCAGAGCAGCGGCTGTGAGCTAACCAGTGGGGCACGCTCACATGCACTAACGTGCACTAACGGGCACGCCCAGTCATGTAAACAAATCGCAGAGAAGCAGATTCAAACGCACACAGAGGGAGAGTGACTTCATTCTCTGCTCAGGTAGATATTTCTACACTATATCTTTACACAGACAATAGGTTTTTGTTGTTATATTAGTGTTCTGGATATGGAGAACTTTTATCGTGTCAGGCTGCTTTATTGTCGTTGGTATATATATATAGATATATATGTATATGTATTATATATCGCCACATCCCCACCTGATGTGTGTTTTTCTGAGTTTTTCCACAATGAGGGACAAATTGTTTGACTGAAAGCAGCTGATTTGCAACAGCTTGCCTAATTGGGGAAAGCATTTTATTTATTTTCAAAGGATCCCCATCAGCTGATGCCAATGAAACCAATGGTTTAATTGCAATTACGTTCACCGTGTTGTGAAATCTTTGCCGCTTTCTAAGTAAAAGTACCTCTATGGATATTTTAGCTGGCGTATGGAAGAAATCATTACTGAACCTGTTTCTACATTAGAAATAACGTTTCCCTCCCATCTAATTTCATAACCAGCATCTGGACAGAGACTGCCTGGATGTAAACAGCGACCCTGGAGTGTCGTTTATTTTTACATGTCTCATATTGTAGTCATTAAAAGAATCCTTATGTCCAGGCACCACGGCAGAGCGTCGAATTAACAAAACAAACAGAAATGTATGATTCATTCCTCAGACTCCTCGCCTCTTCTCTCTCCCTCCACCCACATCGCTTTCTGACTCTGACTCTCTTATCGCTGCCGCCGTGTATCCTCCGCCATTGTCATGTCGTCTTCCTGTTTCTATGGTGACGAGGTGCGATCTGTCGCCAGCGAGTCTCTCGCCTCGCCGCTCCTCACTTTGCCCCAGTGACTTTCATGCATGTCCACTTTCTCATAAATGACAGTTGGATCCAGTAGACTCATGCGCTCTTCCACTCGGACCCTCTCTCTCTCTCACACACATCATAACATTCTCTTTATTAGCGTGACCATACTGAGTGCAGTAGTGCCAGTGCAGGTTGTTCAAGGCTTACAATGTAGATAATAATTTACAAGGTAAAAAAGGGATGAAGGTAAATACATATAAACATTGTTTTAGTTTTGTTTTAAGCAGTAGAGTTTAACTATGCACAAACTTGTCTTTTCCCTCTCTCAGTAGAGTAATACTGCTTGAGATTGCGTTCATGGAGAACAGCAGTGTTCCCCTCGCGACTGAGAACCACATCATTGTGTGTTTGTGTTCAGAACTCACCAGGAACTCCATTTCCTCTCCAGTCTCTCTCCTGTCTCCTCTCTTCTCTGTACATTTATGATCCAAGTGCATGAAGCTGCGGCTTAAACGTGTTCAACTCACTCCGATGCATCTTTGTATCAGTTCGTACTGCCCTTGGAAGATTAGTCAATTTCTATTGTCGTTGACGATGTGCACATCTTTTGTCCTGCAGGTCAACTTTTCTCAGTCAGTTGTTAAAAAGTGCAGACGAGCAAAATGTTAACTCCGATTTTGAAGCCTTGTTGAAAAAAGTAATCACTGTATTAAAAATACATGGGAAAGATCTAAATGGGGTGGGGGGGGGGGGTATATTTGCATTCCATTGTGGTCTTGCGGAGTTGCGAGGCAGACGGTTTGAATAATTAACCGTTGGATTGAATGATTTGGATTTGAAAATGGCAAATGACGTGGTATGGTACAAGGACACCAGATTGTATTGCCTTGATATCTTCTTTTTTCATATGTCTGTCTCTCTCTCTCTCCCTCTCTCTCCCTCTCTCTCCCTCTCTCTGTCCATTATAAAGATGCCACATAGAATGTCATGTCCAAACAGGCGTCTCTTTAGCTGGCGGTATGAGCCGAACACACACCTGCTCTCTTCCCCTAGCCAGGAAGCTGTGAAATAACTTTGGAGCATGTTAGCGCTCGTCGAGCTGTCACTGAACCTCAGGCAGCTGCGAATGGACATAATTGGCACCAGCACATAGGTACATGTTAATGTACCACCAGGTACCAGACAACAAAAATGGTTTCTTCTTCTTCTTCTACATTACACTATTGCAGCAGTATGGAACACAAACCAGTACAAACGCACGCGCTAAAAGCCTCCCACAAAGCCTGAGGACGCAACACACCATGATAAATCCCATGTGCTACCACATTCACACTTCTGTCAGCACAGACTGGGCTAGTCCACAGATACATCATCCACTCCATCTACTAAAGGACAGGTGTATTTGTTGGTGAGAGGAGATGAATGATACTTATTATAAATAAAAGATGAGGTCTGTGAAGGCACAAGAGTGATGTGCAAACCAGAGAGCAGTCAGAGAGCGCATGCCTCCCCCAACCCTCTAAATGTGTTACTTTTAATGAAAGTAAAAGCTTGTAAAACTGCTCCACATTTCAGTCTGGAACAGTTATCTGTCCACTGTGTTATGAACCCTTCTTCAGGATGTTTCTCAGTGAAAAAAACTGAAAAAGAAAGGAGGGAATATGACTTGTTGAAACGTGACGCATTTGGTCAGTGGTTGAACTACACCAGGCTGCTTTACTCAACCAAGTGCAACACCTGAATGCCTCTGAGCCGCCCTTGGAAAGCGTGCTCCATTATTCCTTCCGTATGATTCATCGCCCCTCTCGATGACGACAGGCTTTTTTTACCCAGCCTTTCGAGTGCGGTTATTTTGAACAATTTTGGATCCAGTACGTCATACACACTCCTTAACGCTCACATTCCAATGCTGGTTTCTTTTTTCTGCTTTCTTTTACTGAAAACTTCTTCCTGTAAATATTGTGATTCATTTGGAAAAGAAGGCGCCTAATCTGATTTAAAGCAGCGTGCTGTAAATCACAGAACTACTTTTTGATGCCGCGCCACAGCCTCCTGTTTGGTTTACAACTCCACGGGGAAATCAGGTGTCGGGCAGAAATGTCCATGTGGAAATGAGAAAAAAGAATATTGGCAAGTGTAAAAAAAATGCACTTTAATAATGCAGATAGATTGACAACAAATCCCTGCAGATATTGAGAGTGACAATCAATATTCCTTGTTGGGGAAAAAAACCCCAGGATCAGGTTTGTAAAAGTTTAGGATAACGATGATTTCTCAGTGAAGGTCTTCCTGAATACGTTTCATTGTGGTATCAAACAGCGTGACACTCAGCCCGGCGAACAGATTGAAACAAACACTCACATTGGTTCTCAGGCGCAGTGCCAGCTGGTAAACACGTCCGGCTGATTGATTCGAGTCGAGTCCCGCCTTTCCCTCAGACTCGGTCAGTCCACTTCTCATCGTGTACCTCTCGCTGTGTCTCTCCTCGAACATTTTGCCCTCTCCTTTGATTACAGTCGACTCCGGTTAGTGTGCAGCAGTGTTCACGTATGACAACTATTTTGTCAAAATTGCGATTTTGTATTCATTTTGTAACACTTTGAATGAAACCTCCTTGAATGTCCCCCTGCTCCTGAACTTGTGACTGGAATAGTTTAAGTCGTCAGAAAGTTGGATTTAATTAAAACCCGAGTCACTACATTGTTGCCTGATATTTGGCCTTGCACCTACCTGTTCACATGATGGAGACAGAAGCTGTAAAGTATGTAAAGTAAACATTCAGCTGCCAGCCAGACGGGCAAGAGTAACGCATGGAAAACAGTTCTAAAGTAAAACATTTTTTTAAAGCGTTCACTATCTGCATGGTTCTCTAACAGTGTACGCTGTGTCTGAAAGGTTCTTCAGCTGTACTCATTTAAACCTGCCTTCATTTATATCAGATATGAAGTTTGGCAGCCAATCAAAATAAAGAATGACAACCTGTGATCATGATACCTGACATAGTATAAAGCATAGTATCAGCAAACACACCACCATGCAACAGCATTGAATGTCAGTCAATTCACCCTCCCTTTTAGCTCCGGTTTGGTCTCCGCCATAGAAAACAAATTGATGAGTGAAGCATGATGATGTATTGCTCCAGTACCGCCGCCGCCGGTGTGTAAACAATAGAGATATTGACTGTAATTAATCATGAAGGAACCGTAATCACAATGTACAGAAAACATGATGACATGCAACAGGCTGTGTGTGTGCGTGTGCGTGTGCTCGTGTGCGTGTGCGTGTTTTTTCTTTTATTGATGCTGATGTAAGCGCAAAAAAACTTGATTGACCCTTTTGTTTTATAGGTAGCAGAGGCACAAACATACATGCCCTGTGTTCTGTATAAATGAATTGAAAATTATCAGTTTATGTTCTGTTGTCAATTTTGCTTTACAGTAGATTCACGTCGGTAATTCATATCAATATGACCGTAACTTGTTTAAATCTTCACTGGAAAGTGAAGCTGATGCAAAAGTGCCTTAAACCTGCATTCTCTCTAATGGCCATCAGGGGGCGACTCCTCTGGTTGCAAAAAGAAGTCTGGTTGGAAGTTTATGAGAAAATGACTCTACTTCTCTCTTGATTTATCACCTCCGTAAACATTGTAAACATGAGTTTATGGTCTCAATCACTAGATTCAAGTCTTCTTCAATACAGCATGATGTTCATTTAGTAAATGATGGTCCATTTAGAGTCAGATATACCATAAAGCAGAGTATGCTTCAGGGTGAGTTACCTTGTGATTGACAGGCCTCTTGTGTTCGTCTTACAGCTTTAACCCTTTCACAGTGTGTTTTCAGTTCATCAAAGTTAATTGTAGATGTTTTGGTCGCCTGAAAATGTCTCTAAAAATGATCTCCACCATCTCGTGTCACTTCTGGTTGTGAAAAAAATAAAATGGCGTCGGCTAAAATGCCAAACTCAAAGCTTCAAAACCGAAGTCCACAAACCAACGGGTGACGTCACGGTGACTACGTCCACTTCTTATACACAGTCTATGTTTGAATTGTTATTTTGTACTCCATCACATGCCTTCAGGGATCTGCTGTTGATTAGCATTTTCAGATTTTTTGTACTTGTTCATATGCAATATTCAGTTCACTGCCTCCGTCGCTGACTGGAGTTCCTGTGATAAGGCCTCCATTATGCAACAGCCACTGTGTTGATTTATCTTCTTGTTGCTAATGAGTTGAAGGCTGATTACAGCGTACAGTTAATAGCTCTCAGTAATGGCCGTGTATAGACGAGGTGATTTATGGGGGATGGCGTTCAGAACAGAACTGGCCACACGGGTTCATTTTCAACATTGATTCGCTACAGACTGCATCCATGACTTTAATTCTCTCTCTCTCTCTCTCTCTCTCTCTCGCTCTTGCTCTCTCTCTCTGTGTGTATAAAGAGGTCAAGGGTTCAGCATTCAGCTACATTAACCATAGCGGAATACAGTCGGCAATATTTCTGTTAATTATATTCATGCTATAAATATCTAATTCTCCAGCATCATAAATCAGTGAATAACCATTATTGTGGTTATTCAAAAATGTCCCACATGTTATTAGGTTCAGGCTACTGAAACAGGTACCAGGAGAGATTGCAGTTCTGGTTCAATATTCATGTTCCTGGGTTTTTCTATATTGCAGCTGTGAATTATTTTTTTAATCAAGTATTTCATTGATTAATCGAGTCATCAGATAATAAATACTTTTGCTTCATTATTACAGAGCAATCGTAAATATGAAAAAAGACTCAAAGTGAACAACTGATTGGTTTCTTCTTTTATTGCTGAAATTGCATTCAATAACATGATCTGTCAAAACGCCACCCGTTTAGTGCATTTAAGTGACCTACCTATTTAGCCACATTAGCTGTCAATTTTCTGCATGAGAGGAAAAATACAGCTCTGCATTTTAAATGTGCTATTTACCTTCTTGCAATGGATGTTTGTTATGATGAACACCCTGAAGGGGGTCGGACATGAAATCAGCAGTCAGCAGCATGTAAAGTGATGAGAGACCTTGATGTGTTTCGTTGGCTTCATGTGTCCTGCTCACTTCTTGCATCAAAAGACGACTCGCTATTTGCTCTGGGTGATGTTAATGTGAGTGAGTGAGTGAACCTACATCAAAGGTGAGACCATCAACCTGAGCTTTTCCTTCAATGATCAGTCAAAATGTCTGCTGTGCAGAAGTTCCACAGCAAACATTGGTTGATTGTGTAACACGAGATTCTTTTGTAATATCTACAGTTTAACGGTTTGGCAAAGTATTCAACGTTATTTTACTTGCGGACAGATTTGAATACTTCTACATCTGCATTGCTTTGCCGTGATGTACCGATGGTTATGTTTGCTTAAAGATGTAATTTGTCAACAGAGAGTAAATTGATGCGCGTCGATTAGATCCTCTGTCACCCATAGAAAAGCCCGGCTGCCTGCAGCACAGCAGATTTCATTTAGCTCCGCTCCACTTAATCCTCTGTTCTCAGTCAGATCCCATTGAGACGGAGTTCGTCCAACGTCTGGTTACCAGGAAACATGAAGCTGATCAGTGACTGAACCTCCGAGCTGGTTATGTTGAGAGATGAGGTCCCATATGAAAACTGGCCTTTCCTGACCTTAGACATATAAGGTCACTCCTGTGTAATGCATTCTTCATTAATACATTGGTTGCTGATTATAATCAACATGTAAGAGTTCTAGCATGAAACTAACAAATGCATAGATTTTGACTGAATGTCAATTGATTTGAACTGTAACACTGCTTATATGCAGTTAAGGTGATGAGAGCAGGAATATACAGGCCTGTTCTTGCTGCTCATGTGATGCTGTTGAAAATGGGATGCATGCAGCATCTGTCCATCCATCGTTTCTCTGTTCCTTCCACATCCATGGACCTGTAGTTGAAAGTATTCCTTCCCAAACTGACAACATAATCTCTCTTTTGCATCGCCCGTTCAAAACCCGCCCATTTCTTGGCCTCCGGTATTGCTGCGAGCAGCAACTGCTCATCCAAACAACTTCACTGAGCAATACGTCAACCATGACATGATTGTTCACGCTGTTCTTATTCACCTTTCGTACTCATGCCTATGAAAGGTATGCACTGCAACTCGTATACAGCCCACGTAGTTGTGAGCCAGGATGTGCAGGGCTGCCGTTGAGCAAGTCAGGTGGTGGAGTATGCAGAGCGACAAAGTCAGCAGGCCGGAGTGGATGGATGTGTCAACAAACACAGATGTACACGGTCACCCACCGTGACTTATTTGACCTTATTTCCGTTACATAACTTATTTACTTCACCATGTAAGTTACGCAACAAACGTACTTATTTAAAACCAAACCCCTATCTTTTCCTAAACCTAACCAAGTGGTTTTGTTGCCTAAACATCAGGTTCTGTGATGCAGGGGCTTGGTCAGGTGCACTGATCGCTTTCTGGTAAAACAGAGATATCCTCCGAACAGTTGTATTAGGATACGTTGCATCTTCTAGCAATGCTGGAGTATACACATCATTTGGGTGAAAAAGCTCACCCAAACAATGACTGAGAGCGAGCTGTACCCAGCATGCCGTTCGGCGGTGTAACCATAGACTGTATATAGGAATTGGACGTAGTCATGATGTCACCAACTGCCGCTTTGAAGCTTCGAGTTCGGCGATTTGGCCGTCGCCATCTTGAATTAATAAAGGGAGGTTACCATATTTGGAATGTGGTCAGCTGTTTACTACAGCTGTATGAACCCCAAATAAACTGATTTGGCTGTGATTTAACGGAAAATAAACCGACAAAAAGGGACTCCGAAATAACTTGTATTCACATCGTTTGGTCCGGTCTCTGTTGATATGAGGTATCGTAGAGCTCTGGGTGAACACAGACGGCTCCAGGATTTATTTATTTTATTTATTTATTTATTTATTATTATTGATTCAACAACGGCAGGATGACAGGGGGAGCAACTCAAAGCTGATAGGCTATCGCGCCACAGCGTCACGCGATTATGTCGCTGAAGTTGAAAAATTTCAACTCGCGCGTTGGCGATTTTGCGGCGTCCAACGCGTCCACCGCACTGCAATAACGCGTCCAACGCGCCGCGCCATCGCAAAATCGCGGCGCGCCAGTCTCATCGCGTCTGTGCATAGACTTTGTATGTAATCTCGACGCGCGTCAAAAAATCAACGCGACCGGTGTGAACGCAGCATTTGTGATACATTTTGTTGTCTGCAGTGCATTTTTATGTCTTAGTTCAGCTGAAAAGGAACATGATCACATGTGCAGAGAGAAGCTAAATATTTGAAAGGCACCACTGCTGTACTACCCAAACATGCACAGCACAGCAGTGTGCGCTTCCTGTGAGCCGAGTTAAGATGAAGTACATTACCTCAGCATGGGAGTCGTGCTTCCTCTTTTAGTGCAGGTTCATTCCTCAAACTCCTGCCTTTCTATTAGATCTGCTCTCTTCTCTGTGGGCTCTTTAATTATACAGAGTTGAAATGATCCGGCGTTAGATGGTGCTGTGTACAGCATGTATGCTGTGGATTGGAGTTGTTTAGATACCTCACCTTCATTTGGTTAATCGTTTGTCATGTTTTCTGTCTTCATGTCTTTGAACATCAGCATATTTTTAACATTCCAACCACCGTCTGTCAGGCCGTCTTTACTTCATTCTTTGAAATGACTGCTGCAGGAACTACATTCACGAAATACTTTCCCGCCTCGTCTTTTTGACATTTTACATACTGAACAATTTGGGCATTGTGCTGGTAATACCGGTACTTGCTTTCATTTTAAAAGCAATCCTTCATTTGTTTTTTAACGTGTTGGCAACCAGCTGTTGTGCTAAAAACATTAATAATGTATGCCATAATTGGTTTAATTCATATCATTACGCTCAGTGGCAGCCACTATTTATCTGTCGCTGCCTAAATTGTTGCACACCTAGCCAGCTGCGTGACTAAAGAACCCAAAATATTTACAATTACAATGTTTGCCTTTTTTAATGAGCTTTAATTCCCTGTTGCCTCAAATGCGTTCTCTTGATTGATCTTTGAGGCAATTATTACATTTATTTTATGAAACTGATATTATGAAACGACAGTACTGCTGCTCTCTTGTCGTTTGCTGTAAGTGTATGAAAGAAACAGAGTTTGTTCATCAGTTTTTTTGACAGAGTGTGACAATGATCCAAATTCAGCAAGAAGTGGCTGCACATTAGGGAGCCTCTCTTCCAAGAAAGAGGCAATGAGAGACGGCGACATTTGTACCGTAAACATTTTAGCTGATGCTGTTCGACTGCGAGGATGCAGCGTGGAGTTTGAATGTCTTGGCCAGTGATATTTTGAGAGGGATGATTGCTGTTGTGATGAAACTAGTGTGACCTTGCTGGCCCTCTGTAGCCACAGGGGCCAGCAAGTGATGCATATCCAATTAAGTCGAAAGTAGCGAGTCCAAATATATTGCGATCAATACAGCAATCATGAGAAAATCACTCATCACTGTAATCATGGAGCCTTTCATGACAAAATATCATTTATTCATTCCATATTAGACAATATATCAATTATTAGGGTCAATATTAGAAGCATGCGTGAGTATATTCTGTCTTGTAAACTACTCTATCGTGTTTTAGGATTGCTGTGATTTCCCGAGGTTATATACATAACTGGAGCTACTACAGTAAATATTGCCTTTTTTATTTAATTATTATGAAATGTATATTGGTCGCCACTTTTCACACAAAACCACCTCATTTGGTTTTGAATACACAGCATGGTTCGGCTTAAAAAGGCTATATGAACTCAGTAAAATACTTCCGCGAACATTTTAACAATACTTTTGGACACCGGCCTCCTGGTTGCAAGTCCTGTGTTTGTTCCACCAATGAACCTCCACCCCCGCCCACCATTGGCACATTTATTTCGTCACTCTTTGATGTGCTTACATAGTCCGTGCAGACTACATGGCGTACAGACAGCACTCGAAAAGCAAGATGGCGTTCTAATTGCACCTAAAATGACTTATGATTAGTTGTCATTCATACACCAGCTGGTGTTCTGAGCGGGCTCAAAGAACGGACTCACGCTATGTTGCTATTTCTTAGTACATTTCATTTATATTGAGGGACTTCATGAGTTATGAATACCTTATTTGTTTGTTTTTCACCATGTGACGCAATAAAAATAATTGTTTCTTCACAAAGTGTGAGGTAAAGCGACTACAGTATGTTTTAGTGCCGTTTGTAAGAGTTTAAAGCATGTTTTGATGATCATCGGGACAATAATGTGAATCTGAATTCTTTTGGCCTGGAGAAGTGAAACGTTCATGTCGTCCCATGCCTTCAGCTGAATGACTGAATGGATTGTGGTTAATAACTGTAAATCACGAGGAAGACCCAGGTTTAATTAAGCTTTAAATCTCCACTAACCCACCAGTGAGTCAGCCATTAGAAACCATTGAATATCCACACACGACTTCTATTAAATGGTATTCCTGTCTGATGGAATGGTGCAGCTACATGATATTTACATTGATATGATATTGGCATACATTGTGGAATAAGGTGATTCAGTTTGGTCTTTGTTTAGAGTTGCAGGTGGACAAGAATGGCAACATATTCTGAAGTTATGTTTCATCAGTCGCAGGCATTCCTGGATAAACACGTTCTGTCAAATATTTCAAGCAATATCTTTACTGTCTGGCTTTATATTAATCTTACTTTTTATTAATGTTTGTGTCTGCTGTTCTTTCTCTCTCTCTTTCTGTCTGTTGTTCTTTATTAGCTTTTTGTTTTTTAATAAGCACCCGGGTGAAGCTTTTCTTACTTGACATGTTCCTTACTTGTACACTGTGCTAACAGTAAGGGTCACACAGAAGACACTGCGTTATATGAGTGACGCACCTCATGATCTATACAGCGATGGTCGACCCATGCGGTGGATGTGTGCCATAATGTCACGTCCATGCAGCTTTCCAGAGAGGATTCAGCTGTGGAGGCTGGGCCTGATTGCATTTTATTTTATTTTTAATTTTGCATTTTTAATTTTTTTCTAAGTACATGCGGTACTCCTGTTTTGCTACTGTTACTACTACTACCAATACTATTGATAACAATATGAAACCTAACATTTGAGCTGCAAAGCTTGAACGTGTCCACCAAAACAAAGACTCCTGTGACTACTTTACTCTTTGTGTCACTGACATTGTCTCACGTGAGCATCTGCTTCCTGTTTGGATCCATGTGTGATGATGCAATGCTTTTATTGGAACACCTGGACTTTAGCTGTTTTACACAATAAATCCAATAAAGAAGGACAGTAAGTTGTGTCCCAGTTCAATACTATGCAGAATAGAATGAATACAGCTTTCTGTTTTTGGAGTTAGTGTGCGATACATTAGCGTTGCTGTGTTGTACTAACGAGAAATGATTCAAGACCTCTGATGAAAGAAGACATCAGTACAGGTTTAAAGGTACCCTGTGGAGTTTTCTTGCAAACACAGTTTTTGTTTGCAGCCGGTTCCTCACCAAAATAGATTCTGTGTATCCTTGAGTTCTGAAAAAAAAGTGTTGAATACGTTTCTCTCGACATGGAACATTTGTAAAAGTATTAAAACTTCCCTCCCTTTGCTGGCGTATTGCTGCTTTTCACCTCCTGTTGATTAGAAGAGTGTGAAACCATTTAGAGGAACGTGCAACGTGTCACCTGCGTCTATGTGCAGAGTAAAGGAGCCCCAGACATAATAGCGTTGCTTCACAGTGCTGCTAGTGGGGTACCTTTTATTTTTAGATACACTACATATTAAAATCCTTCCTAGAAATTAGTATGTAGCACACTGACCACATCGAGGGAGCAAATAAATCTCTACCCCAGCATCGGGAAACATCTGAAACACTTTCATTCCAACATTGGCTGAAGGATTTATTGGATCCCCTCCGCAGTGAAAAATTCAGGTTCATCTTTTAAAAAATGTATGGTTTTAGGAAAACTTCCAAACCATACCAATTCTAATGAGAGCCCTCCCTATCACAGATAAATGAGTCTTCATGGCTCCACTCCGTAAGTAACCCAAGTCGGGCCAGATTCAAATCATTCAGTCTGTCATGAAAGGAGAGAAATATTCTCTTTGAGGCAGAGAGAAATGAAACCGTGGCATTCAGGACAAAAGGATCATGCTGCTGCTGATGTTGGGGTTCCTTCTCTATCTGGGTCTATTTGGGTCCACTACTTTTAGGATCAGGACTAATCATCCTCAGGTTTATTACCAGCTGCGACAGGGACGCTGGTATTCTTTTCACCCAGTGAGTCTGTGTGTGAGCTCCCAGATGTTTATATGTCTGTCTGTCTGGGGACAGACTTTGTCGTAGCGATACACTGCAAGATGCAGTCACTGGACTTCACGGGTGTCTAGTTGAGATCAAAAGGCCATTGGTTGTTTTGTGTGGCACAGCGCCGCAGGAAATAATTTGCAAATGTGTTTTCTGTGGTCATTAATCACTGGATGTGTGGGGGAAAAAATTACCATGGAGAACTAATGTGGCCGTGGCACTGAGAAGCAACCTGTGTTTTATGTTTTGACAACTTGGGATTCATTGCTGGGGTTAATTAACAGTCGGACGTAGGAGGAGAAGGAGCGGACAGGAGGAGAGGATGTAGAGAGGGGAGGGTAAAGGGGGGAGACACTCCTTCCCTGTGTTGTTTATGTTTACTGAGCTCAACAACACATCTCAGACCTCCAGCTGAGCAGTGCACATACCGGTCTGATTCTAAAATCAACACACCTGCAGAGTCCGTGATGCCGCTTTTATTTTCTTCCTCTTTTGTGTCTTTCAAGCCTTATTGACTATATATTGACTATAGGTTTGAAACATCCACAGTAATGTGTTGGTTGGCACTCGTCCAGAGATGTACTTACAACATAAATAATAACACACACAACGCTACCACTTTACATATCTATGTATTCTTGTAATTATAATACTTGTGTTGTGATCTCATCTGACATTGGTTTTATATACTGTGCTTAAGTCCACGCTTATATCGACCCAGGCAGTAAAGCCTGATTCAATGTTCCAGTTCATCCCAAAGGTAGAAAAGCAAGCAAATATACATCACTGTTACATCAGCAAGCTAGGAAAGAAGAGCCAAAGATGAATGATGAGAGACGAATACCTAATACTTGTTACTTTGAATTTATCTTTGGCAAAGGGCAGTGTCTGTTGTAAATATTGTAAAAGACGCAACATTCGTTGAATCAAATCATGGAGCGATGGTAATACAAGCTTGGTTCTCGCTTATGGAGCTGTGCCGGCAGCGCCTACATGTACCAGGATGCATTGGGCTTCTGACACCTGGAGGGTCCATATGCCAGCCTTCTCCTCTTGCACGGCTCATGCAGCCACAGCCTCAGCCTCCGACTCGAATAAGACACTGCAACATGTTTACTCGCCCATCACACCCTCTGCATCCTTATTTTGGGACATTTTCTCTGTTGGAAAAGTAGATAGTTAGCAATACAAGCAAGTTCTGTTTTTGTGTGCTGCGTCTAGAGCACGGCGCCTCCCAGAGGCAGAGACTAGAACTACAGGCTGAAACGGCCTGTGCTCCACTCTCTCCGCTCTCTCTGTCAATACAGCGAGCACTGAGGAATTTATCGCTTCAATCGACTGCATTCACCCTCATCACTGAATGGACAGCCACATAAAAGGTGGCAAATTTTCCTTTTAATTGTTTATTTTATGTCGGGTGGCTTTATTTCCCTGGGGGGCATTTGAGGTAGGTACTAATTGCTGCCCCTGTTGAATAATTAGTAAAGTCATGTTATTTCGTAACATTCTGCATGCGGCCCATCTTCCTCTTTCATGATATAGGTCATGTCATATTTTTCATGTAACAGTTTCAAGTGAAATTATAGAGGAAAAAAAGATTAAATATTCAATCTGTATATTGACTGTTTTCATGCATGCATACAAATACAGAGGAGTCAGATTTTCTGAGAAAAGTTAGTATTTGCTTGTTCCTACTTAATTGTGTATCATGATATCTTGATATATGATTTAATCACGATACAATTCCATTGAAAGTCGATGAATTATCATATTGAATTATCACCCAGCCCTAGTTTGATCTTTTTGAAAGTTTGATTCCACCCTTAGAACAAGAACACCCAATTCTCAAAGATCTGATGCAATCTACTGAACAATAGTTTTTTTCCCCCAATTATGTTGGCTGTAAAGAAAATAGGAGGTTGTCAGGCTGATCGAGCTTGATTTAGAAAATCAGAGCTACGTTGGATCCTAGCCCGAGGATGTGAGCTTGCTTGTTGCTGTTTTAGTCCCCTGCGTTTGTCTTGTTTTTGAGTTTAATAAGGAGGAAGCCTGTGTGTGTGTGTGTGTGTGTGTGCGCGCATGTAGACGAGCAGGTGCTGAATTAATATATTCACTATGCAGAGAGACAGACATACAGTCTGTCAGACAGACAGGCAGCAGTTTCTTTTCCAGCACCGCGTTCTCCGTCTGTCCTGCGGGAGCCTCCGTCTCCTCTTTCTATGTGTGAGGAACTCAATCACAGCCGCCGGCCCCCAGCTGGGCAGGGTCGCAGTAATTAAACTACATCACTCTGCCTCACGAGAAGGGAGCTTTTGACTCTCTTTTTCTCAGCTGTATCCTTCCACCGCTGTTCTTTTTTAAAATTTTTGCTGTCACTGTCTGTTAAACATTTTGGGACAAGACTTTGGCTTTTTTTTACACTTCTTTGGACAGAGCCAGGCTATAGCTGTAGCCCCTGCTTGTAGTCTTTATGCTAAGCTAAGATAACTGGCTTATCGTGGTATCAATCTTCTCATCTCGAAGCAAGAAAGCAACGAAGAGCATTTCCCTAAATGTCAAACTATTCTTTCAAAGGTCACTTGATATTTCGTTAACGCTTCAAATTAAGCCCGAATGCCAATCAAACAGCCCGTCTTTGCCTTGTCAGCAAAGAGTTGCCTATTTTCACATCCCTTGGCAACATCAGCATTCTAAAAGTCTCATATTTGACGAGTAGTGCTTGTGTTTGAACATTGTCTCCTGGTGAGCATGTGAACCGTTGTTTTCAGTCATCCATCGAACCGGGAGGAGGGAAGTGTCACGTTGTTTTTTGCACGAAGAACACGAAGAGGCAACTGAATGTAGTGCAGTGTATGTTCGTTCTTACACATTTTGATGGGCAGCATGAATCGATGTTATCTCAGTCTTGTTCTGCCATTGTTTCTTCAAGGTTGAATTAGTTCAAGTTCTATTTTCATTTCAGCGGGAAAGACTGAGTCACGGGATCAGGATATATATATATATATATACTTGGTGAACCACACAGGAAATAGGTGCTTTATTGTGCATGTGTGACTTTGTACACCAATGTGGAAACCATCAGTGTGTACGAATGTGTCTTTGTGAATTTAATCGTCTGTTTTTTAGTTTTTGTGGTCCGACCCTGAAGATGAGCAGAAAGCTACATGCTGAGATATGCTTTGATGGTTGTACCTTTTGTGTGATGATACGGAGGAAAGTGGCACGTGGCTCTTGTGTGTGTGTGTGTGTGTGTGTGTGTGTGTGTGTGTGTGTGTGTGTGTGTGTGTGTGTGTGTGTGTGTGTGTGTGTGTGTGTGTGTGTGTGTGTGTGTGTGTGTGTGTGTGTGTGTGTGTGTGTGTGTGAGCGAGTGACAGACAGACGATAGCATCACCCTCCATATTTCCTGTGCCGGTGTCTGGCGCCCACATGGATATATTGCGGTGATGATAAAGGGATATTAAAACTCATGGCTTCTTGCTCAGCCTGCTCCCTGCCCGACTGTCTGTCTACACAGTCATCAAATCATCCCTTCCCAAGCAAACATGCACACACACACACACACACACACACACAGACACAGACACAGACACACATACACGGAGCAGGACTAAGTGAGTTGATGGTAGAGGATATAAAATAAAAACAGCACAGAGCGATGATTCAGGTTTGTATACCCTCTTTTCATTGACTCTAACATCAGATGTTATAGTAGAAGGTGTGAATCATTTCAAATACAACCATGTCAACATTTGTTTTTATTTGCTGCCAGAGTAGGATTGTCTTTTAATGTATTTTAACTGAAGGCAGATGAACAAACACTAACTCCCATCAGAAGACAGTGTACAGTAGTATTTCTGAAAGATTTAGATGATATATGAAAGCTAAGTGAGAATGTGTTGGTACACCTGACCTGTGTGGGGCTGTTGAGACTGCAACATATTATTAATGTTTGTTTATGAACTGGCCCCTGGCCTCCTGTCATTGTGCAAAAGTGGCCCCAGATGTAAAGGAAGTGGAGCGTCCCTGGTAAATGAGCTGGTTTCCACGGTGATTCACGGTGGTTGTGAGTGAGTGCTGCGTGATCGCTACGGTGATGTGTGTGTTTGCATTAGTCACAGCGCACAGCTGCAGTAGTAGTGATAGAAGCCAGTTGTGAGAAGACCAAGAGAGAGACTCGATGTGAAAGTTTCAGCACCATGGAGAGGGACAGCAGAAAGATGTTGTGTATCATTAGAGCCAAAGGGAAAATTGTAGCCTTGCAGCTTAATTGGTTTAATTTATGAATATTGTTGTGGTATCCGCTGTTAGAAATGTCCCCAACTGCTGTAAATTGCTTTCATGTTGTTTCTTTACCTCAGTTATATGGTCTTTAATTCTTGGTTAAGAGGCAGGGTCCTCTTTGATGTGTGATGAATGTCATGAGACAGGAGGGGACTTCTTCTGTGACGCCTTGGACAGTGCACGATACGTGACATCTGGAGGATTTTATGACTGACGGAGAGAAAAGGAGATTTTCTTTTTGTGCAGCCTGAATTTCAACCGGAACTTGATACAAAACACACTGAGCTGTGACATGTTTAGCTCAGTGGTGTTTTGAGTTGGAACAGGTTTATGGATCTGTTGTGACGACAGCGTGGTCTTTGGAGAGTCCTGCAGCAGCTACTGTGTGTGATGGTTTTAGTGCAATGTAGAACAACATAGAGTGGGTTTATGTTCAGCACCATTGACAGAGACAAAGGGAGCTTTTGGATGGTAATTTAAGTCTTTCCAGTAAGGTGAATGCGTGTATGCATGTGCATGCTGATGCGTCGGTATTGGAACTTTTCATACGCTGTTTTGCAGTCCTCATCAATATTTCATCTTTACGTCATCCCTCAGCTCTGATCCCTCTCTTTTTTTCAGTTCCTTCCTCTGACTGCTCGTTTCTAAATCTCGGATCCCTACGCGGAGCTGTACATTTTAAAACAGTACGATAAATAATAATTACAATTTGCATGTGGGAAAAGTATTCTAATGAGACAATTATAAAAAGTAGCATTTAGAAATCCATCACTGTCTGAGAATGTGATCAACTGCAAAGCCTGTGCATGAAATATGTATAAAACAATATATTCTATATTACATAGCAGGCACTTTCATCCCAGCAGACTGATTTCACCCATAATGATAATGCACAGATGTGCTTTATCGGTTACCATGTCAACTGGTACCCAGGGAGCGATAAGCGACCTTTCTTGTTTTTCTACTTTTTTTTTTTTTTTTTGTGTGTGTGTGTGTGTGTGTGTGTGTGTACTGCATTTCTTTCAGTCAGTCGTGAGCGTTTGCTACCCGCTATATAAAAGCTATTGTACTCCTTAGGATTTGGGCTCCCGGAGGTACTTAACTGAGAGGTTTAAGGACATACGCATATGGGATGTTATAAACAATATCATTTATACTCAAATGCCTTTTTTTTAAAAAGCATCATGAAGTATCTCTGTGTTTTTCAGCGAAGGGGAAACTAAATGGGTATTCAGTCTTGATAATCAGGCTAGTTCTCTGTCATTTCCCTCAACACGCTGAGGCAGACTTCTCTCCATCCATCATGTTGTCTCCACCATTGATGCTCACATTTGAATAGAAATAGAACGGAAAAAAACATGTTTACAAGTCAAGAATTTGAATATCTTAGCTTCCTTGAAAGCTGGTAAAGTAGGGAGCGTGTAGGAATGTCTCCCTCTTAGAATCAGGATCAAATTATTGTTATTCCTGGCTGCAGGAATACAGTCACCCCTCCTCCTCTCTTTCTTGTTAACCCCCCCCCCTCTCTCTCCCTCTCTTCTTAGCCCAGAGCATGTGTTTTTTTTTCTGTGTGTTTCAGTGGAGCACTTAAGTCTGCCCCTCTGTATACAGCCTGTAATGAGGGCTGCAAGCTGTGTCTCAGACACACACACACACACACACACACACACACACACACACACACACACACACACACACACACACACACACTATGTCGCTCTTCCACTTGTAGGTAAAAGCAGATATGATGTGATCAACCTATAGGCTGTTTGTGTGTTTGTGTGTGTGAGGAGGCAGAAAGATGGTTTGTATTTGTGTTGAAATGCTTTTCTCTGTTTTGTATCTTTGTAAATGACGTTACGTACAACCTTATACAGTATTGTGTGTATCAATGTTACAGTGAAATATTGCGTCATATTGCAGAAGTTTTAACTGCTTACTGGATGTTCCTGTCTGTCTGAATGTCTGTCTGTCTCTGTGTGTGCGTGTGTGTGTGTGTGTGTGTGTACAGAATCCTGGCCACGGTGGGTTCGGACTTTGACCTGCGAACACTGCGAGCAGTGAGAGTGCTGAGACCCCTGAAACTTGTGTCAGGAATCCCCAGTAAGTTCCGCAATATTTGAAGATCATATCATTTCAAGAACTGTACTGTGGACAGAATGGCTTGTAAAAACTCCGGGAAGGTTATTTTGTTGCTCAGCTCTGATTTGAGCATTGAGATAAATGGACAGGACTCCACCCATAGAATTTTTCCACCTTTCTCTTTTTGCTCTTTGCTTTGATGTGTTGTTATATTCATTACTTCTCTGCCCGACAGATGTAGGTACAGATATACATGTAGAAAAACAGTCTTTGATTGTCTTATAAAGTTTTCATTTTGTCTTTTAAATTGGAAAGTTTTCAATAGAATGCTGAAATGAAAAATGTGCACCACAGACTTAATTGAAAATAATCGTCCAAGAAAGTCACCAATCGGGCACCACTGACAGCCCCTCCCTTCAGGCCACTCTCCAAAATTATGATTATGATCGTAAACAACAAGCAAGCATTTATTTTGGGCCAGATAAAATGATTTGATGTGGCCTTAATTATCCTCAGAAATAGACAGAGCCCTGCTAACACTCTGCCCCATATTTTCCTGTCCCTCAGGTCTCCAGGTGGTATTGAAGTCCATAATGAAAGCCATGGTTCCTCTGCTCCAGATCGGCCTGCTGCTTTTCTTCGCCATTGTCATGTTTGCCATCATCGGGGTGGAGTTTTACTGCGGCAAATTCCACAACACCTGCTTCAATATAGAGACCGGTGAGAGCAACAGCTTGGCTGTGCGCGTTGTTTGTACGACCACACCGACTATCGGCTGAGCTGACGCCAGGAAAAGCTTTGTTCAGCTGTGTTCCCAACATTTGTCAACGGATGAGAGCATTATATTACATTGCATATGTATGCAGGCGTACATAAATGATTCATAAGTTTGGTATGTATGTGGCTTATGCGTAGCCGCACATCCACAGCGCTGGCAGGCAGTGTGCCTAAACAAACAAGTGCACAGCACAATTTCTGACGTGTGATTTTTCACATCTTGAGTTTGAGAAATGGTCTTCAGGGTTTGATTGATAAGGCCTCTGCTGTATCTCAATTGGGATGCTTATGTACTCGGCCTCCCGATCGAATTCTACCTCGGAGTTAATGAGGTTACAATTGACTAGCTCTCTCTGCTACATTAGAAGTGCGCGCTACTGTACCGAGCTGCAGTAATACCGAATGGTATTCCTTGCTGTGTGAGTCGGAGTGGAGCAGCGTCTCAACAACAGTGTTTTATAAGTTTTAACTCCTTAAATATGAACCATGTTTACATTTCTTTTCACTATTTTCCAATCCACGCTGTAGTTTTCAGTTTTACAGGTTTATGAGAAAGTAGAACAATAACCGATCAGTATTTATGTCGTCTTTCAAAGAAATAACTCTCTGAAATCCAAACTTTTACATTTGGAAAACTTTATTCTCCATATTTGTTAAATTGTATTGTTGCCTGTAATTTACAACTCCTCAGAAATACATACATGCGTACACTTAAAAACAGTTCAAGTAAAGGTTAAAGCTGCACCAACAACTAATAATTAGTTGAAAATGTAGCAACATATATTCATTTTCCCTATAATTATAATTGTTCCCTATAATTATAATTGTTCCATTCAATGAAACCATCAGGAAACTATCGGGGCCGTGCCAACGACAGGCTGACTCAAAACGTCACTCGGTCATCTCGGTGATAATACAGAAGAAACTGTGAATGCTTTCGAATCAAGCTCGTATTGTTTTGTACGTTTGAAAAGGAAACCGCCAACTAACTATGAGATCGCACAGACAGTGTGAACTTCAGCACAAGTCCGTCACACTTGGAACATGTCACAACTCACCTCCTTTACACCTTGATTTCGCCACCACATTTCATCAAGGTGTCCATGTGTCGTCTGTGAAAATGAAAGGGAGGGAGGAAGATACGTCCCCTGTGTTTGAGTCAGCGTAGCAACAAAACCCATTTCTGATCAATCACAGCCAGGTTACTATCGGCGTTGGCAGTAATAGTATTGTTATTATATGCAGCATTATAGTAAATCCAGAAAACACAATGGGTCTTGCTCGGCTGAAATGACCAATTGTGTAATGCGGTGATGGAAATTACAAGAAGGCTTTATTTCCTCACTGCTCGTGTCAGAGTGTGAAGGCGTGACTCGAGGGTTGTCGGCTGGGCCAGCTGTAAAATACGTGTATTCCTATATCTGTGTGTGCGTGCATGTTTCATGCGTGCATGTCAGGGTGCTCGTGAGCGGTTGTGACAGCCTGCTAATGTACAGTACGTGTGTTATTGAGTTATTTCAGTCGCAGAGTCGCAGCAGGGTTTGATTAAGATGAGCAGCGCTGCAGCTTTCTACATGAAGGCTGTGTGGCTGCCTTTGTGTGTGTGTGTGAGTGTTTTACCTTGTAAATGATGTCTTGTGGGGACATCATTTTGATAACAAAGACACTTCATTACATTATAGGCAGAAGACTTGGTTTTTAGGGTGAGAGTTAAGATTAGGATTAGGATTATGTAATGTCCCCGACAACTCCTAAAAACACGACTGTGTGTGTGTGTGTGTGTGTATATATGAATGAGTGAGTCATACGCAGGTAATGCTGGATAAAGACAGTTTTGTTTGAGAATGTTTGCATGTTGGTTTTTTGTGTTGCGTCCTTTACTTGGCTGTACAGTCACATGAGCTCAGGGTTTGCGCGACATAAAATAGTTTCTTTCTCCCTTTAGTTCTCTCCGCAGAGATTTTGCCTTTCGATACACGATAAGACCTTGCCATGAGCCATTCATTTAGTTTTGTTAAAGACAGACAGACGGGAGGATTGAATTGGATACGTTCCCTATAGTGGCATTAATTCGATTGTAAGCAAACTCCACAAAGACACCAACACATCTGCAGATTTATATTAACAATGAGTATTTTAACTACGATCCTTTCAACTCACCAACATCTTATTGCCACTCGCAAAGCTCATTGCTTTGAAATTCTGCACTAATACCCATCACGCAATATTTATGCCTATTTATATAAATCTGTTCTCAAAGTTGATGGCGGCATTACGAAATATGTCATTAATGTCAATGTCAATATGACATTTATTTTGAGTTTCTGCTCAGGAAGTCATTACTCCAACATGTCATTTCTTAGCAAATAGTTGCTGCTATATTGATGCTCTGAATATCACATGCAGAACCTTTAAAATAAATACCAATTAAAGAATAAGAGAACCTTACTATTTGTTCAATGTATTCCATTAGGAACTGCACCCAGTAGAATAAAGTAGAGACCTGAGATGTTCCGATATATATCTGAGGACACTGAGTCCGGCTGACATAGCACCTGTCAGTAGGAAGGAAAGGGACACATTTCACTGGAGTGACACCAGAGGCATGTTGGCTGTGCAATCTGGCTCTGCGAATCATCGTTAGAACTTGGCACGGCTTGTGATCGTGGCACTATCCCTCATGAAACTTTGGGCGCACAAGGCATCTGTTGCACTCAGCACATTTATTCTTTTCCTCTGATCCCCATCTGCTGACATCCTGTCAACAAACTCTCAGCACCCTCCATGTACTCTGGTACCTCATCCCTCTGTCGCTCCGTAATCCCTGGAAACTCACGCACAAAGTTGGGACACGTCTTGTTTAGTTAAACCACAGCCACACTCAGCTGACTAAACTTGAAATATTTTACAAATGCACTGCAGAGCGCATCTTAACTCAGACCCTTTAGGCCAGTGTGGTCCAGAGTCCTGGCAGCTGTAGATGCAGCTGTGGTGCAGAGCGTGCACCAGTAGGTTCCACAAGTATGCTCCTCTGGTTTGAATGAAAGATAAAGTGTGAGTACAACAGAGATCTAGAGCAAACACAAAGAAGTCACAAAAATGATTTAGAGCCGACCGTGACCTGCTGGGTGTCAATGAGACGTCCTAATCTGAGGCTGACCTGTTGCTGGGGTTTTAGGAGGAACTTAACAAAACTGACAAAACCTTTCCATGCAAAACCTGAAGATTGTCAAGTGCGTTGACATGAAGATTGAAGCCTTGATTTATTTTCTTATTCCTTCTCATGATCCCACCTGCTGCCACACAGCTGCGTAACTTCTATAAACTTTACACTTAATATTTCATTTTCTCCTCAAATTATTTTTTTGAAATTTGACCTCATGCACATACACGAGTAAACAGATAAACGATGACACGTCTTTGTTTCATCACAGTCATTTATTTGGTATTGTTGGAAGTACATTAGTTTGTATTTGTAGCGCAGACATTTAGTTAGTATTTTCTGCTCCAGTCACACTTTAGTTTGTCTTTAGATACGTGATCAAGTCTAATTTAGGCGACAAAATACAAACATTTTACTTGTTTAATTGGCTTACATCACATCATCATGTGATTACCCCTTTGTTTAAAAATGATCTGATCAGCGATTATGTTTTTATCATCCTTAGCTCAGTAAAGTAGTTGACTTCTTTTATGGGCTCAGAACTTTGGTACATATTTTGTACATTGAATATTATTCATGTTTATATTTAAAAATGCACCTCGTGCTTACCAGCTCGGCCCCTCACGCCCCTGGAGTGCTCTTCCTCTATTCGATAGCTGACAGTAGAAAGATGACATGGACTGAGGGGAGAGAGACTCGTAATGACATGCAACAAAGGTGCCCTGCCAGATGTGCACGAGGGATTTTACTGATAATGGCCTGCGCCTTATCCTCTAGCCCCCCCCCCCCCCGAGACTAGAAACATCTGCATAGTTTTGTAATATGTTGTCCTTGATTATCCCGGTCACTGCGATATGGTACGACTTTTTGTCTCTTAGTCAAACTTGGATGTAATTGTCTTGTCCAACATGCACATTTCAGTGGTTTTGATGTTGCAGATGTGACAGTGTGAGTGTGATTCTTGAGTTGTGTAAGTTGTACCGTCTTGTTGTACAGTGAATAGAGAACAATTGAAATCAAACGAGAACCCATCAATAACACATGTTTTTTTCATGTTTCGTGAAGTAACTGTAGAGGAAAAGCAGTATCTGACAAATAGATGACTTCCAGATGTTCTGAGTGGAGAAGAGAAGCTGTGATATCGGCTGCTGGCTCGGTGCCTCAGCTGCGATAACAGTGGCTCTCTGTTGGAGCATGCGGCTGAAAAGTGAGCCAAGCCACAGAGCAAAGCTCGAAATTCACCCGTCCATCTTTGCACCGGCTTCCACCTGTGGACACAAGCTTTGTGCAATGATTGACAGAATGAGGTTGCAGCCACACTCTGCATGACATGGTTGGGAGGTCAATGGTCTCCACTGAGAGGAACCAGTTGAGGTGGGTGGGGCACCTGGTAGGATGTCCTTGGGTGTTTCCCTTTGGAAGTGTTACCAGCATGACTGATGACTGAGTGTTAGGAGGTCACATCAGATCAGCGTGAGGCAGCTGGAGAAAGTGGCAGGGGAAAAGGACCTTTTGGCTGCTTTGCTGTCCCTGCTGCAGACCTGACCCACATACAACCTGTTGGCATTTGGGGGAAACGGAATTATTATCGTGGCATCGAACAACTTTTAAAAAATATTTTCAATACCGGTACTTCAGTTACTTTGAGATCTATTTATTCATCCGCCCATCAAATAGACACTTCAGTTGAAGTAAAAGTCACCAGAAAACATAAATATGAGTTAGGATATGCAATCCAAACTCATTCCATGTCTCTCTTTGTTTCTCTGTCGGTCAGGTGAGATGGCAGCAGACTGGCCTTGTAGTCTGGAGCCTCCGGCCAGGATGTGTCCCAACGGGACCAAGTGCACAAAGTACTGGACTGGACCCAACTATGGCATCACCAACTTTGACAACATCCTGTTTGCCGTGCTTACTGTGTTCCAGTGTATCACCATGGAGGGCTGGGTGGAAATCCTCTACAACGTGAGTCTTCATGCACTTAAGATTTCGGAACGTTGTATCAGCTTTATTTCTTGCAGAATGTGTGTTTTCATCAACATCGTCGATGTTATCATCTTAATTCATGGTCCTCAGAAGATAATTCTTTTAGATTATGGTGCCAAATCAAAGTGGTCAAATTTTCACCTGGACCGACACTCTACGGAAATGTGTCTTGAAAAAAATAAGGACTGGATATATTGAAATTAGTTGAGGGTTAGTTGTTGATAGTCATGTTCCTCAGAGGATGAACCCTTTTTTATTGGACACCTGATGAGCTGTCTTCTGCCGGAGGCAATTGGTAGGGTATCTATTGATCTAATAAGCAGATTGCCATTAATTTGTTTATTTTTATGCTCCCATGGAGATAAACGATGCTGATTGAATTGAATTTTAGATGGTACGGTTTCAGCAGAGGCACAGATGACACACTGTACCTGTCCAGTGTTAGTCTACATACACCGTATCCTTTTTGTTTTGACATATCAGTCTCTCAGTATACAAAAAAGAAACAAATACCATTTTAAAAAGGGAAGATAATTCCAATATAAAACATGCATACAACAAAAATACATGTTCAATCAACAAACATGATTGATGATGTATTGCTTATGTACATTAACATTATTTCCAAAAAAAAACTGTATAGGAGGAACAAAAAAACAGACGGCGGTATCAATTATGCAATTCAATCATAGGAGAGGGAAAGTTATAGGTTTTCAGTCTCCGATTAATCATCTCAAAGGTTTTTGCTTCTCGGATTGGACAAGGACAAATATTCAACAGCAGTGTAGAATGGTAAGAAAATGCAAGAAATGGATGGAAATATAAATCTTGGTGTCATTCTACATAAAAATGGAAATATACAGTTAGGTAGTCGCCAATTGGGAGCATGCACAACAATAAAAAGTATCTTATCCTGAGGCCGATGTGATCTCATCCATACCCATCACATTTTGCCACTTGGGCAGGAGCCTTTGGTGTAGTGTCTTGACACAGAAGTTTCACGCGGGGGGGCAGTACGTTGTGAAACACATTGTGTTACGTAGTGTTGTAACACATTGTTAACGTTGTGAAATGATGGCGGTTAGTATTACGCATCAAAACTTAGTGTTAGAGAAACATCATGGTTTGGCTTAACATAAGTACGCTTGTAACGTAACTTAAGCGTCGGATGTAACGTTCTGTGGCTCAGTGACGTAGCGTCAAATATGGTCTTTTAAAATAACTGAACATTTGTTTTCACAAATAAACACCTGTCACTTTGTGCTTGTTTTGCTTGAACAATTATGAACCGTGGGAGGAAACGTTGAAAGAGAAGGTGACTAAATTTAGTTTTACAACCTCGACACAAAGCAACGATATTATGGCCATGTAGCTTGTGTCTTAGACAACCGGGTCAATGGGACGCCCCCCCCCCCCCCCCCCCCCGAGTTCTTTAGTACTTTTAGTACTTTTCCCTCTGTCACCGACCCAAACTGTTTTGTTATCTAAATGCCAGCACCGCTCTGTTTTTTTAGGTCAGCTAAAAGCATGATAGTGCCTTTTGAAAATACACAATTCAAGAACACAAAAAGGAAAACAAGAATCCCTAAAGGAGAAGCGACGTCCAACCAGGCAGAACTAAGACGTGTCTGGGCTAATACCACAGTGGCTGGCTGCCTTCGTGCTTCATCCGTTTGTTTTTTACCCAGCGATGTATGCAAAATTACACATAAGTTTCCATCAAGACAAAACGAAATCCCCAGTGTTTACAGCGTAAAAGTGTGATGAAAGGCTGGCTCTGGCACATTGAGATGGTTTCAATAAGGAAAAGGAGAGAATCAAGTAGTTAAACTCAATTCAAAAACACCTTGTGGTCTGTGACTTCAAATTAGCCGACACCCATTTACACACTTGGGACATTTAGCATGCACTTCCCTGGCCAAATAAGGTGAAAACTTCATTCTTTCAGATTCTTTATTCTATCAGATTCTTTCATATTGTTTTGTCCACAGGTTTCTGTGTAATATTCGACACACAAATTGCACCTCACACCACCTTCACAGGGGGTGTAGCTGCAGCAGCAGCTTCAGTCCTCCGTCTGTGTCAGGCACCGTATTGACACACACTAAAAATATGTTTTTGGACGTGGTTACGCATGTACAGCGAAAGAAAGTGATGCGCGAGCAGTTGTGCGGCTAAAAAGGGTCTGTTTATATTTGGCAAAAAAAAGATGTAAAATGTGACAAGAAGTCCCTTAGCTGGGACCTAATTTGAAGAAGAAATTAACCAAAAGATAAAGATCTCTGTTTTTTTTTTTTTTTTTTACCACAGCTTTTTGTGCGGCGTACTGTACTTCTTCCTGCCCACCTATTCAACCAGGTGCTTCTCTATGTACTGCTTCATTTGACATTCCAGTCCTCTCCTTTCTTCTCTCGGCCTTTTCCTTTTCATGACTGGATTGATTCAAATGCATGAAGTAGTCAGGTGGCATCGTTTTCTAAATGGCCTTGTGGAGAACATTCACACGTCCCGTTGAGGCAAACAAGACACATTGTGGGACTGTTTTGATTTGCCTGATTGCTGCTCTTGCAGTGAAGGTTTTACTTCACTGCACACAGACGGTGTTGAGCTCATTGGAGAGTGTTTCAACAGAAGTTTAATACCTTGCTGACCATCCGTCTGTTGAAACCTTTGGTTGCTCGCTCACTGTGTCTGTGAAACATCAGCCTACAGGCTTGTGTGTGTGTAACAAGTGCCAGTGAGCCATTACAAGAACCGCGGCTATAGAGAACACGGGTTGGTGACTGGCTGACAGGTGCGAATGCTCACACCTCAAACTGAAATCCAGTCGACAGTTGAACCACTGGTCTAAATCCATGAGCACGGTATGTCTTAGCATTTTCTACACTTGCCATTGCAAACATGTTATGCTACTTGTCAATGGTGAGAAAGTCCTTGCCATGGGGATTAAATTAGCCTGATAATTCCGCCTGAGTGAGAGGTCTTGTGTTTTGTTTTACCCAAACCAAACCTATTCATATGTAGGCAATGGGACAAGACTTTGACATCGGAAGCATTCTGGTTTCTGTTTATAGTCTGAGTATTCGGACTCAGTCTTTCGTTGAATGCAGGTAAACGGTCCGTGCGGAGAGAAGGAGAGGCAGAACACATTAGCCGAAATGCAATCTGGGAACCCACCTGACGATGATTGTGTTTTTTATTCAAAACTGGCTACTTAAGAAACAATCCGGTCGGACACGTCATCTCTCAACTCGAGCTGCTAATCGGAGTATTAATAAAGAGTGGCGCATGGAAAAGGAAGTCTTGGCCCCTCTTAAAGTACCTGGAACTCATCATCTGAGCAGGGACAAAATGTCCCGCAAAGAATGTGGACAACAAAGGAAATAAAAGGAGAAACCACGACGACCTTATTTAGTGGAAAAGAGCCATAGGTGTATTTGTGTCAATGCAGTGGAGCGTGCATGCCATGTGTGCATTAATATCCTGAGCACACAAATGTATATTCACTCTTGGTGCAGAAGCAGGGGAGGGTGGGGGGTCGGGGTTGAAAGTCTAAAACACCATGAGGCCACAATAGCATCCAGGGGCTCTATTCTGTGGATAATATACTTTCCTGTAACCCGGCATTAACCCTGCAGATTGATGACTATGCTCCCTCTGCCCAGAGCGGGATTGCTCAGACCTTTCTCTCTAATGGTGCAAAAGAAAATGCAGAGTACACCTCCAAGTCTTCTTCTTTCCTTATTGCTTCCTCCCTGCCCTCCATCTCCTTCCCCCTCTATCATCCCTCACAACTTTGCCTCTCCCGGTGAGGCCACGTCCCAGGATCCCGTGGTCTCCCAGCAGCTGCTGTCTGCCGTGTTATCCTTCAACTGGAGGAAGTGGTGACAACGAGGCCACATTCAGACCACATTCAGACCGACAATATGCCTCTCATGGTGTGAGCATGTCGCTGCAGTTACAAGTGAAAAGATGCACCACAAGCCAGGAAGTCCAGTTTGAAAGCCGAATCAGACAGGAAGACACTATCATTTTAAATGAATATTTTATCTTTGAAAAACTGCTCAGAGACTTGAAATGATGCTTTTATGTGCGTGACGCAAACTCTGTGTAAAGTCAGAGGAAAAAGACACTTCGGCCATGTTCAGACTAAGAGTAACACTTTGTTCATGTCAATGACTCCACTGCATTGACACCATGATAGTCACAGAGGGCTCTGTTGACCCGACTCAACTGCATCAGCAACACACTGCTTTGAGCCCGATGAGGTCAGAAAGATAAGTGACATGGTTCCATTTGAGTAAAAGTGAGTTGAGTAAATCTTTGTTGTTTTACTTTCAGCATATTTTAGTTAACCGGTAGTTTCTGTCAGTTCCACAGAAAAGCTCACAGATTAAACCGGTCAGTTGAATTACTGTTCTATGATGCATGCTTGTCACATTTATATATTATCCCATCATGAATCTTGAACATTATTCCTCAAATCAACTACATTTAAATTTTCAAATAGTCCTGGTTATCTGGAAAGAAATGCGATACATCCGTATTTGAAGCCAACAGGAGATTTTGAGATTCTGATAAAGTTTTTGGCCAGGGACTGAATTATTAAAACTGGCCTTCATGTTTCATAATTAATAATGTCACCAGGACCTCTGGCAATATGCTCCCTGCATTTATTCAATACAGTGCTGTTTTTGCCTCATTAATGCTAATGCGTCGTGGGCTGCAAAACTAACTCGCATTGAAATTCTGTGGGATGCGTTGGATGCACAACTTTCATTCGAATAAATGGGTACATGTAAGTAGTGATCAGAAGCGGAGGCCAGCTCCTCTTAATCAGGTGGCCTCACTAAACTCTAAGTGTATCCTGTCTCCTAGCAACAGTCGGCATGAGTTTATTTGACCTGCAAACACAACCTGTCTGCAAACGTAACCAGGTAGTTGCCTAAATCAAAACTTAACTACTGAGGTCAGAAAATGCTCATATCATATAAATAGTTCCTGTAACCAGCATGTCCAGTACGTCAATTTGGAAGGCATTAATAAATAAGCCGTTTTGTGCATTAGGTTTGGAGACTTCTTGGTTGTCGGGTGTCGTTCCCAAACAGCGTGCAGCACCCACGCTGCATCGACACAGTAAACCTCTCCTTGAAATCAATGGGGAGTTTACTTTTTATGGACAAAGTGTTCTTGTGCTGAGGAGGACGGGGAGACAGCATGTCCTGGTACATGATGAAGTACAAGTCTTCACACCCAGTGAGAGCCTGGGTGCCACCAAACGGAACCTTCTCGAATCACAAAAGGAGCAGAGGAAGAGCAGAGGAAGAGATTTCAGCTTATGCTAATGATCATTATGTTGCCAGCCGCTGCGGAGCTTTTGACTCAAGCAAAAATATCCTCCCATCAGTGTCGTCTTTAGTGGCTTAACCACATGGTGGATGTTACAGATATGCAACTCCGGAACGTTGGAGGCCAGATTATGGTGGAATATCCAGAAGTTCACGCAGAGAAAGATACTGAGCATTTTCCTTCCAAATTATTCTCTCATTTGCTGGATTTTCCTTCATATTTCCTTCCTCCCCTGCATACACTAAATCATTCCTGCCTTAATAATAATTAGTGTTCAAGGTGAAAACTGAATATTGTTGTCAGTGCACTATTGTTTTTGACATCCGCACACGATAAATGATCTGAATGCTCAGATCATTCAATTAGATCGTAAGTTTGTTTCCTTTGGTGTATAATCACCTGAAAATAAGAATCGTTGTGTTTTTGTCATCTTAGAATGAGCCTATATGTCTACATAGGGAGCGGATCCTCTTCACGGAGTTCGTGTTGCACCGCCATGTTTCTACAGTAGCCCAAAGCGGACAAACACTGGCTCTAGAGAGCGCCATTGGCCTTTTTGCATCTATCGCTGTAGTTCTGCTCCACGCTTGGCACACTGGAAAACACTGGAAAATTCAAAAAGCTAAAATGTATTGAGTTGGACCTATTTATGTACAATTTCTCTGAAGAAACTTTGATAAATCTCAAGACACAAGACACATATTGAAATGCCCATCTGTGTCCACTCCACTCTTTTTGAGCAGAAAAGCCACGACGGCGGTCCACAAAAGACGCCTAAGGCTTGCACTGATTCACACTATGAATGCTGCTTTAGTCAGCGGGGAAGTGGCACCGTTGTAGCAGCAGCAGGATGCGCGGGTGGTTTCTCAGCGTTGATAATGTGGCAATCTTCGCTTCATGCCTCGTGATTTTGTTACACTTCTTCTGTCTCTCCTGGCAATCCAACGACTGCCATCAAATTCGACGCGGCCCTAATTACCTCTGCTGTGTCATGTTCAGTCACTTCACATCATGTTTTCTCTCATTTGTTACAATAAAATCTTTTTCGAGTCCCTAAATATCTTTTCTCAATCAGCTGATTGCTGTGTAAGTGATGGGATCAGAGCACATTTAAAAAATACGTGAGTTGATATTGATTGGAATCTTGCATTGTTTTATTAAGATCTGTATGTGAGTTCGTGAAGTTGAATGTGTGTTTGTGTGTGTGTGTGACATGCGAGGGGTCACAGGTACCTTTTCCTCTCACATCATTAGAGCCGCTAGAGTCACAGAGGCAGGTGCACCTTCACCTTGTCAGGGCGACATCTTGTGCATGTCAAATCCTCGTAAAAATAGAGCGGCGCAGATGAGACAGTCCTGGCTGTGTGTGATTGTTTGAACCTCAGCGGTGGAACTGTAGCTAACTCGAGTGTCAATATCACTAATTTGGAGACGTATTGGTGTCCACCTGATACATTTGAGTTCTGTTGTGCTCCTCTTTGTTCGCAAACTGCTCTCTAACTTTGTCTGTCAGCTGTTTGGTGCTGGGCAGACAGTGTGAGCTGAAGGCAGGTTACCATTGAGGTAAAGGCCTCACAATATATAGTCTGAATACCAGACTTCAGCCTGTAAGACTCGTACTCGGTGAGCACTTTGATTTGAAAGGAACTTTGTGTGCAAATGTAATATTCTTCAAGCCTGAAGCCTGTGGCTCAGGCCCCTGTTTAAAAATGGCATGCCCAAAATGAGTGTATGCAAACCATATCACAACATGTGAACATTACCTGTGCACAGACTCATACTAATAGAGTAAAGCAGAGCAGAGTGGTTTTAGTGGAGGCATGTTAAGGTGGACTATTCAAATTGCCCATTTGGGTACATTTTGGTCCCATATGTGCCGTTTGAATAAAAACATTATATAATTTCACTGATGTCACTGTCGGTTTTAATTAATTACATCTAAATACAGCTGTTTTTTTAAACTTTGGTTTGAAACAAACAATATATCAATCAGACCTTTATACATGTCCCCATTCAAAGAAAACCATCACCTATTGGTCTATTTTACCAGCTTATTACTGTATTGAAGGCCAATGCCTTTAGAATGAGTGCAGTACCTTGAGTCATCCACCAGATGGACAGACATGGACCATATGTTTACATGGACGGCTGAGGATAGGCTGTCCGAGTGCAAATGCTCCTCCATGCAATGTAAATGGCCCCACCATACGCTCATGTGCTGTTAGTGTTTTCGTTGTGTGCTCATTTAGTCGCCTGGTGTTGGAATTGCCTTCGCTTTAGGTAACAATGGCTAGCATGAGCTTTTAGCCGAGCTCCTTTCCGTTATGTGTGTGTGCAGGATGTGAAAACATGTTGCTACACGTTTCAACATGTGTGTATGTTCTTGTGTCTTGTTTAAAATGTCTTGTGTATGTTGCGATGCTGCGGTTGTTCAAGCCTTGAAGTCAAGCCGGCTGAGTAAATATTACTAAAATGAGCCTGCTGCAAATTCAATCAGTGTCAAAAGAGAAAAATAGTTGCGTCAACGAGAGACGATGGGAGCCCCAAAAATTCAATTGAAACAGTTTTGATACATTCTTCCTATTCAAGCAGCCCTCTGAGGACCTTTTGCTCTCTGTGCCACCAGAGCTGTTGAGCACAGTCACCGCTGCTCGTTGTGAATGTTTCAGGACTGTAAGGAGCTGCAGAATTGATTCAGAGTGGCTGTCTTTATCTCAGCAGGCTTCCCTTGGCATCAGAGAAAGTGTGTGTGTGTGTGTGTGTGTGTGTGTGTGTGTGTGTGTGTGTGTGTGTGTGTGTGTGTGTGTGTGTGTGTGTGTGTGTGTGTGTGTGTGTGTGTGTGTGTGTGTGTGTGTGGCAGCACTGTAAGCTGAGAGTGGGAGTACACTGTCACACCACTACTGCATGATGCATGACTCCAAATTATGTGGCAGCGTTTGCTTTTTCCTCGCTGATCATTCGGAGCAGTCAGCCAGCGATGACTCATGGAAATAACAGAGGTGGAATAACGATATCAAGTGAACTCATAAAAACATCAAGATCAGTGAATATAAGTCACTGAAGTTCGTTTTTAGACATCAACGAAATGTAGGAGGCAACTTTTTACATCCACCATGAAGGTTCTGTTTTCAGTCCCATATGTTTTTTTATACAGAATGCTTGGTGTGTGTGTTTTTTAAAGGATATTAGCTTTCTAGTGTTTCCGAATAAATAGACCTTATTATATTCATAACTCCATTTTACTCGTGTATTAGTTTCTTCCGTCATCGCATTGCACTTAAACAACATATGGGGTCATTAGAAGCACTGCCAAAGGCAACGTAGTGCATCAGTAGTTTTGTAATGAACTTAATTAGTACAGCCAGTGGCTTTGATTACCATATGCCCTGTATTTGCTCTCTTGCCTTGCATGCTGTGTGTTTTAATCTCATTGCATGGCTCCATACCCAGTGTGCTTAAAGATGGGCTCCAAAGCAGAGCCTTTCACTTGGAACTTTTACGATTTGGTGATCTTGATATACAAAAGTCTGTACACTGTAGTATGAAAAATTGCTCTTTTTTTGGGGTTGTTTTCAAGATAGCACCAGATTGTAAAATTCTGCAGACTTGAAGCAAAATCGTGAACACAAAGATCTTAGCCACTTACTGTGTGAATTAAATGTAGAGGGAACCACAGATCTGTTTGTAATATAGAATACTGGATCAGTATCCATCCTGATATGATACATTGAAGTGATTGATGTCCTTCCATGCTGCCCAGGGGCCGCGGTACAGCTCTCTATTCTCCTCTCCTCTGCTCATGCCAACAACCAAGACAAGCATGTCTATCATGACAATCTACTAAATCTGACATGCTGGTCTTTACATTGGGGCATCTGCAGATGAAACGATAAAGTTGTCAAGTATAGCATCCCTTCTTCTATTAGGTCATGGTGCTGATGTCGTATCGTTTAAATCAACAGAATTTTATGATGACACTGGCCATTTATGTACATTAAGCAATGTCTTTATTATGGAGAGAACCTCTGGCCAGATCATCCTCCACATAACTACACACTGTTGTTTGCTGGGGTTGACTTTTAATTTTTGCACTACTGTTTTTCACCTAGGCAGATCATTTAACACTATTGTATTTCATTGTATATACTGTGCATTTTAGTTTTATCTTATATATTCTATATTCTGACATTTAATTTGTCCTACTCTGCTGGTCATGGCTGGTTGAAGAACCAGTGTCCAGATAAAACTGCGGTCATCCTGTGAGGCGAGAAAGCACAAATACTCCGGGGAAGAAGTAAAGTTAGTAATGAGCATTAATGGGACATCAATGCATACAGACGGAGGTGAAGAAGAGGAGGAGAGAGGTGCTCAGTGTAGGAAGTCCCCCTGTAGTTTTTGCTTATACCAATTTGGGCATGGGCCGGCTAAGCCTTGCATCTAACCGTTGAGTTAACGTTACCGCCGTCTGCGCCAACGAGTAGGGGTGAAGGGTAGAGGAAGCCCGGGAGGGAGTATTCTCCGTCAGGACTACAAAATGGTTGGAGGTGGTTAACGGAAACTCCCCAGCTGGTTTTCCCAGGACGCCGCGGCGTACCACCTCCGTCCAGGATGGTTTCGGAGTGGAGCTATGGGTCGGGTCTATAGCAGGTCCTCTCAGCTCGTGGTCGGAGGGCCGACTACACTCCCCGTACGCAGGGCCGGGTAGCCAGGGAATAGTGTCCGCAGTATCCGAGACCAGTTGAGATTGCATAGAGATATGCTTTGCCTGGGCCGCTGCTACGGATACGAATCCGTCGATCAGCTGTTCCCTTTTCCGGACTTCAGACTCCAGGCGGTGAAAATCGTCCCTTAATTGTGAGTATGCGAGTTTGCAGTCTCCACACAGACCTGGCCAAGTGGCCATGTTGGAAGTTCCTGCTTCCGGTTTATCTGAAATGAGAGGGAAAAGGTGATGGCTCTGCTCAGAAGTTCTCACAAAAACAAACAAACAAATGTATGTAGGTAGGCGAGTGAAAGGCGTGGAGGTGTGTGTGATCCGATGGCCTCCACGCTGTCTCAGCTGCAGTTCACACCACACTACAGGCTGCTGCTGCTCTGTCGCTGCTGCTGCTCTGTGCTCTCGTGGTCGGAGGACCATTTCAACAGTTGTTTCACCGTGATATCGGGGTTGTTGTGTTTGTTTGGTACAGAGCTCACAGAGACGACGGAGACTTTTTTAATTGCTTCTTTTTTTATTGAAAAGTAACTTTCAAATGAGGCAACTTGGCAAGCGTTTTTTTCAGTTCCAGGTTTGTAAAAAGTACATTGTTCGTCACAGCTGTTGATGGGAAATTCATACACAAGCAGCTCAGCTCAAGCTGGTTCATTCAAAACAAAACAAAATTACTTGTTATTTTAAGTTAATTTGCCATTTCTTACAAAGGTGACTTTCTAACTCGAATCAAGCATTCGTGGAGTTTATTTGTGGTACTGCTGACTCTTTGCATTTTGGTTTTAGGTTTCACACTTTATTTTACATGAGAAAAAACTATGCTCACACTGTTACATGTTGAAAAATGTATTCTTTATTTATATATATGTGCTATTGGTAGAATGTGATGACTTGCTTCTTCTTACGTCCGTCTTTGTGTGTGTGTGTTTGTGTGTCCAGACCAACGATGTAGCTGGAAACGCCTGGAACTGGCTCTACTTCATCCCTCTCATCATCATCGG